>NC_080543.1:91337824-91682824 GCF_028640845.1 Ahaetulla prasina | reverse complement strand
TATCATTATTATTATTATTATATGATGATGATGATTTTTTGCATTGGACAGAGCGAGCTTCAGTTTACCAAACTTTGTATCTTTTAATGAAACGTGTTAGTCTGGAAGGGACTGTTTGAACTCACAAAACACTTGCAACTTTTAGTTCCGTGCTGAGGATTTTGGAAAGCAGCCCAGCAATATTTATTTATTGCTCGGACTGCTCTTATTTTCACTCCCCTTTCTTTCTTTTCCTTCCTCCTCCCTCCTTCTCTGCCTCTCTTCGCCCCCACCTCCCGGGATCCTTGCGGGTCGAAGGTTCTGCCCTGCCTTACACCAGCCGCCCACCCATGCCAAGGTCTCCTGGCTCTTTCGCCTCTGTAAGCAGCGGCTCGGCAGCGTCGCCCCTCCCTCCATGGATCGGCTCCTTCCCCAGCACTGAAGGCATCCTTAGGAATACACCTCCACCTCCAGGAAAATAAAAGAGGCAGAGAAGGTAAATCGCCCGCCTGCTCGGAAAGGAAGGGAGAGGACTCCAATGGAAGAAGGAGAGGAGAATTACCAATAACAAACACAAAGCGCTGGGTTAGAGGTGCCTTGTCATGTACAAGGAGATCAGAGAGGGCAACCACTGAAACAATAATCAGACTCAAAACGGGCTGCTTATTTGCCATTTGCTCTGGGTAGAACGGGTTTTTAAAAAATTGGTTTGGAGAAGGAAAGCTAATTTGCTGATCTGCGCGAGGGTCGGTTTCTTTGCCTCCTTCTTCTTCCTCCTCCTTCTTCCCACCCTAGCTTGCAATGCCCCATCTCTCCTCCTCCTCCTCCTCCTGCCCCCTCTCGGGGAGAAATTGTTTGTTCTTGCCGTATTTCTCCGCTTTCCAAGAGGCTTTTCTTTTCACCTCTTTCTCCCCACCTCCCCAATTTCCATAGGGGAAAAACCTGGGGAAAACTTGGCAAAAATAAAATAAAATAAAAAGTACTGAGTGCAAATGTTTTTTTTTATACTGTAGTTGGAGTTTTCCACGTTTCTTTCACATTCAAGGCAGAATTCTCCCCCCTTCCCTCGCTGCTTTTCCAAAACATGCTTTGGAACCTTTGCATTTTATTGGGATGTATTGTGACAACGCCCCTCCGCCCCTCCGAGGCGAGAGGAGGACAGTAAGAGGAGGCGAGTGACAAACAAATAAAGAGAGTTCTTCGCCTTGGCGTTGTCACTCGCCCTCCTCTCCGAAAAGCCGAAATTGAGTGCGAAGCGGCAGTGGGGGTGGGTGGGTGGGGGGAGGCCGCCGTGAAGTGCCGGCTGGGGGAGCCGGGATTGAAGTGCCGGCATGCTTTGCCAGCTCGGCCGGCTCGTTTTGGGCGGCGGCTGGCCTCGGCGTTTTCTTCCGCCGCTTTTGATGGCGGCGGTGGCGGTGGTCGGCGGAGGCGGAGGCGTTGTCACTCTCGCCTCGGAGGCGGAGGCGTTGTCACCGCCTCCTCTCCAGCCGAAATTGAGTGCGGCGGCAGTGGGGGTGGGGAGGCCGCCGTGAAGTGCCGGCTGGGGGAGCCCGGGAGCCAATCCCGGCCCCCAGCCGGCACTTCACGGCGGCCTCCCCACCCCCACCGCCGCCGCACTCAATTTCGGCTGGAGAGGAGGCGAGTGACAACGCCAAGCGAAGAACTCTCTTTATTTGTTTGTCACTCTCGCCTCGGAGGCGGAGGCGTTGTCACCTCGCCTCCTCTCCAGCCGAAATTGAGTGCGGCGGCAGTGGGGGTGGGTGGGGAGGCCGCCGTGAAGTGCCGGCTGGGGAGCCCGGGAGCCAATCCGGGCTCCCCAGCCGGCACTTCACGGCGGCCTCCCCACCCCCACCGCCGCCGCACTCAATTTCGGCCGGAGAGGAGGGCGAGGTGACAACGCCTCCGCCCCTCCGAGGCGAGAGGAGGCGAGTGACAAACAAATAAAGAGAGTTCTTCTCGCCTTGGCGTTGTCACTCGCCCTCCTCTCCAGCCGAAATTGAGTGCGGCGGCAGTGGGGGTGGGGAGGCCGCCGTGAGTGCCGGCTGGGGGCCAGGAGCCAATCCGGGCTCCCCAGCCGGCACTTCACGCGGCCTCCCCACCCCCACCGCCGCCGCACTCAATTTCGCCGGAGAGGAGGCGAGGTGACAACGCCAAGCGAAGAACTCTATTTGTTTGTCACTCTCGCCTCGGAGGCGGAGGCGTTGTCACTCGCCCTCCTCTCCAGCCGAAATTGAGTGCGGCGGCAGGAGGCCGCCGTGAAGTGCCGGCTGGGGGCCAGGAGCCAATCCGGGCTCCCCAGCCGGCACTTCACGGCGGCCTCCCCACCCCCACTGCCGCCGCACTCAATTTCGGCTGGAGAGGAGGCGAGGTGACAACGCCAAGGGGCGAGAAGAACTCTCTTTATTTGTTTGTCACTCTCGCCCTCGGAGGGGGCGGAGGGGGCGTTTGTCACCCTCGCCCTCCTCTCCGAAAAGCCGAAATTGAGTGCGAAGCGGCAGTGGGGGTGGGTGGGTGGGGGGAGGCCGCCGTGAAGTGCCGGCTGGGGGGGCCCAGGGGCCAATCCCCGGCTCCCCAGCCGGCACTTCACGCGGCCTCCCCACCCCCACCGCCGCCGCACTCAATTTCGGCTGGAGAGGAGGCGAGTGACAACGCCCCTCGGCGAGTGACAAACAAATAAAGAGAGTTCTTCGCTTGGCGTTGTCACCTCGCCTCCTCTCCAGCCGAAATTGAGTGCGAAGCGGCAGTGGGGGTGGGGGGAGGCCGCCGTGAAGTGCCGGCTGGGGGAGCCCGGGAGCCAATCCCGGGCTCCCCCAGCCAGCACTTCACGCGGCCTCCCCACCCCCACTGCCGCTCGCACTCAATTTCGCCGGAGAGGAGGCGAGGTGACAACGCCAAGCGAAGAACTCTATTTGTTTGTCACTCTCGCCAGCGGAGGCGTTGTCACTCGCCCTCCTCTCCAGCCGAAATTGAGTGCGGCGGCAGGAGGCCGCCGTGAAGTGCCGGCTGGGGGCCAGGAGCCAATCCCGGGCTCCCCAGCCGGCACTTCACGGCGGCCTCCCCACCCCCACTGCCGCTCGCACTCAATTTCGGCTGGAGAGGAGGCGAGGTGACAACGCCAAGCGAAGAACTCTCTTTATTTGTTTGTCACTCTCGCCTCGGAGGCGGAGGCGTTGTCACCTCGCCCTCCTCTCCAGCCGAAATTGAGTGCGGCGGCAGTGGGGGTGGGTGGGTGGGGAGGCCGCGTGAAGTGCCGGCTGGGGAGCCCGGGAGCCAATCCGGGCTCCCCAGCCGGCACTTCACGCGGCCTCCTGCCGCCGCACTCAATTTCGCCGGAGAGGAGGAGTAAGAGGAGGCGAGTGACAAACAAATAAAGAGAGTTCTTCTCGCCTTGGCGTTGTCACCTCGCCTCCTCTCCAGCCGAAATTGAGTGCGAAGCAGCAGTGGGGGTGGGTGGGTGGGGAGGCCGCCGTGAAGTGCCGGCTGGGGAGCCGGGATTGAAGTGCCGGCATGCTTTGCCAGCTCGGCCGGCTCGTTTTGGGCGGCGGCTGGCCTCGGCGTTTTCTTCCGCCGCTTTTGATGGCGGCGGTGGCGGTGGTCGGCGGAGGCGGAGGCGTTGTCACTCGCCCTCCTCTCCAGCCGAAATTGAGTGCGGCGGCAGTGGGGGTGGGGAGGCCGCCGTGAAGTGCCGGCTGGGGGCCAGGAGCCAATCCCGGGCTCCCCAGCCGGCACTTCACGCGGCCTCCCCACCCCCACCGCCGCCGCACTCAATTTCGGCTGGAGAGGAGGCGAGGTGACAACGCCAAGCGAAGAACTCTCTTTATTTGTTTGTCACTCTCGCCTCGGAGGCGGAGGCGTTGTCACCTCGCCTCCTCTCCAGCCGAAATTGAGTGCGGCGGCAGTGGGGGTGGGTGGGTGGGGAGGCCGCCGTGAAGTGCCGGCTGGGGAGCCCGGGAGCCAATCCCGGCCCCCAGCCGGCACTTCACGGCGGCCTCCTGCCGCCGCACTCAATTTCGGCCGGAGAGGAGGCGAGTGACAACGCCTCCGGTGAGAGTGACAAACAAATAAAGAGAGTTCTTCGCTTGGCGTTGTCACCTCGCCTCCTCTCCAGCCGAAATTGAGTGCGGCGGCAGTGGGGGTGGGTGGGGAGGCCGCCGTGAAGTGCCGGCTGGGGAGCCCGGGATTGGCTCCGGGCTCCCCAGCCGGCACTTCACGGCGGCCTCCCCACCCCCACTGCCGCTCGCACTCAATTTCGGAGAGGAGGCGAGGTGACAACGCCAAGGCGAGAAGAACTCTATTTGTTTGTCACTCGCCTCGGAGCGGAGGCGTTGTCACCTCGCCTCCTCTCAGCCGAAATTGAGTGCGGCGGCAGGAGGCCGCCGTGAAGTGCCGGCTGGGGGCCAGGAGCCAATCCCGGGCTCCCCAGCCGGCACTTCACGGCGGCCTCCCCACCCACCCACCCCCACCGCCGCCGCACTCAATTTCGGCTTTCGGAGAGGAGGGCGAGGTGACAACGCCAAGGCGAGAAGAACTCTCTTTATTTGTTTGTCACTCTCGCCAGCGGAGGCGTTGTCACCTCGCCTCCTCTCCGAGCCGAAATTGAGTGCGGCGGCAGTGGGGGTGGGTGGGTGGGGAGGCCGCCGTGAAGTGCCGGCTGGGGGCCAGGAGCCAATCCCGGGCTCCCCAGCCGGCACTTCACGCGGCCTCCCCACCCCCACTGCCGCCGCACTCAATTTCGGCTGGAGAGGAGGCGAGGTGACAACGCCTCGGCGAGTGACAAACAATAAAGAGTTCTTCGCTTGGCGTTGTCACCTCGCCTCCTCTCGGCCGAAATTGAGTGCGGCGGCAGTGGGGGTGGGGAGGCCGCCGTGAAGTGCCGGCTGGGGAGCCCGGGATAGGCTCCTGGGCTCCCCAGCCGGCACTTCACGGCGGCCTCCCCACCCACCCCCACTGCCGCCGCACTCAATTTCGGCTTTCGGAGAGGAGGCGAGGTGACAACGCCAAGGCGAGAAGAACTCTATTTGTTTGTCACTCTCGCCAGCGGAGGCGTTGTCACCTCGCCCTCCTCTCCGGCCGAAATTGAGTGCGGCGGCAGGAGGCCGCCGTGAAGTGCCGGCTGGGGAGCCGGGATTGGCTCCGGGCTCCCCAGCCGGCACTTCACGCGGCCTCCCCACCCACCCACCCCCACTGCCGCCGCACTCAATTTCGGCTTTCGGAGAGGAGGCGAGGTGACAACGCCTCCGCCCCCACCGCTGGCAAGAGGAGGACGAGTGAGAGGGGTGAAATGTCGAATGCCCCTCCGCCCCGCCTCCGCCGACCACCGCCGCCGCCATCAAAAAGCGGCGGAAGAAAACGCCGGAGGCCAGCCGCCGCCCCAAAACGAGCCGGCCGAGCTGGCAAAGCATGCCGGCAGCATTTGGGCTCGTCCTGCCGGCCCAGCTGTTCCCGAGGGCAAAAAACCCTCTCCCTGGGTCGGCTCTGCAAGGGTAGACTCGAGTATAAGCCGAGGGGGCGTTTTTCAGCACAAAAAACGTGCCGAAAAACTCGGCTTATACTCGAGTATATACGGTAGTTGGTTTTTCCATGCAAATATACTCTCACTTAATGACCTGTCAAGCAGAAGAGTCTAGGACAACTCGCCCAGTCAACTCACTGCAGCCAATTCACCAAAGCCAACTCACCATGGGACAATTTCCCATAGCCAACTTGCTGCAGAACACCTTGCTGTGGACAAAAATTACATAATATAAAAAAATGGTGGAATAGAAAAGAAGCGACAAAATGAACTGTGGATGACAAAAATTAAAATATTTTAAAATTATTTTAAATAATTAAATTCAATTGTTGAATTGTCCTGCAGAGAGTTGTCTGCTACAAGTTGTCCTGTGATGAGTTGGCCATGGCGAATTGGCAGCAATGAGTTGGCCACACCAAGTTGGTTGTGGCAAGTTGTCCCATTCCACAAACAGAAAGTTGTGCACTGCCAAAGAACAGTTCTATTAGGTAACAATTAATGTTCATTTCAAAGATCAAGGAGAATTTTCAAAGATCAAGGAGAATTTTTCCATCCACTGAAGAACCCTTAGGATAACAGAAATACTGTAACTGATTATCATATAACTGATATCTGAAATCTCCTCCTTTTCTAGATGGCTTGAACTTTATGCTGGTTCTCATACATTTACGGAAATTCTCCAGATGTTAAGAGCTGGGGTGGTGCAGTGCGGTATTGCAGGCTAACTCTGCTGACAGCCAGCAGTTTGATCCTGACCAGCTCCCAGTTTGACTCAGCCTTCTATCCTTCTAAGATTGGTAAAATGAGAACCCAGATTGTTGGGGGCAATATACTGACTCTGTAAATCACTTAGAGAGGGCTGTAAAGCACTATGAAGTGCTTTACTTTGATGTGTCTATGTGTATGTGTCTATGTGTTATTGCTATTGCTATTAAAATACCAGATCTGCTGTCATTGTAGTTGAGATATTCAAATTATGTCTAAATCTAGGTAATAATCTACAAATATTCTGTACTGTGCCCCCAAATAAAAACATCTCTCAGCTGGCTTTACAGAGAAGCCGATCAATAGACAGAGCAAGACTTTCAAATGGTAAGACAAAGCTTTTCTCTGGAGAGCATGGAAAAAGATATTGTGTAGAATTTATAACACTGGTGTACAGCAAAGGAAAATTCAGTCGCAGGTTGGGTTTTTTCATTTTGAGTTTTGTAATGTGCATTCAAGTCAGACAGGATTTTTTTTGTGTGTGAGAGAGTTCTGCACATAGCCTCTTATTCAAAGTGCTGCTGGTTTCAGGCAATCTGCAGTGGGTTGTGGCCAGGAAGGCCTTGAATTCACTTCCAGGCGAACTTCAACATTTGCCAACAAATTATAATTTTTAATGTGATTGAAGGGGAGTCTTATTATTGCATGGAAATAATCATATTCACTGTACTCAAAGTTGAATGTGCAAGTAGGAGTGAGTCTTACATTAGCCTTGAACTCATTGGTTCATTTTCTCCAGTGGGAAAATGAACAAGTGTCAGTGGCTGACAGGCTGGACAGCTCCCGGTAAAAGGAGCTGCAGCCTCGGGTAGCCCTGAGTTCGTAGTTATTTTTGTAGTTGTTCCTGTTGTCTGAAATAAACGGTTGTTTTACTTCACTACAATCGTCCTCCCTCTCTGTTCATGTCCGGACTTAACACTGGCAATGGAGGTGAGATACTGAGAGAGATCAAAGGACAGATCACCCTTTTGGCAGCCACAGCCATATTTGCAAAACCCTCAAAACTGCATCGGCCATCACACAATGACCACACACGCTCCACCAGCCCATTTTGACCCCACCACCGAAGAATGGTCTTCATACATGGGCAGGTTTCAGATGTTCATGGAATGCAACAATCTACAAGATTTGTTGGATTCCAAGAAAAGGGCCTTTTTCTTCAGTTACAAGATAGTAAAGTCCCTGGCAGCACCCAAAGATGTTGAAACCATTGAATGGCGAACACTGCAGGACATCCTCAAGGACCATTATGCACTGTCAGCCTTCCCACTAGCCTGCCAACATGGGTTTTACTGCAGAGACCAACAGATGGGTGAGACAATAAATGATTTCATTGCGAGCTTGCGAGAGCTCGCAGCGGAATGCAATTTTCTAAATCTGGAGGAAATGATATGCGATAGACTTGTCCTCGGATTGAGAGACCTTAACTTACAAAAAAGATTGCTGGCCAGGAGAAATATCCCCTTCAAAGAAGCCCTCGAAGAAGCCCGAGCAGCCGAGACATCAGACAAATCTGCTGTCTCCATTCGGAAGGCAAGCATTCCTTGAGGGGGGAAATGCCGGGCTATCAAGAGGCTACAGAAGGGGGTGAGAGTTCTGAAGAGGATGAGGCTATCCACCGAATAAGATCGGAATGGAAGGCTGGCACGGCAGAAGCAGGGCAAAGATTCCAGAACTGTGCTGGATGCGGAGGGAACTATCCCAGGGTGGCTTGTAGATTCAAAGAAACTATTCTGTCACCAATGTGATCACAAGGGACACATAGCCGAAGCTTGTCAAACCAGCCAGCCAGCAAACTGCTTACAGAGGCAAAACACAGTGCAGCCACCACCATGTGGCCAACAACCGGGATTCCGGAAGGCAACATTTTCAAAATAAAAGCAGTGTGAAGACCAGCTGGCGGAAGTGAGAGAAATACATCAGACAATAGTAGGGCACTCTGATGCATATAAGTCCAGGAATTTTCACATCACTGTGAAAATAGAGGGAACCCCATGCAGCATAGAGGTGGACATGGGTTCTATATGTCCACTGTGTCCTGGACTACAATCAAGAAAGCGATCCTGGGAATCACCAGACAGAAATTAAAACCACAAAAAACACTGCTGAGAGACTATCAAGGGAAATGCATACCAGTGATCAAGAGCGGACTTTTTGAAATAAGCTTCAAGAAATTCAAGGGACCCCTACAATTCACAATAGTGGACAAAGACCTACCCAGCCTATTTGGGGTAGAATGGTTCGATGCCCTAGGCTTGGGTCTAACAGGCATCCATCATCTCTACCAGGACAGCGACGAGGACATAATATAAGAATTCAGTGATGTCTTTGACGGGACTCTAGACAAGTGCAAGGAGACCCCTATATCATTTAGCATAGACCCCCATGTTGCCCCATCCAACTAAAGCTGCAGTGAGTCCCTTTTGCTCTCAGGCCCAAAATAGACGAGCAATTACACAAGCTAATTGCACAAGGAATTTTACAGCCAATCGACTATGCCAGGTGGGAGACCCCTATTGTCATGCCAATTAAGCCAGATGGGTCTGTGCACATCTGTGCTGATTAAAAATGTACAATTAACAAAGCATTGCAACAGAGTGCATATCCTGTGCCAGTAGTTCAGCATCTGTTGCATTCATTGGGCAAAGGCAAAATTTTCGCCAAACTCAACCTGGCCCAGGCGTACCAACAGTTACCAGTAGATGCCACCACCGCAGATGCCCAAACCATAGTCACACACAGGGGGCATTCAAATGTAACAGATTGCAATTCAGAGTTAGTGTGGCACCAGGGTTGTTCCAGAGTTTAATGGAGCACTTCCTGCAGGGCATCCAGGGAATAGTTCTGTATTTCTATGAAGTCCTTGTGGCAGCAGATAATATGGAACAACTCAGCCACTGATTAAGAATAGCCCTGAACCATTTCCAGGAAGCAGGGTTTAAAGTAAAGAGGGAAAAATGCCAGATAGCCATACCCCAGGTCGAGTTTATGGGGTATCTCATAGACGAATCAGGCATTCACTCCACCAACAGCAAGCTGAAGGCAATTAAGGAAGCCCCTATACCAAAAAATAAGACAAAACTGCAGGCATTCTTAGGACTATTGAATTTTATAGTATCTTCTTGCCACAGAAAGCAACTGTTGCTGAACTACTCCACAGGATATTATATAAGAAGGCAGCTTGGCATTGGGGATATAAAGAAGCATCTGCCTTCACAGAAATAAAAGGACTTTTAATGTCAAATCGTGTATTAGTACAATACAATGACATTTTACCCCTCATACTGACCTGAAACGCCTCCCCCTTTGGCATTGGCGCTGTCTTCAGCCACCGACTACGAAATGGCAAGGAAGCTGCGATTGCATTTTATTCCAAGACACTATCAAAAGCCAAATTGAATTACAGTCAAATAGATAAAGAAGCATTGGCAGCAGTCGCCGGGGGGTTCACGAATACCTATAAAGAAGGGAATTTGAACTCATCATGGACCATAAGCCACTTCTAGGTATTCTTGCAGGAGACCAACCAACCCCAAACATACTGTACTGTCACCCAGGATGACAAGATGGACTATTTTTTGGCTGCATACAAATACCATCTGATACACCAATCCAGAAAGACCATTGACCATGTGGATGCCCTCAGCCAATGCCCACTCCCGGACCTGGTGGAGGACCCTGTACCGGCATCATCAATCCACCAAATAGAAGAAATCATGAAGGGCCGCATCACGGTGGCCAAAATAGCAAGGCAAACAGCAAAAGACAGAACTTTGGTGGGAATTTTAAACTGGGCACCATTTAAAATCCAGCAGATGGGAATGTCAGCAATGAAGGGGTGTTTGTTATGGGGGGATAGAGTTGTTATACCACAAACCTTAAGGGAAGCTGTGTTGGAAGCATTGCATGTGGGGCACCCAGAAATTGTGAGGATGAAAGCATGGGCTAGGAGCTATGTGTGGTGGCCGCAGATGGATAGAGAGATAAAGGCTTGGGTCGCCACATGTAAGCCATGCCAGGAAACCAGGCCAGCACCACCCATCGCATCCACATAAGAATGGGACACATCCAGGGCACCCTGGTCCCGATTATACATAGACCTCAGAGGGAAAACATTCCTCATAGTAGTAGACACCTATTCCAAGTGGCTGGAAGTAACAATCATGGCCACAACTACAGCAGAAGCTGTTATTAAGGTACTAAGGGGACGATTCGCAATGCATGGATTACCGGACATAGTGGTGTCTGACAACAGGCTCCAATTTACAGCCAATCCATTTGAGATGTTCTTAGATGAACAAGGGATCCTCCGTGCCCTCTGGTCACTAATGGTCAAGCAGAAAGGATGGTGAGATCCGCAAAAGAAACGTTAATCAGGATGGGACTGGGAGATTGGCAAAAAAAAATAGACACCTTACTATTAATTCAGCACATCACCCTCAGTGCAATGACACCCAGAAGTCCAGCAGAACTACTGATAGGTAGGAAATTAAGGTCAAAGTTAGACAGACTACACCCCTAATACAGTGCAGAAGTACCCATAGACACCCACTAGCAAATGCCAGTCATTCAGCGTGGGAGACCCAGTATATGCCCACAACTATATAGGGGGTACTATGTAGGTACCGGGAAGGCTAACCCAGATCATGGGTCCCTGATCTTACCAAATAGAATTAGAGGACGGTAAGGTCTGCAGAAGGCACGTTGACCAGCTCCAAGGACGAAGGACACACAGTGCCCATAAACAAACAGAGTCAGACTAGGCCCTGGCAACTAGAAATACTAATTCACAATTAACTCACTTCCCCACACTATACTCAAGCTGGGAGGATGAACGCAATAACTTTGATGAGGAAACAGGAGTCCAGCAAAGGGTCTCTGAGGTCCTGGAGTCACGGAAATAATCCAAACCGTGGAACCAGTCAGGCCTCTGGAAAGGTTCAAGGCAGTTCTACACGTGGAGGTGGGAGAAACAGAAGGTTTGCCTGCTCAGACCTCCGCCACCGAGTCTAATGAGCACCCATAGAAGGCCCGCTTACTTATGTGACTACGTCTCGTAACACATTTAGATGGGATAACTCTCATCCAGAAGGGATGGGTGTTGAATATGCAAGTAGGAGTGAGTCTTACATCAGCCTTCACTCATTGGTTCATTTTCTCCAGGCAGGAAAATGAACAAGTGTCAGTGGCTAACAGGCTGGACGGCTTCCTGTTGCCTGAAATAAACAGTTGTTTTACTTCACTATGATTGTCCTGCCTCTCTGTTTGTGTCTGGACTTAACACTCAACACTTTGATGTAAAGGAAATTAAGTTAAATCAACACAAATGATTGTGCTATTTTTGACTCAACAGAAATACAACCCAGCATAAAGTGTGCTTCCCCCACTGATGTCAGTTACTCTGCAACAAAATAGAACATAGGTAAAGGCCTATATTTGTAATATACAAATGTACAAGGCTTACCTTGTAATAAAAACAATTAAATATATTTATTTCTCCACTCTTCATATACCTTCTGTCAGCCAAAAGTTCTGTTCAGGGCCAGTCAATCTTTCAGGCTCAGAAGGGACAAGGGAAAAATTGTGGACACAAAATTATAAAATGACAATGTCTACTGCATATAAAGAGAATTTGTATAAGATGTTTTACCTACCCCCAACAAGAATTGCTAGAATGTTTAAGGACAAATCTGAAAAATGCTGGAAGTGTCATCAGATACCTGGCTCATATTACCATATGTGGTGGATGTGTATGGAGGCTAAAAGATACTGGACTAAAATACACACGTGGTTGGAAAAAATGATAAAAAAACACATAGACTTTAAACCAGAAGATTTTCTACTGGGGATTATACTTGAAACATATAGCAGAGAATTGAAATATTTGATTGTGAATGTTATAACAGCAGCTAGGATTGTGTTTGCTAAAAATTGGAAAAATGATAAATTACCTATGCAAGATGAAATTATTCAAAAAATAATGGAATGTGCAGAAATTAGTAAATTGACATTTGAAATTAGAGAACAGGAAGATAAATAATATTATAAGATATGGGATTTATTTTGTCAATGGTTAGAAGGGAAGATACAGTAAAATAGATTTGAGAAAGGTTATTATAAGGGAAAATTTTGAATTAAATTGATTGAAGATAATGGGATGAATAATGTAACAAGATAAGATTGGCATAATGTAAGATTAGATAAATTTATGACATATATATGTTGAAATTGCACAAAGGATTTTTAATCAGTCCACTGACACATTGTTTTTGGATTGAAGATGTTGTGATGTTTGTTTGTGATAAAAAATAAAAAACTTTTTACAAAAAAAAAGAAGGGACAAGGGAAATATACGTAAGGTCACTGTACAGATTATTCATAACAACTAGTATATAAAATCACTTCAATTCAGGGCTGAAATTCAGCAGGTTCTGACAGGTTCTGGAGAACTGGTAGTGGAAATTTTGAATAGTTTGGAGAACCAGCAAAAACCATCTTTGGCTGGCCCCAGAGTGGGGTGGGAATGGAGATTTTGCAATATCCTTCCCCCAGGAGTGGGGAGGGAATGGGGATTTGCAGTATCCTTCCCCTAAAGTGGGAGAAAATGGGGATTTTGCAGTATCTTTCCCCAGGAGTGGGGAGGGAATGGAGATTTTGCAATATCCTTTTCCAGGAGTGGGGAGGGAATGGAGATTTTACAGTATCCCTCCCCTGCCATGCACACCAAGCCATGCACACCAAGCCACACCATGCCCACCAAGCTACGCACACAGAACCAGTAGTAAAGAAGTTTGAATTTCACCACTGCTTCAATTGGACTCCAGCTGGGCAAAATTCTATGGAGTTGACTGAGGCACAGTTTTGTGATGTAATCTGGGATAATTTTAATCCTGTTACACCAGATATTCAGCTCTGTAGGCTTGGTTATCTGTCCCTTAGATCCATCTACTGTCTGGCTAGTTTAGGCTTCTATGCTTACATACAATAGACAGACTCTTGCCAGACTGAACCCTGAACAACATGAGCATCTATTCCTAAATACAGTGATGCTACAATGGTGATTGTGCATCATAACAATGTAACACAAACTCCATATTAGTGCATTTGCATTACAATATTGCATGCAGATACATAAAGGATAGAGTTTGTATGACAACATAGCAACTCATATTTTATCACTTGTGCAATCCCGACTTCCTATGCCTATTCTTGCTGTTCTATAACATGTTGTATTAGCTTTTTAAAGCAAAATAACATGAAGAATGTACCTTAGGCAAAATATATGGCCTATGAACCCATGGTACAGTGGTTAAAGTTCAGGCAAACTTTGCTCAGAACCTGGTCTTGACAGAGCTCAAGATTGATTCAGTCTTCCATCTTTCTAAGGTTGGTTTTATGAGGACCCAGATTTATTTTATTTATTTTTATTTTATTTATTTGTCAATCATATAGAACAGGTAAAAGTATAAACATTATTTGGATACATGAAAAGAATGAGTAAAAAGGCAATATTAGGACAGGGACGGTAGGCACGTGGGTGCACTTATCCATGCCCCTTACAGACGTCTTAGGAATGGGATGAGGTCAACAGTAGACAGTCTTTGGTTAAAGTTTTGGGGATTTTGGTATGAGACCACGGAGTCAGGTAGTGCATTCCAGGCATTAACAACTCTGTTACTGAAGTCATATTTTCTACAATCAAGATTGGAGTGGTTCACTTTAAGTTTGAATCTATTGTGTGCTCGTGTATTGTTGTGGTTGAAGCTGAAGTAGTCTTTGACAGGAAGGACATTGTAGCAGATGATTTTATGAGTTATGCTCAGGTCATGCCGAAGGCGGTGTAGTTCTAAATTTTCTAAATCCAGAATTTCAAGTCTGGTGGTATAAGGTATTTTGTTGTGATCAGAGGAGTGGAGGACTCTTCTTGTAAAATATTTCTGGACACACTCAATTGTATTAATGTCCGAAATGAAGTGTGGGTTCCATTGGATTATTGAAGGCAAGATGCATATAATGCTTCTACATTGCAAACTCCCTAGAAAGTGCTGTAAAGTGCTATGGGGCGGTATATAAACCTAAATGCTCTTGCTCTTGAAGCTATCCTTGGAGATGGTGGCATTGGTTGATAGAGCATCTGAAACTCTAGCTATATAAAGCACATCCATTCTCATTTATGCATTCATTACTGTAGTTCCCATCACCAATCTCTTTCCACTTATGACTGTATGACTGTAACTTTGTTGCTGGCAATCCTTATGATTTATATTGATATATTGACCATCAATTGTGTTGTAAATGTTGTACCTTGATGAATGTATCTTTTCTTTCATGTACACTGAGAGCATATGCACCAAGACAAATTCCTTGTGTGTCCAGTCACACTTGGCGAATAAAAAATTCTATTCTATTCTATTCTATTCTATTCTATTCTATTCTATTATATATTATTGAAAGGATGATATCTTTGAATTTAAGATATACTTCAATAGGACAGAATAGACGGGGGAGAAATGATAGACAAGAGGGGGAAAAATCCTTTGCAATGTCTAGTTTTGGTACTTTATGAGCCTAAAATTACCAACTTCAATTTAAATTGTTCCTGATCATTCCTGGAAGCTCCCCATCACTACCAAAAATATTTTTGTATGTAGTTGCCAGAAGTTATACTTCAAAGAAAAGAATAAGGTCAACAAAATAAGGTCAAGAATAAGAACAAAAAGCATTGAGTTGAAATTAATTATGTTAAGTTAAAGTAGTCCAATATTGATTTCATCACATAGGTACATATATTTCTTTTCATCAGAAATATCAAATAACAAGAAAAAAATGGGTTGAAAATGAATCAGGAGAAGAAGATACTATGCAGGGGGGGGGGAGAAAACTGAGGGAATCCTGCTTAGATTGGAAAGGTTACATTCAGCCAGCATTGCTGCCCAAATAACTGCTAATTTCAAACTAATTATAAAAGCATGTGCATTTGGTACCAATCTGAGTCTGCAATATTTTGTGCCTGTTGCCCATTCCTCTATTTTGAAAAGCTGCTTCTAATCTAATAAGAAAATATAGATGAACTTCCAATCCATTCCACAAGTAATTATTTAAGAAAAAAATTCACCTTCCTATCAAAGTAAATAATGTAAACTCAGGCAATATTTTTCCAATGCACTTTACTTGGAGATTTCATTGAAAGTAACCCTGAACACCTGGATGCAGCACATGAAATATTTGTGTTCCTACCAAATGGAAAATTGAAATTGCATTTTTTTAAAAAAAAATCATAAGCACATGGTTCTCACCTCTGATAATCAAGGTGGCTCATCAGTAAGGCTATAAAATGGGAAGATGATAAGCATAGGGTCTTCTCAGGGCTGTTCCCTGTCAAAAATTGGAATTCCTTAAGAAATGCCTAGTTTCATTTGTTGATTTCAAAGTGTTTTAACTGGTTTTTCTTTTTTCTCTTTGATTTTTAACTGAAAAACATTAAATTACTTAAACTTTTCTTGATTAAAATTTTATATGGTTTTTCTTGCCTGCTTGGCTTAAAAGTTATGCATTTCTGATCTGTATTTCATTATAACCTTCCCCGCAAAAAATCCACTTTTGAAAGGCAGCTGAACATTTATTATATAAAATTTTAAGTGATAAGTGCTACTGATCTTTAGTACAAAACTGTTCATGTAAAGAAACTCTGTATTTTACAAGTATGCCTACACAAGGAAACATAAAGGAGCATTTAAAAGTATTTTGCATCACCAACCTCCTGTGTAGATCAAGTTGTAGTTGAACCATTATTCACTCTGATCCCCTCCTGTTCTTGTCTGATTCAGCACTGTGTCATGTAATGGTTTTCTGCTAAATTGTCCTTGGAGATGATTACAGATCACTGCCATTTGTTATTTCAGATAACAAACCAGATTGTCTTACCATCTTAATTCTACAGAATAATGTGTGTCATAAATCTGTAAAGAAACTGTTGTGCTTAGTTCTGTCCTTATAATTTATAATTTAATTTATAATATATGCTAAATACATATTCCCTTGAGTAAGTGTAGGTACATATGTTTCAAAAGCACTGGTTAGAGTATATGCAAAGTGGTGGAAACTCAAAACAAACATGCAAGGATTCATTCTTTATGTAGATGAGGGATTCATAACAGTTTTTTTACACTGATATGACAGAACCCTGACATAAACCAATGTTTCTTGCTCATACACACTAATATTATGCTAGCCACTTAATCTAAAGATCTTTCTAACTATTGTCCTGATCCAAATACCCATCAAACTCAATAAAATAGCTTGGCAAGACTAAATAGTGTTCTTCATAAGACATTATTTTTTATTCAAAGGTTATGAAAGCTTATTTTCTCAGTCTAAATGAAAAGTTCCCTTTTAGAAAAAAGCTGGAAGGGCAGGGATGAGGATGAGTATTGAAGGTTTTGGACCACGTTTTGTAGAATGGGCTTCCCTTTGAGATGAAATTTATAATAATTGTTTTTTTTATGGCAGTTCTCCAAAGGACTAGTCAGGAGTCAAAGCACACAGATCAGGTTATTCTTTTCTGTCTCTCTCTCACACTGATGAATTTTCAGTATGATAGAAGCTAGCCAACCCTTGGAGAATTCCAACTAAGCAGAAGATGTGCAGAGGGTAGATGCTATTTGTGGACAACCAAATAATTGGAGCAATTCCTAGCACCAGGCTAAATTTTGTGGCTTTATGTAAACTATGATTCACTGTTATTGAGAATGGATGTTCCGCATGGCTGAAGAACTGAACTTGCTTAGTGCCCAATAGGAATAAAGCAACAATATTCTACACTTAAGGTAAAATTAAGGAGCTGGTCAAAGGAACATGGGGCAGAAGATAAAGTAGCATTATATAGCTTAGAAAAATCTATTATAAGATACAAACAAAATTTACTTGATGCCCAGATGACCAAAAGAGATAATTATTTCTAAATCATTTATATATTTACATATGTTCTTTTGGAAAGATTTCAGAGATGCAGTTATGTTAGTTGTTTGCAGCAAAAGCAAAATTGAATCTTACAGCACCTTTAAGAACAGCAAATGTCTTGTTGCGTAAGATTTCACAGATCATAACCTACTTCAAGGTACACATTGGACAGTGAAAAATGCAGGTGTACAGAGAAATAAAGGTATCAGGGTTTGTAGTGCTATAAGACTGCTGTTTTTTCTTTTAGAATTAAATATACAAACAACCAATAATTAAGCAAGATTGGACCATGGAATCCAACATATTTTTAAATGGGAGTTATAAAAATAATGTCATGGAATGTGAAGGGTACAGGAATCAGATTAAAAGAAGAAGATTGGAGCTTAAGATTAAAAGGATTTACCAGACATTTTATTTTTACAAGAAACCCATCAGAAATCTGAAGATTCAAATAGAATGTATATAAAAGGTATGCAAATATATGAAAAGCATTTGGAACTTCAAAAGCTAGAGGAGTTGCAACACTGATATCAGATAGGGTGTACTTTGAAAACATAAGGTAATTTTGGATGAAGATGGAAGATATGTAATAATTGTTGGAAATCTTAATGAGGAAAAAGTGACACTTGTTAATTTATATTTACCGAATGAAAACAAAGAGAATTTCTTGAAAAATAACAAAAATTTTGGAGAATGAAAGTGTAGGAAAGTAATTGTGGCTGGGGATTTTAATTTAATCAGAGATAAAATAGACAGTACTAATCCCACCCGCTGTGGAGGAGCAAATAAAATGGGGATTTTAAATATGTGGATGCTTCAAATGCGTGGTTGATGTGTGGAGAGAGGTTAAAGGAATTGAGAGAGTATACACTTTTTTTCTAAGATATATAATACATATTCTAGAATTGATTATATTTTTCTTTCTAAAGATTTGTTGAATAATGTGGATAAGGTAGATGTGGAATTTTAAAGATTCTGATCATGCAGAAGTTATGGTGGACTTAGATTTTAATTTTGAGAAAAAGAAGCTATTGGAGATATGACGAGAAATTGTATAAAAATGAAAGGATAAAAATGGATACTTAAAAATTGGAGGAAAGTTGGAGATTAAATGATAACGGGAGGTTAAATTTGAAATTGTTTGGGATGCGATGAAAGCGGTGTTTAGAGGAGAGTATTAAATTATCAAGTAGGAAATATAAAAATTATAAAATTAAAATGGAAAGAGATAAAAATAAGATTAAAGAATTGGAAAATCAATTTTGCTTACTAAAGAAAAAAAATTCTTCAGGAGCTTAATATGTTAAGAAATAAAATGATAGAAGAAGATACAGAGTTAGTAAAAGAAATTTGAGATTTTTAAATAGGAATTTTTGAATTTAGTAATAGAAATTCTAAATTATTGGCAAAGATGGCGAAAGATAAAAGAGAGAAGAGAGAAATTGGAGTTTTGATAGATGATAGAGGTATAAGATGTTATAAAAAATTAGAGAAATGTGAAGTGGTTAGAAACTTTTTTCAGAATCTATATTCAAAGAAACCAATTAATCGGGGAAAATTGCAAAGCTATTTAGAAAAGTATGTGGTGAAAATTGATCAAACATATAAGGAATTGATGGAAGAAGATATAACACAAGATGAGATTAATGGAATAATACAAAAATTAAAATTAGGGAAAGCTCCAGGTGAGGATGGATTACCTGTTGAGTTTTATAAAGAATTTAAAGAATTAATAATACCAAGACTGCAAAAATTATTCAATGGAATATTACATGGTGGGGAAGTACCTTCGTCATGGAATAGAACGGTGATATCCCTAATTCCTAAACCAGATAAAGATTTAGAAAGGATTGAGTCCTATCGCCCATTTCTTTAATTAATCAGGATGCAAAGATATTTACTGCTATTATAAGTAATAGATTAAATAGATTTATAGATAGATATATAAGTTATAATCAAGTAGGCTTTGTGAAGGGTAGATACATGAGTGATATTGTTAGAAGAGTATTAAATATTATAGATGTAGCTGAATATAATGGTGATAAAATTGGTATAGTATCATTGGATATTTTTAAAGCTTTTGATTCTGTACAATGGGAAACAATTAAAGTAATTGTGGGGGCAATATGCTGACTCTGTAAACTGCTTAACTACTTAACAACTGGTTCTACCGAACTGGTACGAACCAATAGAATCCCACCACTGCCCCTGATCTAGACCATCTTTGCCCTGGAAATTCCAAACTTTCTTTTTAAGGAGGAAGGAGAGTAATGTCAATTATATGTTTTCCCAGTTTTGGGTTTTATTTCTCTGTGAGTTCTGTTTACCGTAAAATTGATCAAAGTTTTCAACATATCCCAAAGAAAAAGGGCGTAAATGTGTATCAGAATCTGTGTATATATGACAAAGAATATATTTTAAGGACCTGAGCCGATCCAGCAATCAAGGATGCTACATTCACAGCAAATGTACAATAGTTCCTTGACCAGGTAAATTATATCATCATTCTGGGATCAAATCCCTTTCTGAAACAAAGCACAGCCTTCTAATAGTTATAAATAAATCATTCAAAGTTCACTTAACAAAACGAGTAGTATGAAATTCAGAAAAGATTGAATGTATCTCTTCATAGAATGAATAGTTATGGAATTTATAACCCAAAATATATATGCATGGATGAGAGCTTCAATGATTACTCATCAGGATAGTTATTTATAATACCTAGCTATAGCAGCAATATGAATATAATTTTTGAGGAAATATGGGTGTTGTTATATTTACATCCTGTGTGAGAGTCATTCTAGACACGTAGTTTTTGATTAGATAAGGCTTTGGCTCATCCAGCACAGCTCTTACGTTTTTATGTGTTAAATGTTTATTTGGGATATCTCTTATTATTCTAAGATTAGAATTCATATAAGAAAGATGGCACAGTGGTTAGAGTGCAGTATTGCAGGCTACTTCAGCTGACTGCTAGCTGCAGTTCAGCAGTTCAAATCTCACCAGCTCAAGGTTGACACAGCCTTCCATTCTTCCAAGGTGGATAAAATGAGGAGCCGGATTGTTGGGGGCAATATGCTGACTCTGTAAACTGCTTAACTACTTAACAAGGTTCTCTGAACTGCCTAACTACTTAACAAGGTTCTCTAAACTGCTTAACTACTTAACAAGTTTCTTCGTACTGATTAACTACTTAACAACTGGTTCTACCGAACTGGTACGAACCAATAGAATCCCACCACTGCCCCTGATCTAGACCATCTTTGCCCTGGAAATTCCAAACTTTCTTTTTAAGGAGGAAGGAGAGTAATGTCAATTATATGTTTTCCCAGTTTTGGGTTTTATTTCTCTGTGAGTTCTGTTTACCGTAAAATTGATCAAAGTTTTCAACATATCCCAAAGAAAAAGGGCGTAAATGTGTATCAGAATCTGTGTATATATGACAAAGAATATATTTTAAGGACCTGAGCCGATCCAGCAATCAAGGATGCTACATTCACAGCAAATGTACAATAGTTCCTTGACCAGGTAAATTATATCATCATTCTGGGATCAAATCCCTTTCTGAAACAAAGCACAGCCTTCTAATAGTTATAAATAAATCATTCAAAGTTCACTTAACAAAACGAGTAGTATGAAATTCAGAAAAGATTGAATGTATCTCTTCATAGAATGAATAGTTATGGAATTTATAACCCAAAATATATATGCATGGATGAGAGCTTCAATGATTACTCATCAGGATAGTTATTTATAATACCTAGCTATAGCAGCAATATGAATATAATTTTTGAGGAAATATGGGTGTTGTTATATTTACATCCTGTGTGAGAGTCATTCTAGACACATAGTTTTTGATTAGATAAGGCTTTGGCTCATCCAGCACAGCTCTTACGTTTTATGTGTTAAATGTTTATTTGGGATATCTCTTATTATTCTAAGATTAGAATTCATATAAGAAAGATGGCACAGTGGTTAGAGTGCAGTATTGCAGGCTACTCCAGCTGACTGCTAGCTGCAGTTCAGCAGTTCAAATCTCACCAGCTCAAGGTTGACACAGCCTTCCATTCTTCCAAAGTGGGTAAAATGAGGAGCCGGATTGTTGGGGGCAATATGCTGACTCTGTAAACTGCTTAACTACTTAACAAGGTTCTCTAAACTGCTTAACTACTTAACAAGGTTCTCTAAACTGCTTAACTACTTAACAAGGTTCTCTGAACTGCCTAACTACTTAACAAGGTTCTCTAAACTGCTTAACTACTTAACAAGTTTCTTCGTACTGATTAACTACTTAACAACTGGTTCTACCGAACTGGTACGAACCAATAGAATCCCACCACTGCCCCTGATCTAGACCATCTTTGCCCTGGAAATTCCAAACTTTCTTTTTAAGGAGGAAGGAGAGTAATGTCAATTATATGTTTTCCCAGTTTTGGGTTTTATTTCTCTGTGAGTTCTGTTTACCGTAAAATTGATCAAAGTTTTCAACATATCCCAAAGAAAAAGGGCGTAAATGTGTATCAGAATCTGTGTATATATGACAAAGAATATATTTTAAGGACCTGAGCCGATCCAGCAATCAAGGATGCTACATTCACAGCAAATGTACAATAGTTCCTTGACCAGGTAAATTATATCATCATTCTGGGATCAAATCCCTTTCTGAAACAAAGCACAGCCTTCTAATAGTTATAAATAAATCATTCAAAGTTCACTTAACAAAACGAGTAGTATGAAATTCAGAAAAGATTGAATGTATCTCTTCATAGAATGAATAGTTATGGAATTTATAACCCAAAATATATATGCATGGATGAGAGCTTCAATGATTACTCATCAGGATAGTTATTTATAATACCTAGCTATAGCAGCAATATGAATATAATTTTTGAGGAAATATGGGTGTTGTTATATTTACATCCTGTGTGAGAGTCATTCTAGACACATAGTTTTTGATTAGATAAGGCTTTGGCTCATCCAGCACAGCTCTTACGTTTTTATGTGTTAAATGTTTATTTGGGATATCTCTTATTATTCTAAGATTAGAATTCATATAAGAAAGATGGCACAGTGGTTAGAGTGCAGTATTGCAGGCTACTTCAGCTGACTGCTAGCTGCAGTTCAGCAGTTCAAATCTCACCAGCTCAAGGTTGACACAGCCTTCCATTCTTCCAAAGTGGGTAAAATGAGGAGCCGGATTGTTGGGGGCAATATGCTGACTCTGTAAACTGCTTAGAGACGGCTGTAAAAGTACTATGAAGCTGTATATAAGTCCAAGCGCTATTGCTATTGCTACATAAACAAATTACATAGTACAATTCTCGTAACTGCAGTCCAGCGTAGTTGACCCAGAATACTAGCACTTCAAAAATATTGGTTTGCAGTATATAAACTCAAATCATCTAAATTTAATTGAACCAATCCTAAATCAAGTTTTTAGTACTCTATTAGTGGTCCCTTGAGGCTTATGAAGTTTTTCTTTTCTCTTGTTCATTGTATTTTTTTTATTTATTCTTTCTGTACCTAGATAAGATCTGTGCTGCAATAAACCTCTGCCATTCACCAGGGTCTAGCAGTCACAAATAATTAGTTTGTTTGTTTTTTATTTTACATTTATATCCCGCCCTTCTCCGAAGACTCAGGGTGGCTTACAGTGTATAAGGCACCAGTCTCATTCTATTTGTATATTTACAAAGTCAACTTATTGCCCCCCCAACAATCTGGGTCCTCATTTTACCTACCTTATAAAGGATGGAAGGCTGAGTCAACCTTGGGCCGGGCTTGAACCTGCAGTAATTGCAGGCTGCTGTGTTCTAATAACAGGCTTTTTACCAGCCTGAGCTATCACGGCCCTTCCTTCTATGAATTGTCCAAGGTTCATTTTAGCCTCCTAAACTGTCTACTGCCAAATCTGATAAGATTCTCCCTTCCACTCTGTCTGGTCCCTGATGGGATTTGGGAACAAGGATGGCATTATCAGTGCATTAACCATCACTAGATGTGGCACCTGTGAGGTTGATTAATATTGATCCCTGACCCCACTGAGTTATCAGCTGATGCTGAATAAAGTCGATGGCTGATTTGTTCCAAAGGAGCTTTTTAAAAAAAAAAAAGACTGAAAGCATTTTGCTTATGGAGAGCCAGAAATTATTAGGGAGTTAATATATTTACTTAGTCAGGAAGAACATATATAAGTTTTCAGTATCTGTCCGCCAGAATTCAAAACCTGATTAAATCAGCAAACTTGATGTTCCTCTGGGGCCTTCCTTGACATTAAAGATTAGGGTACAAAGTATGTGACAGAGGTTAAGGAATTGCCTAGGAACACTGACACCTGAATGTGAGGGAAATTTAAAGATGTGGAGATGTTGAAATGGGGTTTAAACATATATTCTTGATGTCCTTGCATGGAGGTCACGTAATATATCCAAGCATGTTAGGCATGAGTTCACATGACTGAAATGGTCCTTAAATAAGTCAAACATGACAATGCTGCAGAATAGCAAGTTGATATACTTTTGCCTGAAATATGAATAAGGTCTAGTGATCATTCCTCCCTGTTCAATCTTTCTGCTCAGTCAGCAATATCATTCTTAAAGGGTGGGTTTATGTCCTCATATGAGTGCATTTATGCACAGCATTTATGTCCATTTTATTATAGCATACTGAAAAACCTTAAAGGATAAAAACAGCTGGGAAAAACTTTCTTAGCCTCATCAACAACAGATCCCCTAGTACTGTAACTAAACTATGTAAAAACATCATCCTTTTCTGCAATGTCAGCATTTTAATTTTGTTTACATTTAATTTAATCTTTTTCACCTAAATCCAGCCACTATAGAACCTACAGTATGCAATATCTTAGAATGTTAATTCTTTCCTTGAAGTGATGTGACAAAGCTTTGTAGCATCAGTAGATTGGTGATCCATCATTCCAATTTTCCTGACAATTTGAAATTACATGCCTTAGATGATCAGACAAATATTTGTGGGTTATTCTAGGGCACAGCAATCTTGAAGCATCATTTGTGGATATAACCTGGCTTGAAGAACCAGAATTACTGCAATACATTGCCCTTGAAACCTAGTCCCAATGGGCAGAATAAAAGGACACAATACATAATGGCATCAAAAGTCTAATAGAATAGGACCATGTTCTTCACTTCCATTTCTTCATGTAAGTCATGTAATAACAACTACAACAATAACAACAAAACAACAACAACAACAAAATGGATGATCAGAAGCTATATGGAAGAATACCATCTAAAGCACTGCTCTACGCTGTCCATTTATGTAGCCAAGATATTACGATGGAATTTGGACTGGACAAATGTGCCATGCTTACCATCAAATGGAGAAAATAATGAAAATTACCATTTGCCTGCAGCAAGAACCAGTGGGACCATAAAAGTAATAGAAAATCAAGAATATAAAGTGCTCTGGGCTTTAGAATTTAGACAGAGCCCCCAGACTTAGCAATTGCTGATAAGAAAAGACAAAAAAGTCTGGATAGTGGATGTGGTAGTACCTTGAGACAGTAGAATAGAAGATAAAGAACTGGAGAAGATAACAAGATACAAAGACCTGCAAACAGAAATAGAATGACCATGGCAAAAGAAAGGAAATGTAGTACCAATAGTAATAGGTGCCTTGGGTGGAAAAACAACTGGAGCACCACTTGAACACTATCAGCATTGACAAACTTACTATCAGTCAATTGCAAAAAGCAGCTTTACTCAGAATGGCTTACATCCTATGATGATACCTCTAACACCATAAAACATCAACTTCTGCCTATCTCAGGTCCTTGGGAAGAACTTGATAGGTAGATAAAAATGCCAAATGCAGTCTGAACATCTGGCTGACTGTGTGATGAACCATAATAGCAATAATGGGAGAAAATACAAAGACCAGCAAATAGAAGAGACAAAAGAAAGAAATTATAATAATAGGTGTAATAAGTGTCTTTATGATGAACATCATCAGTCAATTGCAAAAAGCATCTTTATTAGAAAAGTTTTCATCCTGTAATGATATTTTTAACAACATCAAACAATGATATCTGCCTATCCCAAGTCCTTCAGAAGGACTTGATAGGTGGACAAAAATGCAAAATCCTGACTTCCGGTGGCTCCGTGCGTATTGGAAATGGTCCTCTCAGACCGCCGCCCCGTGATTCTGTTAAAGCCGCTCAGACAGCGCAAATCAGCTGTCTGGAGGCTTGAAAACCTTTCCCTCGGGAGAAGAGGGAAAGGTGAGCAGCTGGGTGGGGATAGAGCTCCCCAAGAGCTCCAGAAATAACTCCTGGGGCTCGAAGGGTGAGAGCTTCCTGTTTAAACCTGGCAAATGCTCCAGATCCAGGAAGCTTCTGTATTTTTGCAGAACAAAGCACTCATGACCATCTCTGATATCAAGATGAAGATATTCTAATTACTTTAAGCAGACGGAGCAGAGGCAAGAGGCAGGGTGGATGTATGCCTTAGAGCTCATCTCGATCTTTGAAAGGTATTTGAGAAGAAGGAAAATGGTGGATTTGGTTAATGAGGCATGAAAATGAAACTTAAGGAAGTCTTTGTTAACATCGTTAGCGCCTTGTTAACTTTACTTAAATTTGATGGATTTTATATTTAAGTGAAGAAATCTTAAAGAGAAAAGCCGAAGGTTTATAGAACTGATTTACCCATTTTAAAGAAGTTGCTTGAAAAAATTTGATTTTGTTGCAATTTATAAAGTTAAAGTAAGATGGCTTCTAAACAAATACAGCCTGCTGATTCTATAAGGGAGCTGCCTTGCTAGTTCAAATACACAAACTACAAGAAGACTTGGAAGAATTTCTGAAGGCTCAAATTTCTGCTCAAGACAAAAAACTTAAGAAAATTGAGGAGAAATTATTGGAAATTAAAAATTCTGCTACAGTTGAGAATGAAGATTTACAAGAAGAATTGAAGTCAGCCTTTATGACTATGACTGAATTTATACAAAAGCTGGATGGAAAAGTGCATGAGATTGATCAAATTAACTTGAATTTAAAAAGTCAAATAGAGGAGCTTCGGAACAAGGTGGATAAAGCAGATAAAGAACGAGTTTTATTACAATATAAAACAATGGAATCTGCATTGAGGGTGAGAGGTTTAGAAGAAAATAAGCAAGAGAATCTAAAAAAGACATTTGCAGAAGCTTTTTCACAGGTGATTGGACTGACATCAGTGGATCTTGAAAATCAAATTGAAAAAATTTACCGTGTTAATTCATGGGTGGCAAGGCAGAGATAGCTGCTAAGGGATATAGTGATTTATTTTACATCTAGGAAGATTAGGAGTGAAATCTCGCAAGCCTCCTATAAAAGTAAAATTCAAATATTGGGTCAAGAGGTTTTGGTGTTGAAAGAAATTTCTTCCAAAATATTGAGGGGCAGAAAAGAATATGCTTTTTTGGTAAAGGAGCTTAGAAACCACCAGGTATGATACAGATGGAATGTGCCAGCCGGACTAACAGTAAATTATATGGGAGGGAAGTATTGTCTTTAATGCAGTTACCAAAGCAAGAGCTTTCTGTAATGTATCTTTAAATATTTTGGCGGGAAACAAGCACGTTGCTGATTGGTTGAAGCCGCCGGTTAAACTGTATATAAGGAGAGGTTTTTCCCCAGCCCGGCTGCTGGGTTCACCATATAGTAAAGAGCTGTTGTCACTACCCTGGTCTCCTGCCTCGTTATTGCCCGAATCTAACACTGGCGACGAAGGTGGGATATCGAGGTTAAGAGCACCAGGAACGAGCTGAACGCACGAAAGAACCGAACCCAGCAAAGCTCAGGGCAGAATCGCAGCGATGGCCAGCTACACTCCGCCCGCGCCGTTTGACCCATCCAGGGAGAAATGGGGAACGTACATGACCCGTTTCGAGAGCTTCCTGGAGGCAAATGAGCTGCAAGGAGTTCCAGACAACCGCAAAAGGGCATATTTCCTGAGCCACTGCGGTCCCGAGGTCATCGACATCGCGGAAGCCCTGGCAGAGCCAACGCCGGTACAATCGGTATCGTGGCAAACTCTGCAAAATCTCTTAAAAAACCATTTCGCCAACACCGCCCAAATACGCACGCGCTTTTGAATTTGGAGAACGCAGACAGCAAGAGGGCGAATCCATCAGCGAGTACATGGCCGCCCTGAGGAAAGCCTCCAAAGACTGTGGGTACAGAGATTTGGACGAGGAGCTTCTAGAGCAACTCATCCGTGGGGTCAGAGACATGTGTTTGCGGAGGCGGCTGCTATCAAAAAGCAATCTAACGCTGGCAAACGCTCTGGACGAAGCCAGAGCTCATGAGATGTCCACCCAAGCGGCGGAAACCCTACAAAAGCCACTCACGCCAACGGCGAGTGCAAAAGAAACCCCGGTGCACAACGAAGAAATCCAGACCGAATCAGACGGCGAGGATGAGGAGGGAGTTTGCCTCACCGAGAGAAGGGGCAAAGAAGACCGGGATGAATGCGGAAGTTGCGGAGGGCAACACCAGCGTCAACGATGCAAGTTCAAGGACGCTACATGTCGGCGGTGCGAGAAGAAGGGGCACCTGGCTCAAGTCTGTCGAGCACCCCAACCTTCCCGCCGAAAATTCAAATCGACCAATCAGAGCGCAGGATCGGCAAGGCGACCCGCGATTGGTCAAAACAGAAAGGGCGCGAATTCAAATCGAACGACCGTTGTAATAGGCCGTGCAGCAACCCGCGTCGAGAAGAAAATCTTCACCAGACCGAAGATCGAAGGAGTGCCGTGCCGACTAGAAGTGGACACAGGGTCAGCGATCACAATCATGTCCTGGGACACTTTTGCAAAAGCTTTGCCGAAAACCGCCAAACGCAAACTGCAAACACAACGGCTACGAGTGCACGACTACCAAGGGAATCGCATCCCTGTTCGAGGGACCACCTCCGTCCGCGTCGAGTACGGACCACACAAGAAGACCCTGCCCATCACGATAGTCGAAGGGACCCTGCCAAGTCTGTTGGGACTAGACTGGTTCCGTGCCTTGGGCATGGGAGTGACTGGCATCTACAGAAGTAACTGTAACCTCAAAGACGCACTCATGAACGAGTTCGAAGATGTCTTCAAGGACTGCCTGGGCAAGTACAAGGGGACCCCTATTTCCTTCAACTTAGACCCCCAGGTAGCCCCCATTAGGTTAAAGGCAAGGAGAGTCCCTTTTGCCCTCAAACCTAAGATTGACAAGGAGATAGATAAGCTCATAAATCAGGGGATTCTGGTGCCAGTAGATCACACAAAGTGGGAGACGCCAATCGTCACCCCAGTGAAACCAGATGGGTCAGTTAGAATCTGCACTGACTACAAGGCAACGTTAAACAAAGCCTTACAGAAAAGCGCTTACCCGGTTCCCGTGGTGCAACACTTGCTGCACTCGTTGGGGCAAGGGCAAGTCTTTGCAAAGTTAGACTTGGCTCAAGCCTATCAACAACTGCCCGTAGACGCCAACACAGCCGAAGCCCAAACGATTGTAACTCACAGAGGTGCTTTCAAGTGTACCCGATTACAATTTGGGGTGAGTGTGGCACCGGGGCTATTCCAAAATTTAATGGAACGACTTCTGCAAGGGCTCCCAGGGGTAGTCCCCTATTTCGATGATGTATTGATATCAGCCGAAAATTTAGAGGAATTGGGGGAGCGCTTGAGAAAAGTTCTGGGCATTTTCGGTCAGCGGTCTAAAGGTTAAAGTGAACAAATGCCAGATAGGGTAGAATCGTAGAGTTCTTGGGCTACAGAATAGACAAGAAGGAATTCACCCCACTGAAAGCAAGGTCAAGGCAATAAGAAAGGCTCCAGCGCCCAAAAATAAAACAGAGCTACAGGCATTCCTGGGGCTAGTGAATTTTCTGTGGTCTTTTTAAAAACAAGGCAACCGTTGCTGAGCCGCTGCATAAGCTTCTGGGAAAGAATACTGTTTGGTCTTGGGGAAAGTCGGAAGCTAGGGCTTTGAGCAGTAAAACCTACTCTCGAGCGATAGCTTACTGATCCAGTATCATAGCTCATTGCCATTATTATTGGTTTGCGATGCCTCCCCTTACGGGGTGGGGGCTGTGCTCAGCCACAGACTTCCAAACGGCACAGAAGCCCCAATAGCCTTCTACTCCAGAACGATGTCCTCGACAGAGAGGAACTATAGCCAGTTGGATAAGGAAGCGCTAGCCATTGTGTCAGGGGTAAAAAAGTTTCACGAATACGTTTTTGGTAGAGACTTTGAAATTGTTACAGACCATAGACCTCTGTTAGGGATACTGGCTGGCGACCGCCCAACGCCTGTGGCACTTTCGCCACGATTGACCCGATGGACTATCTTCTTAGCCGCTTATTCCTACAAGCTGCAGCATCGACCTGGAAAAGAGTTGGGGCATGCGGACGCCTTAAGCAGATGCCCACTACCAGGGCGATCGAAGACCCCACTCCGGGGACGCCCATCCTGCTAATTGACTCTCTGGACTCTGGCCCAGTCACGTCTAAGGAAGTGGCTCGGGCATCATACCGGGACATTATTGTGAGGACTGTACTCGGTTGGGTACAAAGAGGGTGGCCCGCTGCGCCGGGCGAGCGTTTTAAAGAATTTGTAAAAAAACGTGGGGAACTTTCGGCTCAAGGGGGGTGCCTGCTATGGGGGGATAGAGTGGTGATCCCAGAGAAATTAAGAAAAAGGGTGTTGGATCTCCTGCACGAGGGTCACCCAGGGATCGTTAGGATGAAGGGTCTAGCGAGAAGCTATGTGTGGTGGCCCTTAATGGACTCCGAAATTGCTGAAAGGGTAGGGAAATGCCAGGCCTGCCAGGAGTCCAGACCTCTACCCCCAACGGCCCCGGTTCGGGAATGGGAAAGACCCCAAGGGCCCTGGTCGAGAATCCACATTGATTTTGCCGGCCCCTTCCACGGCCAAACCTTCCTGGTAGTAGTCGATGCCTACTCCAAATGGCTGGAAATCATTCTCATGAGATCCATGACAGCCGAAGCCGTGATCTCAGTCCTACGGCACCTATTTGCAACACATGGGTTGCCTGACACATTGGTTTCCGATAACGGCCCGCAATTCACGGCAACACAGTTTGAGGAATACTTGGCAGAAGAGGGCATCCGCCATGCCCTCTCGGCGCCTTTCCACCCTGCGACGAATGGCCTTGCAGAGCGTTTCGTCCGAAGCGCGAAAGAGGCATTGTCCAGACTCAAGCCAGGCGACTGGCAATCAAAAATAGATATTTTCCTAGCCGTCCAACACCGAACCCCCTGTGCCACCACCGGCAGAAGCCCTGCCGAATTACTAATGGGCCGAAAACTCAGGTGCCCACTAGACCGTTTAAATCCCAACTATACACCGGAGGGATACAAGGGGGGACTCGAAAAGACAAGGGGAATGGATATAGGCGACCGGGTATGGGCACACAACTATGGTGAGGGCCCGACCTGGGTAGCAGGAAAAATTCTAAACATAACAGGTCCCAAATCATACTTGGTAGAGTTAACGGATGGCCGAGTATGGAGGCGACATATAGATCAATTGAGGAAACGGTTAGCCGGACAACCCGAGTCTGACGAAACAGGCCCTGACTATTCCATGTTTGAACCAACAGCTGACTCAAACCCGGGAAAATCGCAGGACTTAACTGAATTCCCGGAGGTCCAGCGACGCCCACAGGTTCCTGTAGAAAACAGCAGGGACAACTCGGAAAATAATCCAGGGCCGGATGGCCTAGAGGAGGAGCCGAGAGGAGCAAACAGCCCCTCCGGCCAACTCAACCCACTCCCAGAGACTGTACTGCGCAGGTCCGAAAGAGTCAGAAGACGCCCAGTCTATTTACGTGATTACGTTGAAAAGTAATATGTAAATAAATGTAAATATATAGGTAAAGTGTTTTCTGGGAGGGAAGAAGTGTAATGTATCTTTAAATATTTTGGCGGGAAACAAGCACGTTGCTGATTGGTTGAAGCCGCCGGTTAAACTGTATATAAGGAGAGGTTTTTCCCCAGCCCGGCTGCTGGGTTCACCATATAGTAAAGAGCTGTTGTCACTACCCTGGTCTCCTGCCTCGTTATTGCCCAAATCTAACACTTTCTATGTTGAAGTATTGAAGGCTGGAAGTTTACCAGATTTAGAAGTTAAGGAGAAGTGGAAATGGTTAAAAAAAGGGAGAAGGAAGTAAAGCAAACACAATTTGAAATTGGGGCGGTAACTTTGGGAGAAGAAATACAGAAAATAGCAGGGGAGGAGCAAAGGATGGTAATCTTTAAAAAAGAACAAGGAGTAAAGAAGCAACATTGTCAGATGAAAAGTGTTTCCTTTTATGGGAAAGGGTAAATTGTAAGTAAAAATTTCTGAACATAAAAGAAATAGAAAGGATAATGTGCATTTGTTTGAGTCTGTAAGTCAAATATGGGTGTATTATATTTATGTTGTTATTATTATATATGTTGGATTTATCTATTTTAGATAAAAATTGAAAGTAAGGAAGGATAATTTAAATTCCTTTTTTATATAAAAAGTTTTATAGATGGTATTTGGAAATTAAGTTGGGGTGTATTCGTTTTAATTTGCAAGTAAAATGAGGGAGATATATATTTTTTGACATTATTTTATTAATGGTGGATTTAGTTACTTTGGATAAAAATTGATGTTGAGTCTAAAGTGTTGGGGGGGGAATTAAAATAAAAATTAAAACAGAAAGGGAGTTGCTTAAGGTTAAAATGTTAAAATGGTTATAAAATATTTGTAATTTATTGTGATGATGCTAGTGTAATATTGGAAGATGGATTATATGTTTGTTATCAAAGACTAGAGGTTAAAAATATTGAACTTGTTGGAAACTTCAATGTACCAGACTGAAAACCCACAAGAAAATATATCGGAATGAGGAAGATGGACTGACTATATTTAGAACAATTATTGGATGAAGAAACATCAAATATTTTATGAACAAACATTTCCTTCTTTTTTGTTTTTCTTTACGGAGAAGGAGAGTTGAGGTTTTAGGGGAGAGATGGGAATTTATGGATAATTAGGGTATTCTAGCTTATGATTGTCATTGTATACCTTGTATTCTGCTCTGGGAAGTTTGGGGTGGGGGTGGGGGTTGATCGTGGGTGGGTGGAGGGGTGTGGGATGTAAGGGGGAAAAATTTTATTGTAAAACTTTTTCAATAAAAAAAATGCAAAATCCTATCTAAACATCTGGCTGACTGTGCAATTAATATTTTAAATGTATATGCCACCTGACTCAGTGAGTAATCATTTGCAAGGGGATGCTTTTTTAAAATATTAAGACCTCACAGCTGACTTCTTGAAATATCTGTAACATGTAACTTGTTGAGTCATATTCCTTAAATAAAGGATGAAGAGCAGTCTGCAGTCTGGTTTTACTTCTACTAAATACTAAAAAATATCTTTCCTGGAGCATGACATAGCCTTAACAATTTTCTACAGCAGCAAAGCTCAAAGTCATTGGTTTTTATTCATTCAACCTATCTAATGGTCCAGCTTTCATGCCCTGATGTTACAAATGGGGAGGCCATGGGTTTTGAAAATATTTATCTTTTGTCAATGTGAATCTCTGTACTTTACTATGTTTTTCCGTAAGTCTGTCATGGTTCTTTTCCAAAGAATCAAAAATGTCTTTATTCGTGGCTATAGTCATCACCTCTGTGGATTTTGGGACCCATGAAACAGTGGTTTAGTATAATACACAAATTTTGTTAAACATTTATGTTAACTATTAAACATTGAGGCTAAAATATCATATTTTATCAGCAGCTGGGGGGGTTGGACTAGAAGACCTACAAGGTCCCTTCCAACTCTGTTAATCTGTATAGCTCTGGATTACATTCTTTTAACTGAGGCTGGAAATAATTTGTAAGGCGACCATACCAAATGATGAAAATGTAACAGAACTACCACTTCTGCCAGATCTAAAACTGTTAAGCTTTAAAATTGGGAGGGTTTTTTTTATGTTTCCACATAAATGTCTTATTTCTTATCCCAAGTAATACAATTTTGATTAATTTAAAAGAAAATTCCTTCCGCATTATATTGGAATTGTTGATAACAGTTGTGACATTTCTGTGAAGTTCTGATTAGACCAACATTAAATCTGAGCTATTCAAAACACTGGCTGTAGATGTTTTTGAAATCAAATCAGAAAGCCAGATGGAAATGAAAGGAAATTAAATGTCAAGATGATGGGAATTTTAGATAGTTTACACTTTCACCTAAAATGCTAAAACCATAGTTAACTGAATTGCTTAATTCCAGATTTTGCTACTTTCCTGATGTATAACGTTTTAATTTTGATTATTATAAAGTGCAGATGTTAAAATACCTTTGAATATATCTGAATATATATAATTTAACAAAGGTTACATCTGAAACTATTGTTGAGCAATAACTATTGCTGAAAGTTGGAGTAGCTACTTGTAGGAAGCATCCTTTTCTTTTCTTGGCCTTATATTTCGATAACAGCAGCTAATTTTTTACTTAACTGCCTTTACTGTCTTCACTTAACTCAAATATAGCCACCATTTTCTTTTGTGGGTCCTTCATGATTCTCTGAAACTTCTGGTGGGCTTTATACATTGAGCATAGACAAACTGGCTACATTTTTTTCCTGTAATTTCAGGCCAAAGATACCTTGTCCTGCCTCCCACTGAATTGGACAAATGGGAGAAATTATGGAACAAAAATTATAAACTAACAATGTCTGTATCCTATAAAGAAAACATGTACAAAATGTTCTACAGGTGGCACTTGCCACCAGCTAGACTGTTCCCTAACATTTCACCATTGTGCTGGAAATGCAAACAGCAAAAGGAACATATTACCAAATGTGGTGGTCCTATCATAAAGCGAAACTATTTTGGAGCAAAATTAAATCACAATTAGAGGAAATAACTAAACAACATATAGAGATGAGGCCAGAAACATTTTTATTAGGAATACTACTGGAGTCATATGAAAAAGAAATACAGTATTTATTTATTCATATAATCACAGCAGCAAGAATAGTTTACGCACAGAACTAGAAAAACAATATACCAACTGAAGGCAATTTGATTAGGAAAATTTTGGAATGTGCGGAAATAGATAAGTTTACAAAGGAGATACAAGAAACAGAATATTACCAAGTCTGGGAGAAATGGTATAAATGGTTGGAGGAAAGAGATAAAAGGCAAGGAAAGAGTAAATAATGGTTGAAATAGGAGTAGGAATACAAGAACAAAGAGGTGGAAACAAAAACTTCAGAAAAGAAATTGTGTACACGCTTATTTATATGTAAATAAATAAATTAATATTAGAAGTATATGCATAAAAATATGTATATGTAAAATTTTATATGTATAAAATATACATTAGAATAAGGGAGAAAAAATGTATAAGAAATTCGTTACCAGCGTGAATCTGTTGAAAAGAAAAAAATTGTCAAAATTTCTTTTTGTTTTTAAAAAATGTTCAATAAAAATATTTTTTTAAAAAAAGAAAAGAAAGGGTTGGACCAATTCATGGAACACCTGAGGATCAGTGGCTAGTAGCCTGGATGGCAGTATATTGCTTCTGAAGGCCATCTGCTGGGAAATTAGTAAACTTCCTTATACAGTTGGTTGACTAGTATGAAAACAAGCTGCTGGAATAGATGAGCCAGAGATCTATCCAACAAGGCACTGCTTATATTTGGATAGCCTGTGCTATTCCTCTGTCTTGTGGTTCAATGTGAAATAGCTAATGGTGGAAAATAGTGACTAGCTCCCCTGTTTAGTGCTCTCACATTGGCCAGGTGCACAAAATACTCATAGAAGGAAAGATAAAAGAAGAAATGAACAGCAGCACAGACACAAACCTGATGGTGATTGAGGAATCAGTGTTGGCATCTCTATGGAAAGACCCTCAGTGTGCTGTCCCACTCACTCTCACACACATACTAGTGGTTTTGTGCAGTGGTGAAATGCTACCGGTTCGCACCTGTTTGGGCGAAGTGACAAGCAAACACACAGCTAGCAAATGAACATGTTCCCAACATCGCCTCCATCTGTCTGCTGTGCTAAATAATCAGTTTCTGGTGCAGACCATCAAGAGGGACAGGCTGCCTCCTTGAGAATAATTGGGCTGACCTTCGCTGCTCCTGCCTTTTGTCTGCCTACATGTTCTTGGATCTGGTGCAGAAGGCAGTTCCTCTTTCTCATTGCTGACCAGGTGCAGTTGCATGCTTTCCCCTACCTGAAGCCTCAGGGCTGTCCTGGTGCAGCTGTGCTTCAGCCAAATCCCTCTCAAACAGTTGCTTAGAGCCATTGACTAATTTCCCTCCTGATGTGCCTGGGACTGGTTCATTCTCCTCTGAGCTGACATCTGGCGGGATACCTGGGGAAGCGTCTATGATGGATCTCTGGCTTGTACAACTATAGTTAGTTAAATACCTATGATGTGTAACCACAATTTTATCCTTGTTTGAATATCATCATTAATCTTTATGTTTGAAGATGGTTGAAGTTTAAGGGAAATTCCTACAAATGATATTTTGAAGTCATGCGTTAAAAAAATAAAGCAAACCATAAGTGTGACAGGTGTCTGCAGTTGCTTGTCAAATTTTATTGTCTCCTTCCCTAATCAGAAAGGTTTTGTTTTTCTGGTTCTTTTCCTTGATATACTGAATATACGTGCATCAATTACAGCCTGTGTCTGGCAGCTCCAAAGCTTGAGATTTCTGCGCTATGACAAGTTGATTTGTTTGTAACTCTTTGAAACTGACAAAGCAGCAAATGCTTTTCACAGCAGAACTGCAATGCTTAGCTTTCTGTTAGTGCACAATGAGACTGATATTTATATTGTTAAAAGTTTCTCTTCACTTCCCTCCCTGCTTAACTTTTCTGAAGGATTTGTCAATCTACTTCTAGAACTTCTGACTTTCGTAAAATACAGATCTGTTAATGAGCTCATGGATTAGTCATTAAGAATTCCAATCTGAACAGTAATTATTTGAGAGGACCTCTTTGCTCAAATTATCATGCAGAAGAATATTCCAAGAGCATAGAGAGAGAATAGAGAGAGAATATTCCAAGAGTTCCTAAAGGGAATGACAAAGTCTAAAGACTGTTGTACTCACAATCAGAGAAAGACAAACCGATTTCTCCATATGTGATTGCGTATTCTAATAAAGTTGAGACCCTACATTTTCAGAGGGCTATATAAACTACTTTGTGAGTAGAAATTCTTATATTCTGATCTTAACCGTGTGACTTTACAAGTTTGGGTGCTCCACAATTTTGAGAGTAGGAAAACTGAGAATGGGAACATTGGCTGTGCAACCAGTAAGTATATCTCTAGGTTGCCTTCATACTTGGGCTTAAGAGATGTGGTACTTGTGGGATAGATTCTGCCTATGTTAATTTTCACCATATCAGTCAGCTGCAGAAGCCATACTGTTCTGGATCCTTATTTAGCATGTCATAACAAATATTCCAGATGAGAGGTATTATTAGTAATATGATATTAATGAATGAAATAATAGTGTAAAATAGTATATTGATAGATAACTAGAAATGAAGTTGTGCGTGCATGTGTGTACAATAATATATTATTGTAATTTATTACAATATATTTTAATATACGGGAGATCTATAATAAAGAGAGTGGGGGGGGGAGAGAGAGAGAGAGAGAGAGAATAGATTAAAAAGTTAAGTCTGCTGATCTCTTCCGATCACTATTGCTCTGGTTGGTAGGTCAGTATAGGGTGATGTAACACAGCACACACAGTGCAAAATATAGCTGAATCTTGTGTCTTTTGTATACTCACATTCTTGAACTAGTTGAAGATGTTTTCACATGCTTGCTCCATAACATCCAATATGCTACATTCACATTCAAGTCATAAAGCATAACTAATCAATTATTTGAAAAAATGGTTATGATTTGCCTCCATGCTAGAGAAATATGTTAGATGCCATGAATCTTTAACTGAAAGCAATACAATAAATCAGAATATTTTCAATGAGTGTCCATAATAAGACTTGTTCTTGGCATATAATGGTCAGAGAAGAAAAAATATTCATAGGTGTTCTAAGAGAATGATATTCTGGTGAAGATCCAGTGCTATCAGAAAGAGCATCTCGTCTAACCACCCCATAGGGGTGGGGAGAAAATCAACAGCAACACAGTTTAACCCCTGCATGGTATGAGATTAAACATTGTATGGAATTTGTATGGGTTTAAACATTGATATATGTTAGAATGGTAGAAACTAGGCAAACATTTGGCTTTTTGAAACACATACACACACAGAGAGAGAGAGAGAGAGGAGGAGAGGGAGAGCAAGAGAGGGAGGAAGGGAGAGGGGGTAGATGGATGCTGATAAACCATAAAGTAATATCAAAAAGGCAACACTTGCTTTCAGTACATGCTATAAGGTGCTAACAGTATGGGCGACTATTACAGCTGTTGTGGACAAATAGGTTATTCTGAGAATTAATATAGTTTAAAATAAACTACCATTGATAATAAAAACAACAAGTACTATTTCTTCACCAAAATATCACAGCATTCATGAAGAATAATTCAAGCAATGATTGTTGACTGGAAACCTTATGGATTTTTTGTGTTCAGAATGTTACTATTTTTCTTTAAATTCTTCAAATTTCTCTTTGGTTCTTTCATTATGAAATCTAATATGTATCTCTAACCAAATTATACATCCCAGTTGTATATATATATATATATATACCCAAACAACCTAGATGACTATAATTCATATTTTCTTATCCATTCATAAATGAAATCTACACTTTCACTTCCTTGCATGTATTCATTAATTCCGCCACAGTATCAGCCAACTTTTATTAAAAATTAGGAATGTCCACAGGGGATGTTCCTAATTTTTGGGAAAGGGATACAAAAAGTGAAAATGGTGGTCATATCCAGGTCATTTAAGCCTTGCCTTTGTTAATGTGCACCATGTTACATATTAAAAAGAGACAGAATTATGATCACATGTTGTGCCTCCATCTTTTACTTTTTTTGGATATACCATTCAGCTCTCTTGCATCCTTTCTCTTTCTCTTAGTTTTATGGATATCCGGTTGTCCTTTCCTTTCATTCATTAATTCATGTTTTTTACCATTTTTACCATTGACTACTCATGCCTTCCATGTCTCAGTCTTCCATATTTCATGTTAATCACTACAACTCATTTCAATATGTGCCATGTATCTGACTGTGGATCAATTGAAGTTTTCAAAGAATATTTTTTAATAAAATAGAGATTAAGTTGCTTCTTCTTCTTGTACTATATCCATTATCGGACGTTGGCGATCATGTTGGCAATCCTATTTTTGTCAACAGCCGCATGAAAAAGTGCTGCTGAGTTTAGTCCAAACCACTCCCTTAGATTTTGAAGCCATGATGTTCCTCTGCCTGGACCATGTTATGGCAGATTTTCGTCACCTTATCACCCAATTTTAGCTCACATATTCTTAACCTGATTTATCCAAGTTAGCTTGTTTAATTTAGAGACTGTTTAGCAAGCTAATTAACTATAGCCTATAGCCTATTAACTAGGAGATATACTGATGCATGCATGCTTAATGTTGTTGCTCAAATGTGACTTAATTTCCATTGAATTCTAGCACTTTCCCCAAATAAAAAAATTAAAAATATTAATTTCATTAATTTCTACAAAATTCCAAACATTTGGATAGCTGAAAATAGTGTTGCTTACTGTTTAGTAATGATGGACAAGAATGCTTTGTTTTAGATGGAATCAAGTCCTCACACCCACACACCTTTTTAATGAATTTATTTCAGCAATTTAAAAAGGAATTTGGTTTAGAAATTCTATTGGGCATTATAAAATGAAAAAGAGAGCACAAAGAAAAAATTTAGGGTAATTAGGCTGTTACCAAAAATCTATTAGTTCTGTTGATATTTGTCTTATTCCCAAAGGTCTACTTTTATCAAAAGGAAAAATGAGCTTTTAAGCACTGAAGGCTATAAAACTAACAGATCTTTCATAGAGAACATATAATATGTGGAGGAGGCTTTCCACAAAAAATATTGCTCCATCTGGCTAAAGCAGCTTTTTCAATATAGCAAAATTAATCGTTGAAGATGTGGAACTCAAAATACATCCCTGATTGATTTGATGTAGACATGTGCAGCAATGAATCCCATATGAACAATTTTCACTTATTGTGTTCCTGGAAGACTTGCTAGTTTCTGTAGAAGTTCTCTTAAATCCTGTATCAGTGTTTGAAAATTTACAGAAGGACAAAATAAATGGTTATTACACAATTTAATGGTTGCCAAAAATGTTCCTCTGATACAGTAAAACTAGAAAGACAAATATGGAATGGTCTGAAGATCTTCAGTCTTTTTCTACGTTTAAACATTTGACTGATTAGTGAAGTATTGGCCCTTATTGGTGGAATAATTTAAAATGTGGATTTCCTATACCAATTTATAGTTTATTATTTTTATCTATTATTAAACAAATTGACTTAAATGGCTATGATTAGTGGTATAAGAGTACTAAATATACAGCATATGTAGCCAATATAATTAGTATGTCATAAATTATATTTCATAAATATATAGTTTTTCTTTCTACTTTCTTTTTTCTTGTTCATTTAATATCTATAAAAATAGGAAAATTATACCTACCCATTCATTCACACATACTCATTAATAATAAGTTTTCCATTGTTCAGCCATGATATTGAAGGTTGACTCAGCTTTCCATCCTTCCGAGGTCGGTAAAATGAGGATCCAGATGGTTGGGGGCAATATGCTGACTCTGTAAACCACTTAGAGAGGACTGTAAAAGCACTGTGAAACAGTATATAAGTGTAAGTGCTATTGCTATTGCTTTATAATCAGAAAAGCACCACTAATCTCAGAGAAAGAAAAGGAATTTTAGCATTTTAATAGGAATTTTAAAACCCGAAAAAAATTCAGAAGGAATCCTCAAAAGAAATATCTTTGAAGAACAATGTGCTTCCCCCAAAGTGATCCCAACAGGACTAAACACAATCAGTGGGTGCAGAAAGCTGAGCTACTTCGGGGCATCAGAAGATAGGAGGGAGGGGAACTGAGAGAGCGAAATCCCAAATAGTCTATAGTGCACTGCAGCATTCTGTTCCAGGTCTCCTTGGAGCTGATTAATAATACCCATTTGGGAGTCATCGTTTTTTAGAATCAACCCAATGCATATGAATGGGTTCACTTTAGTAGGTAATTCTTCAGCTCATTGAAACAAAAGAAAATTTGGAAAACTATTAACAGATCGGTTGTTAACAACTTTTCTCTCGTTACAGATACCATCCTACTTGGCATAAATTTTTCTTGAAAACAAAAGGCATATTTCACAGGTCAAGTGTGCCCCAATGTTTTCTATACCAACATTCTAAAAGGGAAAAAAACAAGTGATTCTTTTCACATGAGTGAAAGAAGATTTCATCTTTCAACCCCTGCAGTCTGTTTGCCTGCCTTATGTGTGCTACTCCAACCTTCCCTGCTTCCCTGCATGCATCATTCTCATCAGCAGACCTCCAAGAAGTTTCCTGCGTTGGTGAAGATGGGCAGCAGAGCTGTTGCAGCAGTAAGAAGAACGAGACTGAAATACAAACACCACGGCATTTGTGCAGCAGGCATTTGCTTGTTTTGTTAGCAAAGGAGCACCATGTGCTTTATGGACTCCCTGAACACCTTGGCAAAAATAACTGAGGTGAAATCCCCCACAGGCTTGAAGAACACACAGAGAAGTAAAAGGAGAAAGACAAAGAAAAGAAAGAAATTGCACAGTTTCTCAAAAGGCTCAGTTGCCATTATTCTATGCTTGGCCATTTCATGAGGACCTGTCCCTTTCACAAATCCATTGTTGCTAGGTGAGAATGGCTGCCTTGTGGGATGAATTTTATCTCACAGCAGTTTTCCTGTCTGCTCTGCTGTTGAATTCATTTAATGAGATACACTAGAGGTGCAAGCATCTTTAAAAGGACAATTGAAAGAGAGAAAAGGGTTGCATTATTACACTGAAGCTCTGACAGAATAAGAAATGCCAAGGGATCCTCTGATCACTGAGACCAGTGGGCAGCCTTCTCTTTCAAGAGCTGGCAGAATAAAAGGACAGCTGTAGCTATCTTCTAAATGACTGGCCGACTATCCACATCTTTAATCTAAAATTAGAAAGTGTATTAAAAACTATCTAGGTTTCTTTTTTTGATGACTGTATTATCCTAAGGAGTCAGAGTTTTCCTTCTATACAGCCTTTGCCATGAAAAATTCATTTGTCTCCTATTCAACAATAGTAATATGATTCACAGTAATGCTGTACAATATTGTACAGAACCCATTTGGAGATCATGCAAATGATATGAACGGTTTTGCTTTCCTAATAATTCAGAGCCATAGCTAACTTTTTCCAGTTTTTGATACAAGTGAATGGATTTCTTCATTGCATAGGCAGTGTTATAGGTCCAACACTTTTCATACTTTACATAAATGACCTTTGCGATCATATTAAAAGCAACTGTGTTCTCTTCACTGTTAACTATTCAACAGTACAGACAACGCAACTACCCTTCAAAAAGACCTCGACTATGTGTCAGATTGGTCTAACAAGTGGCAACTTCAAATCTCAACCAACAAATGCTCTGTCTTGCACATTGGCAAAAAATAAATAAATCAAAACCTAAAATACAAATTGGATGGACATGACCTTATAGATGACCCTCACTCTGTCAAGGACCTTGGAGTACTCATTTCTAAAGATATAAGTGCCAGAGCCCACTGTAACAACATTGCCAAAAAGGCACTAAGAGTTGTTAACCTAATTTTGTGTAGCTTCTTCTCTGGTAATATTGTACTACTAACTAAAGCATACATAACATTTGCTAGACCAATTCCTGAATACAGCTCATCTTTCTGGAACCCGCACTGCATATCGGACATAAATACAATCGAGAGAGTCCAGAGATATTTCACAAGAAGAGTCCCCTACTCCTCTACTTGCAATAAAATAGCTTATGCCACCAGACTCCAAATTTTGGGCTTAGACAACTTAGAACGACTCAGACTTCAGTCTGACCTAAGCATAGTAAATAAAATTATCTACCACAATGTCCTACCTGTCAATGACTAATTCAGCTTCAACCACAACAATACATCAGCAAATAATAGATACAAACTCAAGGTAAACTGCTCCAAACTTGATTGCAGAAAATATGACTTCAGTAACAGAGTGGTCAATGCCTGGAATACACTACCTGACTCTGTAGTTTCTTCCCCAAACCCCCAAAACTTTAAGCTTAAACTGTCTACTGTTGACCTCACCCCATTGCTAAGAGGTCTGTAAGGGGCATGTATAAGTGCACCTGTGTGCGTACCATCCCTCTCCTAATATTCCTTTTTACTTACTCTTTTCATGTATCCAAATTATGTTTATACTTTTACCTTTTATCTTATATATGATTGACAAATAAATAAATAAAATAAAATAAAAATAAATAGATGCTGTACATTGTAACTGAATTGTGACATAATAACGGATGGAGACATGCCAGTTTAGCCTCTCTTCCAGAAGAACATTGAGATATGTGAAATGAAATCATAAAGCCATATTACAATCAATTGCCCAATTGAGTTTTCATAATGGATTTCAATACTGCTGATAAGTGGGTGGATATATGAAATGAAACTGTATTGTTTATAGAAAACAAAACCTTTCTTTCTTCTTTTAAATTGGAGCATTTGTTCGAAGCCAGCTTTATGTATCTATATTTCAATTCTATAGACTAGGAAAAGTCCCAAAAGTTTCAACAGCAATAACATTCATGGGGCAGTAGATTAATTTCTGTCTGCTAGAAAACTTGGCAAAAATACCAAGAAGGGCAGTACTAAAGGGGTTAGATTCCTGGGCAGACTATGCAGACTATGGGGAATAAACAGGAAAATCCAGAAGTCCCTGTAGGGAATGGGGAGAAATATGACTTGGTATTACTGAAATCCAGTGGAATGGAATTCATGAAGATAAATTTGTAGATTACAAGAGAGCTGACTTCAATGAACCAAGGTGAAAAGTTGGAAGGATTTCACAGAATAAAATCCTGAAAGAATTTTGTTTTAGCTATATAAAAGTGTTCCAGCAGAAGAAAAATGTAGGTAAAATGCATAAGAAATTGGTAAGAGAATATCTAGCTGCTTTGAAAGATTTTTTTCTGGAGGTAGACATATTGGATACTGGCAGATATTTATTTACAAACTGGCAGATATTTGTTTACTTATTTATCTCTCAAATTTATATGGATACACAACTCACCAAAGACAATTCTGGATGACAACATGATCTCAAAACTACTGACATTAATCTTTGAGAGTTCTGAAATTACATGGAAAATACTAGAAGATTGGACAAAAGCTAACATTGGTACAGTCTTTAAAAAGTGGGAAGAGATAGACAGCAAAGTATAGACTAATCAGGTTGATATAAATTCTTGTGAAAATCCTTAAAACAATAATGAAATAGTGGCTTTGCAATCACTTAGAAAGGAACGAGATGATTACTAGAAGTCCGCATGGGGCCATGGTGGCACAGTGGTTAGAATGTACTGCAGGCTAACTCACAGATCACTCCAGGAGTTCGATTCTGAGCGGCTCAAGGTTGACTCAGATTTCCATCCTTCTGAAGTTGTTAAATGAGGACCCAGATTGTTGAGGGCAATATGCTGATTCTGTAAACCGCTTATAGAGGGCTGTGAAGCAGTATACAAGTCTTAAGAGCTATTGCTATTGTTAAAAGTAGATTGTGCCAAATATTCCTCTCTTTTTTTGACAAAGTGGCTAAGTTAGTGATCAACTGTGATGACCAACTAACAGTGCATATAGAGGCCCTAGATTTCATTAAGGTTTAAAATTAACCATAGCTCCCTTCTTGATAAAATTGGGGGGGGGGGACCTGAAACAAAAGATCTGAATAGATTTGCAGTGGCCAAACAACCATATGCAGTCCTTAATGGTTCTACTGTATGTCAATAGAGAGGGCTGTGTGTGCTTTGAGGTAACAGAATTCTGTCCCAAGCTCAGTGCTCTTCAACATCTCCATAAATGTCTCAAATGAGGAAATAAAAGGAATGCCTGATACAAAGCTTTGAAGGGATTGCTAACCCCCAGAAGACAGACACAAAATTCAAAAAATATCAGTAGACTTGAATAGCTTTCATCCAACAGAATGCAATTCATTGATGAGAAATGTAAATTGTGCCTTAAATAGGAAAACCTCTTTATATTGGTGGTATATGCCTCAGAAGTAGTACTTATCAAGGTATCTCAGTGTCCTAAGGAGACACCGATTAAACATGATCCAGTGGAGCTGCCAATGGAGCCAATGCAATATTGGGCTGCATCAACAGAAGTATAATATAGTGTCAGAATAATAGAAGATTAAACTTTTATCTGTTCTGTGCTGGTTGGGCTGCTCCTGGAATACTGTGTCTACCTCTGATTTCCATAATATAAAACAATCAAGAACTGAAAAGAGTGCAGAGAGGAAAAAAACAAGGTTGTGAGGAATTTGAAGTCTACATCTTATGAAGGTTAAAGGAAGTGGATATATTTAGTCTAAAGATGAGAAGTCTCAGAGGAGACATAGCAGGATTCTTTCAATACTTAAAATACTATTATAGAATAGAATAGAATAGAATAGAATAGAATAGAATAGAATAGAATAGAATAGAATAGAATAGAATAGAATTTTATTGGCCAAGTGTGATTGGACACACAAGGAATTTGTCTTGGTGCATATGCTCTCAGTGTACATAAAAGAAAAGATACGTTCATCAAGGTACAACATTTACAACACAATTGATGATCAATATATCAATATAAATCATGCCAGCAACAAGTTATAGTCATACAGTCATAAGTGGAAAGAGATTGGTGATGGGAACTATGAAACGATTAATAGTAGTGCAGATTCAGTAAATAGTCTGACAGTGTTGAGGGAATTATTTGTTTAGCAGAGTGATGGCCTTCGGGAAAAAACTGTTCTTGTGTCTAGTTGTTCTGGTGTGCAGTGCTCTATAGCTGCTTTGAGGGTAGGAGTTGAAACAGTTTATGTCCAGGATGCGAGGGATCTGCAAATATTTTCACGGCCCTCTTCTTGATTCTGCAGTATACAGGTCCTCAATGGAAGGCAAGTTGGTAGCAATTATTTTTCTGCAGTTCTAATTATCCTCTGAAGTCTGTGTTTTTCTTGTTGGGTTGCAGAACCGAACCAGACAGTTATAGAGGTGCAAATGACAGACTCAATAATTCCTCTGTAGAATTGGATCAGCAGCTCCTTGGGCAGTTTGAGCTACTGAGTTGGCGAGAAAGAACATTCTTTGTTGTCCTTTTTAATGATGTTTTGATGTTAGCTGTCCATTTGAGATCTTGCGATATGATAGAACCCAGAAATTTGAAGGTTTCTACTGTTGATACTGTGTTGTCAAGTATTGTGAGAGGTGGAAGTATGGAAGGGTTTTTCCTAAAGTCTACCACCATTTCTACGGTTTTGAGTGTGTTCAGTTCCAGATTGTTTTGGTTGCACCACAAGGCTAGTCGCTCGACCTCTCGCCTATATGCGGATTCGCCATTGTCTCGAATGAGACCAATCACTGTTGTGTCATCTGCGAACTTCAGTAGCTTAACAAATGGATCATTGGAGATGCAGTCATTGGTATACAGAGAGAAGAGAAGTGGGGAGAGCACACAGCCTTGGGGGGCCCCTGTGCTAATTGTACAGGTATTTGATGTGATCTTGCTTAGCTTCACCTGCTGCTTCCTGTTTGTTAGGAAGCTTGTGATCCTCTTACAAGTCTGTTCCGGTACCTGTAGCTGGTTTAGCTTAGTTAGAAGAATGTCTGGAATGATGGTATTGAATGCTGAACTAAAGTCTACAAAAAGGACCCTTGCATAGGTCTTTGGAGACTCAAGATGTTGTAGGATGTAGTGCAGAGCCATATTAACAGCATCATCTGTTGATCTATTTGCTCGGTATGCAAATTGCAAGGGGTCTAAAAGCGGATTCGTGATGGTTTTCAGGTAGGAAAGCACTAGCCTTTCAAAGGTTTTCATGACTACAGATGTTAGAGCAACTGGTCTGTAGTCATTCAGTTCCTTGATGGTGGGCTTCTTCGCACTGGGATGATGGTAGAGCGCTTGAAGCAAGAAGGAACATAGCACATCTCTAGTGATTTATTGAAAATATGGGTGAAGATGGGGCCAATTGGTCAGCACAGACTTTTAAGCAAGAAGGAGTTATCTTGTCTGGGCCTGGAGCTTTTCCTGGCTTTTGTCTGTGAAATAGGTCCTGCACTTCCTTTTCTGTGATCACTAGGGGTTGTGAACCCAATGAAATGGGGTCAGTTGTAGGAGGCTTGGCTGTTGTTGCTGTGTCTGAGATGGGGTTGTGGAGATAGGTGGCTGTAGTTTCCTTTCAAACCTGTAGTAAAACTCATTCAGGTCATCTGCCAGTTGTTGATTACCTTCAGCCTGGGAAGGAGGTTTGCCATAGCCGTGATATTTTTAAGAGTTTTCCACATGTTTGCTGGTTCATTTGCTGAAAATTGATTCTTTAGCTTTTCAGAGTAGCTTCTTTTGCTGCTCTTATCTCCTTGTTAGTGCATTTCTGGCCTGATTGTACAGCATTTTATCACCTTTTCTGTAGGCTTCTCTTTGGAATGTCGAGCTGCTTAAGTTTAGGTGTAAACCAAGGTTTGTTATTACTGTGTATTCGCAAGTTCCTTGTAGGTACACATAGGTCTTCACAGAAGCTGACATATGATGTTACAGTATCTGTGAGTTCATCCAGGTCTGCAGAGGTATCTTTAAAAATATTCCAATCAGTGCAGTCAAAACATGCCTGTAGCTTTAATTCTGATTCCTCCGTCCAGGTTTTCACTGATTTAATTATTGGTTTTATGGCTTTAAGTCTTTGCCTGTAAGCAGGTACAAGGTGAATCATGCAATGATCAGAGTGTCCTACAGCTGCACGTGGTAAAGACCGATAGGCATCTTTTAGTGTTGTGTAGCAGTGGTCTAGAGTATTCTTGCCTCTGGTGGGACAATTGACATGCTGAAAGTATTTTGGTAGTTCTTTCCTTAAGTTTGCCTTGTTTAGGTCTCCCAAAACAATGGCCAGTGGATCAGGGTGTTTGGCTTCAGCCCATGATTTGGTCAGCTAGAGTTCGTAATGCCTCGTTTACACAGGCTTGTGGTGGGACATAAACAGCAATTAGAAGAAATGAGGAAAATTCACGAGGCTTAATAGTAAGGTTTGCAATTGATAATTAGAGTCTCTAAATTGTTGTCACAGAATTTGTAAATTATGTTAAAATCTTGACACCAGGTTGAATTAATATATAGGCATAAGCCTCCTCCTTTCTTTTTACCAGATGTTTCTGGAACCCTGTCTGATCGCTCAATTTGAAATCCTGGAATGTTCAGGCTGCTATTTTCAATTGATTCATTTAACCAGGTTTCAGAGAAGCATAGGACTGCTGAATTGCGAAAATCAGAATAGTATTTGTTTAAGAGGAGTATTTCATCCATCTTATTTGCAAGTGAGCGATATTTGTTAGGAAAATTGAAGGCAGAGGAGTTTTAATGCGAGTTCTTAGCTTGATTAAGATCCCAGATCTTTACCTCGCTTCCTTCTGCTTCCGTCGTTTGGTTTTTAGTAATCCATGGCTCCGTGGAATTGCCTCCTCCTGTGTTAGAATCTCCTCCGTGTTTGTAAAGACAGGCGGGGGTGAGATTAAAGAAAGCTGCTCCTTAAAGAAATGTTCCTTGATTTTTAGCAGATGGTCTCGTGAGTAGGAAATCCGTAGTGAGTCACAGAGAACAATTAGAAATAAAGAATTTAACAACTGGTTGAATGATTGGAGTTTCTTCACTTCCTGGTTTCTTCGGAGGAGTAACAAAGCTGATTTGCAGGCAATCTGCTCTACTGCATGAATCAGCTGAGAAGATAAAGGTGGTGGACAGGGGCAAACTGGACCGGTTCGCCCAAACCAGTCTGAACCAGTAGAATCCCGCCCCTGAGGGTATCAAAATGTGAAATAAGGAGGAATTGTTAGCCTCACTAGATAGACAGTTACAGAACTTAAATATAGATTAACTACTTTTACCAAGATGGTATATAACAGAATCTTGCAAGTCCACATTGTACCTCATCATCTTTGTATTCTCCAATAAATCAGGGAGGCATCTGCCTAAGCCACTTCTGAATGGTATCTTGTTTCTCAAGACTTAGGCAAGGTAATGGTTCTTGCATGTCTCCACCCAGGTCATCTTCATTTTTCTCTACAGGAATACCTTGTTTATGGCAGCTATAAAACAATGGAACAATCTGTCTCAAGTGATTGTAGGACCTGCATGATTATAAGTTTTCAAAGGTTGAACAGCCATCTGTCTTGTATATTATGAGGATTCCTGCCCTGGGTAAGAAGTTAGACTAGAATACCTTCAAAAAGACTATATGATAACAAAGAGTCCAAATATATTTTTTTTACATTTTCCCACCTAAAAAAACATCACAATACCATAAAATGATTGAAAGATGACATACTTATCATTAACATACACATTCCAGGATTATGTGCATTCATGAGAAAGGTTGCATAGAAACAGTTCCACATGGGTATAGCATTCAGTAAGCTGCTTTGTAATTTTTTTTGTTAATATTCTAAGATGGTAAAGCAAAGAGTGTTTTTTTTAAAAAAAAATGTTTCCAGCAATCAAAAAGAATTAAAAGAGAGACATTCATTACTCATCCTGTGGAGCTCAAATATGTGCATAAAAAGAAACCAAGATGCTGGTGGAATCAGTGATGAAATCCTTCCTCCCTCTACCTGCATGAAGAACAATTATACTCTTCAAGGCTTTTAAGCTCTAAAAACAGTAAGCCAGGTGGTATGATAAAGTTTCATTATACAATGATGTATTTATATAAAGTAAAAGAACAGAGCAAAACTTTCTTCCATCTTTCCTAACATTAAAATTTGGGAATTCCGAACAAACTGATTGGTCAGAAAATCAGGACAAAGGTGTGAAACTATTTTGTATGGTCAGGTACTGTTCTACCAAAAAATTGTGATGGTTCACATTTTCAGAAGCCCTATGAACTGGGTGTACAAATTTGCAGAGGAAAAAAGCTTTCAGTGGCTTCTAGTGTGATTCCCCCCAAAATTTGGGAAAGGTTTTGAGGTTGTTACCCGACCTGAAGATCCACACGTGACAACTAAATATTTATCTTTTAATGACCTCTTTGTTGCCACCAAACAATTCAATCTATTCAATCTATTAAGTTTTCCAACAGATTTAGATGCAACCACACTACAATTGTAGGACATTACTTCCACCACTCACTCTTGATTTACATTAGAGAGCACAGCCCCCCCCAAACAGCATGGCTGGCTTATCATATTAAGAAATATGGATGTCAGCGCTTTGGATTCAAAGTCAAAAAGGTCCTTTAAAGAACAGGGGAGGGCAGGTACAAAAGTAACATGTGTTTACAATTCCTTAAACCAGAACCATATTTCATGGGATTGTTAATCAGCTACTGTTGTGGCTTTTGGGAGGAAATGCAGACAGGTACTGCAGAGTCTTATAATAAATTCAGATAATAAAAGTAAAGATTTCCCCTGTCCTGTTCTGTCTCTAGGGGGTGTTAAGCTATCTAACAGCATCGTTAATGTTATGTATTCATGTTTGTACCTTTAAATATTTGAGCGGGAAATCAGCACGTTGCTGATTGGTCGGAGCCTCCAGCAGAACTGTATAAAAGGAGAGGTTTTTCCCCCAGCCTGTTGCTGGGTTCACCCTATATTAAAGAGCTGTTGTCACTACCCTGGTCTCCAGCCTCGTTACTTCCAGAACCTAACATTGGCGACGAGGGTGGGATCTCGAGGCTGAGGAGAACCAGAACCGAGCTGAAGCACGATGGGCCGAACCCAGCAAACTCAGGGCAGAAAGCGGAGATGGCCAGTTACACTCCGCCCGCACCGTTTGACCCGGCTAAGAGAAATGGGGAGCGTATATGACCCGTTTGAAAGCTTTCTAAAGCCAACGAACTGCAGGAGTTCCAGATAACCGAAAAAGGGCTTATTTCTTAAGCCACTGCGGTCCGAGGTCATCGACATCGCGGAAGCCCTGGCAGAGCCAACGCCGTTGCAGTCGGTGTCGTGGCCAACTCTGACAGACTTTATTAAAACCATTTCGCGCGCCGTCCAAATCGTGCGGCGGTTTGAATTGGAGGCGAAGGCAGATGGAGGCGAAGTCCATCGGTGACTACATGGCCGCCCTAAGAAGAGCGTCAAGGACTGCGGATACCGTGACCTGACGAGGTGCTCCTCGAGCAACTCATCCGAGGTCAAAGACATCCGTTTGCGGCGGCTGCTAGCAAAACAACCTGACACTGGCGCAACGCTCTGGGCGAAGCCAGAGCACATGAAATGTCATCCCAAGCGGCAGAGACACTGCAGAAGCCTCCCACAAGGCGGCGAAGGCAACTCCGGTGCACCAGGAGGAGTTCAGACCGAATCCGGCGGTGAAGATGAGGAAGGGGTCTGCACGAGAAACGCGACAAAGGGACCGAGGGCGAATGCGGAAGCTGGAGGTCAACACCAGCGCCAACGCTGCAAGTTTAAAGGCGCAACATGTCGGCGGTGCGGAAGAAAGGGCACCTAGCTCAAGTTTGTCGCGGCCCAACCTTCCCGCCGAAAATTCAAATCGGCCAATCAGGCGCGGAATCGGCAAGGCGACCCGCGATTGGCTCAAACAAAAAGGCGATTCAACCAAACAACTGTGGTCATAGGCGCGCCTCGACCAAAGTGGAGAAGAAGATCTTCACCAAGCCAAAAATAGAGGAACGGTGCCGGCTTGAAGTAGACACGGGATCAGCGATCACCATCATGTCCTGGGACACTTTGGCGAAGTCGCTGCCGTCCGTCGCGAGCGCCACCTGCAAGCACAACGGCTACGAGTCCCGCGACTACCAGAATCGCATCCCTGTTCGAGGACCACCTCCGTCCGAGTCAGTCGGTCCACATAAAGAAGACCCTGCCCATCACGATCGTCGAAGGAACTCTGCCCAGTCTGTTGGGACTAGACTGGTTTCGTGCCCTGGGCATGGGAGTGACTGGCATCTACAGAAGTGACTGTAACCTGAAAGACATTCTCTTTAACGAGTTCGAAGATGTCTTCAAGGACTGCCTGGGCAAGTACAAGGGACCCCTATTTCCTTCAACTTAGACCCCAGGTAGCCCCATTAGGCTTAAGGCGAGGAGAGTCCTTTTGCCCTAAAACCAAAATTTAAGGAGCTGGATAAGCTCATTAATCAGGGATTTTGGTGCCAGTCGATCACATAAAGTGGGAGGCGCCAATCGTCACCCCATAAAACCCCAGGTCAATTAAATTTGCGCTGACTACAAGGCGGCGGCAACAAAGCCTTACAGAAAAGCGCCACCGGTTCCGTGGTGCAACACTTATTGCACTCTTTGGGGCAAGGGCAAGTCTTTGCAAAGTTAGACTTGGCCCAAGCCTACCAACAACTGCCAGTAGCGCCCGCACAGCGAAGCCCAAGCGATTGTGGCGCACAGGGGGCATTCAAGTGCACCGATTGCAATTTGGGGTCAGTGTGGCACCAGGGCTGTTCCAAAACCTGATGGAACGACTACTGCAGGGCTCCCAGGGTAGTTCCCTACTGATGATGTCCTAATTTCAGGGAAAACATGGAGGAATTGGGGAGTTAAGAAAGGTCTTGAGCATTTTCGGACAGCCGGATTAAAAGTCAAGACAAACAAATGCCAGATAGGGGTCGAATCACGATTTCTTGGCCACCGGATAGACAAGAAGAATTCACCCTACTGAGAGCAAGGTTAAGGCAATTAGGAAGGCTCCAGCGCCAAAAATAAAAGCAGAGCTGCAGGCATTCCTGGATTGGTAATTTTACGCCTTTTTAAAGAACAAAGCAACTGCTATGGAACCGCTGCATAGGCTCTTAGGAAAAATACTGTTTGGTCTTGGGGAAAGTCAGAAAATAGGGCTTTGAAGCAGTAAAGAACCTGCTCTCAAGTGATAGCCTGCTCATCCAATATCACGACTCATTACCCCTAGTGCTGGTTTCGATGCCTCCTTATGGGGTGGGGCTGTACTCAGCCATAGACTTCAAACGGCACAGAAGCCCCTATAGCGTTCTACTCTAGAACGATGTCCTCCCCAGAGAGAACTACAGCCAATTAGACAAAGAAGCACTAGCCATTGTGTCAGGGGTCAAAAATTCCATGAGTATGTCTTTGGGCGGAATTTTGAAATCGTGACTGACCACAGACCGCTACTAGATACTGGCTGGCGATCACCAACGCCTGTGGCACTTTCGCCACGCTTGACCCGATGGACTATATTCTTAGCCGCTACTCACAAGCTGCAGCATCGACCAGGAAAAGAAGTGGGGCATGCAGACGTTAAGCCGATGCCCACTACCAGGGCGATCAAGACCCCACCGGGACGCCCATCCTACTTATTGACTCGTTGGACTCTGGCCCAGTCACATCTAAGGAAGTGGCTCGGCATCATACCGACATTGTGTTAAGGACTGTACCGGTTGGGTACAGAGAGGGTGGCCAGCGCCGGGCGAACGGTTCAAAGAATTTGTTAAAAACGAGATGAGCTCTCGGCTCAAGGGGTGCCTGTTATGGGGTGATCGTGTAATAATTCCTGATAAGTTAAGGGAAAGGTATTGGACCTCCTCCACGAGGGTCACCCAGGGATCGTAAGGATGAAGGGTTAGCTAGAAGCTGTATGGTGGCCACTCATGGACGCAGAGATTGCTGAGAGGGTAGGGAAATGCCAAGCTTGCCAAGAGTCCAGACCTCTACCCCAACGGCCCCAGTCAGAGAATGGGAAAAGCCCCAAGGGCCCTGGTCAAGAATCCACATTGATTTTGCTGGCCCTTTCACGGCCAAACATTCCTAGTGGTGGTGGATGCATTTTCTAAATGGTTGGAGATCATAATCATGAAATCCACCACGGCCGAAGCAGTAATCGCAACTCGCCACCTATTCGCAACTCACGGGTTGCCGGACACTCTGGTGTCCAACAATGGGCCCCAATTCCACGGCAGCCCAGTTTGAAGAATACCTGGCAGAGGAAGGCATCCGACATGCCCTCTCTGCGCCTTTCCACCCTGCGTCGAATGGCCTTGCAGAGCTGCCCGTCCGAGCGCTAAGGAGGCATTGTCCAGGCTCAAGCCAGGTGACTGGCAAACAAAATAGACTTTTCCTAGGTCAGCACAGAACCCCAAGCACAGCCACCGGGAAAAGCCCAGCCGAATTGCTAATGGGACGGAAACTCCGGTGCCCACTTGACCGCTTGAACCCCATTACACACCCGAGGGTTACAAGGGGAACTAGAAAAACAAGGGAAATGAGCATAGGCGACCGGGTGTGGGCCCAAACTATGGGGACGGCCCTAGTTGGTCGCAGGACAAATAATAAAGATAACCGGCCCAAAATCGTACGTGGTAGAGCTACAGACAACCGAGTGGAGGCGCCACATAGATCAGTTAAGAAACGAATAACTGACCAAAACCAACAGAAACAGATCATGACCAATACCATTTGAATCCACAGCTGACAATGACCCGGGAGGCGCAAGACTTAGCTGAGGTCCCAGAGTTCCAGCGACGCCATCAGGTCCCGAGGGAAACAGCAGGAAAGTTCAAAAATTAATCAAGGCGGATGGCCAAGAAAAAGAGTCAGCCAATAATCCGGAGCCCGCTGGCCCAGAGAAAGAGCTGGAGGAGAAAACAGCCCCTCCGACCAGCTCAAAACACCACCCAGAACTGAACCGCGAGGTCAGAAAGAACTAGAGACGCCCAGGTTATTTGCGTGACTACGCCGAAAAATAACATGTAAATAAATATGTAAATAGAGGCAAAGTGTTTTCTGGGAGGGAGGAGTGTTATGTATTCATGTTTGTACCTTTAAATATTTGGCTTGACTCTCGCTGTAAGAGTGATGCAAGAGTCATGCATGGTGAATTATCTTGCAGTCTTCTGGCACTGAGTGGGTGGTAACAGAAAGCAGCAGTTAAAGACCAAGCATTACAGAGGGCGGATCTCTAAGGCTACATTTTGCCTCTGCATGCTTCTTTTAAAATAACCATTTACAGCAGGGTTTAAAGAAAATGAATTCTATTAAACATCAGGTTTTGCACAAAGTCATTTTCCGAAACACACTTCTCACTGCAGCTAAGCATCACTTGGAATAAATAACATTTGGATGGAGGGTGGGGGGGAGAGATCCGGAAGAACTATATTTGTTTCTCTGTTGCACAGCCATCCTCCTCTTCTCTACCATATGGTTTTTCCAAACAGCTTTCAAGAAAACTTTCCCATTAGCATAAAGTAATCATAAACTTTTTACATTTTCTTCATGTGTTGCCAGGCCTTTTTCATTTTCCTTGCACGATTTCTTAGAATGCAAATGACAAACACTTTCCTCGGCCTAAAGAGCCCATATTTCCCTCTGCCAAGCTTTCTAATCACAGTTGTGATCTCACACTCTCTGGTAACCTTTTGTGGCAGTCGTTGACTGTGTTAGCAGGCTGGTATTTTTTTCATTTACAAGCATTATCCACAGAGTAATGGCTGCTTGAAGGCAGTAAGAAAATAATGCTAGAGAAAGTGCTTGGAGAGGGGATGATATCAGAAACAGCTCCTCAAGTATGGCAATGAAAACCACTTTCAGTGGTTCAGTTAAAAACCACTTTCTTTCTCTGTTGATCTTGAGTATATTAAGGCAGACCAGGGGCATCTGTAGGAAAGGGTTCAACAGCATCAAAATGGCAGCACTTGGGCAACCAAAATCCATCATTTTTTTTAATATTTATTGCATGTATCTCATGTAGATGTTTAAAAAAGAGAGGCCTCAATTGTTCCTGTTGATGCTGTTGACCCCTGCAGATCCTCTGCTGTGATGTTCCTCCACTCCATTCATTCAAACACTGCAACAGCATTCAGCAGAAAGACAGAACCGTACAATCATGTTAGGCACCGATGTTTGCTTACACAGATTTCCATGACCTGCCACAACTGCAACCCATTGTGAATGGTGTATCTGATCATTCAACCATGGTATTGAAGGGGACATACATACTAAAATACTAGAATTAGGAGAAAACTTGCTAAATGATATTTGATGTCTTGGTCTCTTGTTTGTATAACTGCACATGGTAAATATCTGTTTCCCATAACACTGACATATATATATTGTGCCCTTTTGTGGTTAGAACATAAATATGCCATCATGGATGGTTATTGAGGTCACACTGACTAAATTCCTGAATTGTTACTGATACCTCATCCCACCAATGACAGTCTCTGGAAATTGTCAGAGTCCATCATTTGATCTCTCCCCACCCCACTCTGGCTGAGAACGTATATGTCATCCTCCAGGAAATCAAGTGGTAATTAAGAAGACAAATGGAAAAGATAACACCACAGAAAGAAGTCAGATTACATTCATTGACCCTTACTATTGTAAATCCAGAAGTTAGTTTACATTCACTGACTTATACTATGGGAACATGCAAACCAGATTCCAGAATACGCAGATGCCAGAGTTGAGGATTTATGACTTTTTGTGTATAAGAGAACATGGCTTCTTCCTTGCATGTATCTTGAGTATGTTCGGAACAGCTAACCATTTAAGCTTGATCAAGATTAAATGCTATTTTACTCAAGCCTCTGTTTAAGTCTCTTGATTGGCAGGTATGAGCTTAGACATATTAATAAATGGACTTTACAGTATCATCATCTGTACCTGACACTTTGTAGCTGGAAGAAGGGTAGGGAAGGGAAGGGAAGGGAAGGGAAGGGAAGGGAAGGGAAGGGAAGGGAAGGGAAGGGAAGGGAAGGGAAGGGAAGGGAAGGAAAGGAAAAGGAGAGATGAGGAAAGCCATCCTTCCTTCTCAATTTGCTGAACAAACCAGTTCATGCAAGCTAGGATAATGGGACCAGTAGTCTAAGTGCTAGAAGGAAGGGGAGAGGTGACTCAAAGAACTATGCCATCAAATACTGTTTCAAATAAGGAACACTGCAGATGGAGGAGAAGATTACAATAAGAAGGCAAAGACTTATGAAATATGGCAGATTTTGGAAAAGGGAAACAAGAAAAGTTGTTTTGTGAAAGAGAAAAAATAACAGCCTGGGTATATATTGACAACTGTCAATACAGTTTGATGGATAAATATTGGAAAGAGCAAAAATGATAGAAAAGAAAAGGGATAAAGGATAAGAGAAGTGGTAAGGTAGGGGATGAAGCCTTTGAATGTGGATGTTAACAAACTCTACTGGATGCAGAATTCATTATCCCATCATGCCAGGTTGCAGGAAAAACAGGCAGAAGATTGTTAAGTCACTTTCACATTATTCTAAAATAAAAGGCAGGGCAGAAAATAGCATGTAATCATCTTGGCATATTTACATTTTCTGACAGGGTATGAAAGAGTTAACAGCTGTAAGCTGTAAGTGGAGTCAGCTGGAAGCTGCCTATATAAAGGAAGTTATTAGGGCTTTTCTCCTCAAGCTTCCTTCTCCTCATGTATGATAGTTCTTGTTATCTCCGTTGTATCAATACCTGTAAAGGTATTTAACCATGTATATGTTTGTAAATAGTTTGCACTGTTAATCTAAGAAGATTCTGTGTGCTGTGTACTGTTATAGCTGCTGGGTTTATCGTATAATACTAGTTATGCTGCCTAAACGCTGACATTTTCTAATTATTTTCTATGTCTCTTAAACTCTCCTCCCCACCTTGAGATAATTATACTGTTAGATGTTTATTTATTTATTTAGCACATGGCATGCAAGGCCAGGGAGGCTACAATGTACTCAGTAGAAGTCCTGGCAGCTGACAGTTGCTAGTCCAGGAGTCTGGGAGCTCACCCTGTCCTGCAGAACTGGATTCAAACCACCACAGTGCTAGCAAATGTTCAGCACATCCAGCATCATTAAGCCTCTGCACCACCACTCACCCCTACTGTTAGATATATCTGATATTAGAGATTTAATTTGTTGAACATACTTTATGCATTTGTTCTCATGGTCACTCAACTGAGCATCATCTACAATGCATGGGTATAATATAAATTGCTATATGAGTGATCAGCAAGTAGATTGTGCTCCTAAACTGTACTTATACCCATGGATAAAGGTGGTGTGATAATGAGACAAAGTTTGTGAACCCTTTAAAACTTTCTATAATCCCACAGTATACAGTGATCTACAGTGTGATCTACCATTCTTCTATATTCTATTAATAGAGATTCAGGCTTAAAACACTAATGAACACAAACATAAACTGATATATTTTATGGAATACACTCAGCCAACATCCTGTCCATCTGTCTTTGTTGGGGGAAAAATAGGTGGAGCTTTAGATTTATTAACTGGTGGAACCTTTATCAGCGACAATTATTTCAACTTCAAATATGCCAGACAACTAGCAGACAAAACAGGTTGAATTTATTCAGAATTGGAATCCAGTTGGGCAGGTCAAGGTGGCTGGGTACAGTCTTACCTGGTTACCTAGGAAGATTTGGACTCCTGCCTCTCATGGCTTCTGAAAGCTGCTTGGGATATCAGCTTTCTTAAGAGAGGGGGTGGTTTGAGTGGGGTAGTAGTATACCAACCATACTGGACAATTTTCAACCACTCTCCAATCTTCCTTTCTCAGAGAAGATTGTTGGCAAGATACAGTAATTGGATACTTACAAAAAATACTGGGATCTTTTCGGTATTCTGGATAATCTGAAAAAAACCAACAGATTACTGGATCTGGATCTTTTCTGGTCAGGTTCCAGGTTTGGACATAGTTGAGATGGTTGGTCATGCTTGTTAAAAACTTATGGTGTGTTGGGATAAAGATGGTGCAAACCTCCATGCCATTCTTGATCTCTCAGTGGCTTTTGATATCATTAATAGTATGTTTTTGGACCCCTTATTCAGATCAGATTATGCAACATAGCAGTGGTTTTTTGTTATTGATTTCAGTCTGTACTGGTAGAGGAAGGGATGGTGAGCTGAAGGCTCAGGCTCAGCCTTTACCAAGACAGAATTCTATGAATGTTTGGTCTTTCTGGTCTCTGGAGATTTTCTAGCTTTTCTACCGTGAACTTCTGAATGGAGTTCAGGATTAATGCACTGGCCATCTCATGGATAAATTACCATGAAGGACTTTATGGGCCTATCTTAGAAGTTTGAAGCTGCAATCGATTCAAAATGAGCAGTGATAGTAAAGCCTTGCTAATGTTATGTAATATCTTATTATGTGTGCTCCATCTGTTTCAGGGGTAGGTTCTAAATTTTTTTGCTACTGGTTCGATAGCAAAGTGAGCTCCCATTACTGACTGAGATGATGTAGGGTTTCCTGCCTGGGCAGGGGGTTGGACTAGAAGGCCTCCAAGGTCCCTTCCAACTCTGTTGTTATGTTATATGTTATGTTACTTGTCCCAGTTTCTGCCAACCTAGCAGTTTCGTAAAAATGCAAGTAGAAAAAATAGGGACCACCTGTGGTGGGAAGGTAACAGCGTTCCATGCGCCTTTGGCGTTGAGTCATGCTGGCCACATGACTACGGAGACGTCTTCGGACAGTGCTGGCTCTTTGGCTTTGAAACGGAGATGAGCACCGCCCCCTAGAGTTGGCAACGACTAGCACGTTTGTGTGAGGGGAACCTTTACCTTTACCTTACTATAGATCAGGGGTCTCCAAACTTGGCCACTTCAACTCCCAGAATTCCTCAGCCAGCTTTGCTTTCTTAAAGTCTTAAAGTGGCCAAGGTTAGAGACCTCTGCTATAGATGCACTTTCATGGACCACTGAAAGGAGGAAATGGCTCACATGCTTTGCCCAAGAGTGTGATAGGCAATAGGCTTTTAAGGGACTGCTAGAAAGAAGTGGGGAGGAAGTATTTTCCAAAACACCAGAAGGCAAAACAAGAAGCAATGGATGGAAATTCAACAAAGAGAGAAGCAACCTAAAACTAAAGACAAACTTCCTGACAGTGTGAACCTATATAGGTTTCAGTCATAATTTCACATATAAAATAGCCATTCATGTAATACAACCTGCATATTGTTCAAAACAATCATTATGGCTGATGTTTGACAGCAAGCCTAAAATGCCCATTCCCTCCCCACTCCAGGGGAAGGTTACTTCAAAATCCCATTTCCTCCCCACTCCATTAATCTGTTCTGGGAAGGAATCAAACTCCCCCCTCTTCATTTCCCAAATAAAATATCCCAGATATTTAAGGAATAATCAAGCTACTAGCAAGGAACCTGCCTGGAATTCCACATTCCTGCCAGCTGCATAAAGGAAACTTTGTAAGCAGAAAACAGCTACCGGAAGTTCGGCTGTATTTACAAGCAGGCAGAAAACTCATTCAAGACGATACTTCACAATGGAAATTGCCCAAATCTTTTTAGAAACACAAAGCCCATGTTGCACAAACCCCAAAACTTCAAAAACATTGAACCATATAAGAATTCCTCCTCTTATCCAATTTGTTGTTCAGCTGACTCAGAACGGAGCTTCTAGCCGCTCTGTCAATTTAAAACGACAGCATTTCCCCCCTCCCCACTTTCTTCTTTGCCAAGCGATCTCCTGGCTGAGAAGCAGCCTGTCGTGTCCCACTCCTCCGCTGACGGCCGGGTCAGGGAAATCCGAATCAGGCTTGCCTCTGCAGCTCTGCCCAAAGTCCTAGCAAAGTCCTCAGAGCAGGCAGGAGACCAGTAAGTGACTTCAGCAAGATAAGTTCGACTTTGCCTGACTCAGAGACTGCCAGAAAGCAGATCCTTTATATAGGCCATGGGGTGTGGCTCCATGACTCAGCACTGCCCCTCCGTTCCTTCTGTTGCCTCCGCCTATCCAATCTTCTGATGCGAGGGTCACTCCAATCAGCTGTTGTTGGAAGTAAACTTTCCTCAGGCTCACATGCTGTGGAGGAGGGGGAGGGGTCTAGCTGCTCCCTTTGCCTGGGCATGGAGCCAGGGCTGGGGCCGGGGGGTGCTCCCTCCTCTGCAGCCTGCTTGGGCATGGAGCCAGGGCTGGGACCGGGAGGTGCCCCCTCCTCTGCAGCTTGTCTGGGCATGGAGCCAGAACTGGGGCCGGGAGGCATACATTCCTCCGTGTTCGGGAGCAGATAAGCAGACCCTGGTGGCGGTGAGAGCGGACAAGACACAACACAGCCAATCAATTTAAAGGGACAGTGTCTTGTTTTTTTTCTCTTCTTCGACAAGTGAGTCTTGATTTTTTCCTTCTAGCCGATCAGCTGGGAGTCTGGAGGCAGCAATAGATTGGGGGCGGGGCCAGGCAGAATTTTTACTACCGGTTCTCCGACTACTCAAAATGTTTACTACCGGTTCTTGCGAACTGGGGAGAACTGGTAGCAAGATCTGTTTCCAGTTGGTTTCTGCATGTAGTTCATGATGTTGGTTGTTAATTATAAAGCTCCACATGGCATAGTAGCTAGTTATTTGAGGGACCACCTATTTTCTGTAGTCTCAGCCTATCCTTTGCATTTCAACATGTCTAGCTTTGGATATCATTGATTAAACTACGCCATTTAACAGCCACAGGTATCAGACCTTTTCAGTTTCAGTACCTACCCATTACAGCAATATCTCTCCAGAGTTTGCATTTTTTCCCAACATTGAGACATTCTTAAAAACTTGATTTATCCCCAACACATGGTTGGGAGGCTTAACAGGTCAGTCAGTTGGAAGTGATGTGATTGGAGGTTATGTTGTTCTTTGGACAATGTTTTTTCCCGTTATGTTTCCTTTCACTTGTAAAACTGCCCAGAGTTGTTTTGACATTTGATGGCCTAAAAAAGTAATTAATAACCAACCAAGTATTTCTGTACTTGATCCATTCTGGACATCAGCTTGGAGATATCTTTGCCCTTTACAGAACTGCTTCAAATCATTAATATTTTAGGTTATTTTAATGAACTACTATAGAGAATTAGGAAGATAATTTGGGGGTAAATAGGCAAGAACAATTATGTAAGTAAATGTTCCTTAACTTCTGGGAAACATGATAACATAAATAAGAGTCTCAGGTAGGCCTGTCCCTAATTCACTAGGATATAAAAGAGAAGTGAGGTAAACCACATTACCTCAGGTTGTATCTCTTATTATTTATTTATTTATTTATTTATTTATTTATTTATTTAATCATATTTATATACCGCCCTATCTCCCAAGGGACTCAGGGCGGTTTACAGGCACTAAAAACAGATAAATAGAATATAAATACAATATAAAACATTTAAAAAACTTATTCTAAAGCCCGTCCAATTAAAAATAGAAATAAAACCCAATTTAAAACCCAAAATTTAAAATCTAGCTCAGTCCTGCACAATTAAATAAGTATGTTTTAAGCCCGCGGAAGGTCCAAGGTCCGAAAGCTGACGAAGTCCGGGGTAGATCGTTCCAGAGGGTGGGAGCCCCACAGAGAAGGCCCTTCCTGGGCGCCGCCAGACGACATTGCCTCGCTGACGGCACCCTGAGGAGACCCTCTGTGAGAGCGCACGGACGGTGGAGGTATTCGGTCGCAGTAGGCGGTCCCAGAATAACCCGCCCAATGCCATGGAGCGCTTTAAAGGTGGTCACCAAAACCTTGAAGCGCACCCGAAGGCCACAGGAAGCCAGTGCAGTCTGCGCAGGATAGGTGTCATATGGGAGCCACGAGGGCTCCATCTATCACCCGCGCAGCTGCATTCTGACTAACTGTAGCGTCCGGATGCCCCTCAAGGGGAGCCCCATGTAGAGAGCATTGCAGTAATCCAGGCGAGACGTCACGAGTGCGTGAGTAACCGTGATAGGCATCCCGTCCAGAAAGGCGCAACTGGCGCATCAGGCGAACCTGGTAGAACGCTTCCTGGAGACGGCCAAATGCTCTTCTAGAGACAGCCGCTCATCCAGGAGGACGCTTGTTATGGACCCTTCCATCGGGCCAATGACTCGCCACCGATGGTCAGCCGCGGATTTAGCTGACTGTACCGGGATGCCGCATCCACAGCCACTCTGTCTTGGCGGGATTGAGCTTGAGCCTGTTTCTCCCCATCCAGACCAGACGGCCTCCAGACACCGGGACAGCACTTCGATAGCTTCGCTGGGGTGGTTAGTAGTACAGCTGAGTATCATCCGCATACAGCTGATACTTCACACCGAAACCACTGATGATCTCACCCAGCGGTTTCATGTAGATGTTAACAGAAGGGCGAGAATCGACCCCGCGGCACCCCACAAGTGAGGCGCCTCGGGACCACCTCTGCCCCCTGTCAACACCGACTGCACCGTCGGAGAGATAGGAGGAGAACCACCGATAAACGGTGCCTCCCACTCCCAATCCCCCAACCGGGCGCAGCAGGATACCATGGTCGATGGTATCGAAAGCCGCTGAGAGGTCTAATAGGACCAGGGCAGAGGAACAACCCTATCCCTGGCCCTCCAGAGATCATCCACCAACGCGACCAAAGCCGCTCCGTGCTGTAACCGGTCGGAAACCGGACTGGAACGGGTCTAGATAGACAGTTTCATCCAGGTGCAAGGGAAGCTGATATGCCACCATATTTCTACAACCTTCGCCAGCGGGTTGGAGACCGGACGATAATTACCTAAAACAGCCGGGTCCAGGGAAGGCTTCTTAAGGAGGGGCCTCACCACCGCCTCTTTCAAGGCGGCCGGGAAGACACCCTCCACCAAAGAAGCTATCGTAATCGCCTGGAGCCAGCCTCGTGTCACCTCCTAATATATCCTAATAATGAATAATTTTCTGGTGGAGTCTTTTTCCTTATCTACCCTATCCCAAAGGCTTACTAGTCCTTACTTATGAGCTGTGGTGGCACAGTGGTTAGAACACAGTAGTGCAGTTTCCTTTCTGCTGGCTGTTGGCTGCAGTTTGGCAGTTCAGCAGTTCAATTCTCACCAGCTCAAAACTCAGCCTTCCATCCTTCTGAAGTCAGTAAAATGAGGACCCAGTTTGTTGAGGACAATATGCGGACCCTGTAAACTGCTTAGAGAGGGCTGTAAAAGCACTGAAGCTGTATATAAGTGCTATTGCTATTATGCCAGAACATTTCAGTTGGGTTAATGTCAGGGCCATGATTGGGTGATTCCAAAACACACCATTTCTGCTTTTAGCTATTATTTTGTAGAATAAGTCTACAAAAGGTGCTTAGGACCTTTTATTCGCCACAATGTTATCCTTAGATTCAAGAATGTTGCACCTCTTACCTGCAATGGTGTAACCCATAGTTTCCTTAACTGGCAATTAGACTCTCACATTCTATGTAGGAATTTTGACTCATTTCTCCTTGCTAAACTGCTTCACCAGAGTAACATTTGAGGATTTATAGCAAAAAATATTTTTTTCTGGTTCTGCCATATTATTTTTTTGGGACTGTGGTCTGGCTTCTGACTTGGCCATTACAAAACACTGAACTTCATCTCATTCATTCTCCTGAAAACTTAAATTTATGTTTAGGATCATTATCCTGCTTCATGACTCAATTTCATTTCAACTGATAATTTAACATTCTTCTGCAGAGCTTGTAGCAAAGGAGAATCCACATTTCCTTCAAAGATGACAAGTCAAAATTGGCAACGCTGTATCAAATCCTGTTCCTGTCAAAAGTGGCGTTCCCCAAGGTAGAGTTCTTGGACCAACGCTCTTCATACTATACATAAATGATCTCTGTGACCTTATCTCAAGTTATTGTGTTCTCTTTGCTGACGATGTCAAACTATTTAATACCACTAACAATACTTCTATCATTCAAAAAGACCTTGACTTTGTATCCGATTGGTCTAAAACTTGGCAACTCCAAATCTCAACCAGCAAATGCTCAGTCTTACATATTGGAAAAAAGAATCCTAACAACAAGTACAAGCTTCATGGACATTACCTTACTGACGACCCCCACCCTGTCAAAGACCTTGGAGTTTTCATATCAAATGACTTAAATGCCAAAGCCCACTGCAACTACATAGCAAAAAAGGCTCTAAGAGTTGTAAACTCTTATTTTACGCAGCTTCTTTTCCAAAAACTCTACACTACTAACCAGAGCATACAAAACATTTGCCAGACCTATTCTTGAATACAGCTCATCCCTCTGGAACCCATACCACATCTCTGACATTAATACAATCGAACGCGTCGAGAAATATTTTACTAGAAGAGTTCTTCACTCCTCCGTAAACAACAAAATACCTTATGCCGCCAGGCTTGAAATCCTGGGATTAGAAAATTTAGAACTCCGTCGACTCTGACAAGACCTGTGTTTAACACACAGACTCATCTATTGCAATATTCTTCCTGTAAAAGACTACTTCAGCTTCAGTCGCAATAATACAAGAGCAAACAATAGATTCAAACTAAATGTCAACTGCTTCAAACTTGATTGCAGAAAATATGACTTCTATTACAGAGTTGTTAACGCTTGGAACTCATTACCTGACTCTATAGTCTCTACTCAAAATCTCAAAATCTTCAACCAAAAACTGTCTACTATTGACCTCACCCCATTCCTAAGAGGACTATAAGGGCATAAGAGCACAAAAGTGCCTACCGTTCCTGTCCTATTGTTCCCTCCATTATATCAAACTAACATAGTTATTGCATACTTTTGCTTATATATATATATTTTTCTTTTATGATGTGTTGTTGTTTTATGTCGATGTTTGTGTATACTGTTGTGACAAAATGAAATAAAAAAAAAAGTCAGCCCCAGAAGCCCCAAAAGATAATGCTACTATGTCCTTGCTTGAAGTCAGCTTGAATTCCTTCTTGTAGAACACAATAAATGTTTGGTTTCCATCAAAGATCAATAGCCATGTAGCCAAAAAGTTCTACTTTTGTTTGCATACAGTATAATATACTCTAAAAATCTGGATGGCTATCCAGGTACTTTTTGGCAAACTTGAGATAAGAATCAAAGTTAACGTCTTTTGTCCTGCTATTCAATGAAGAATAGCATTTTATCCAGTGCTTTTTATGGAATCATATTTTAGCCACAGTGATAAAAGACCTCCAGTTTCCTGGATGTTGTTTTGGAATTTTAAACTTTATGAATAATTTTAAAACGAAAGGAGATAAAATTTGTGAGATGTATTTAGGGCATGGCTGACCTAAATCTGTCATCACTGCTTAATGTGGTACTACCGACCCTTTAATTGAATTTATTAACAAAGAGGATGGGGTGATTACATTTTTAACACTGGCTTATCAATTATTGGATAATTTGGCTTATGGAAAAAAAAGAATGATGTTATATGTTCAGACTCTCTTTACATACAGTAGGGCCAAATGAATTTGGACCAAATGAAGTAATAATAACATTAGTAATTAAGATATGAAAACATTCAAAACATTCAAAAGGGATTTTTAAAAATAGAACTGTGCACTATTTTGTAGAAAAAAATACAGGCAAGCCTTCTTCTCTCCCCCTGTATACTTATGGAGTCAAATACCATATCACTCAGCAAATTTAATATTTGAACTAAATTGTTACATAACTGCAGTATCAGTGTTATTTACAGATTACTTCACATCATATTTTTAATAAAAGTGTATATTTATATATAAGTAGACCAAAATAAAAGCTGGATAAAAATAAAAATAAGCAATGACTATTTGTGTGGTAAAGTCGGAAACTCTGTTGATGTGTTTGTGTGAATCAAGCCATGCTAAATATTAGCTATACTTGTTTTGCTTGCAAAGATTCTGGATAGGGAAAAATGTGTGCTGTAAAAATTGGAACATCCTAAGGAATAACTTCTCATCCTGTTTCTTTAAGGACTAAGCTTTCTTTGCATGTTTCAGGCCTGCAGGGACTGCAGTCAAGCACATGAATTTCATCCCTCTTGATTCCAACAGAGTCTTGCTGTGCTTTAGTTTTATTTAAAAGCAAAAAGAAAGCAAAAAAATTGATTTTCAGGCTGTACACAACAGCAACAATGACACCAATAATAATAATCCTTCCTGATATTCACAGCTTTGCAGTTGAAAATTCAACAGTAACATTGAAAATTTCTGGCTGAAGTCATTCCTCAAGACTGAACTGTATTAATTGACTTAAGAGAAGGACAGGATTCTTCAAAATCTTTGTCTTAAAAAAACTCCTATCAATAGGAATATGTATGTATGTATTCTGTGTTTACATAATGTGGGAAGATGGAACAAGTTACGACTATTTTCATATTTTTTTTCGTTCATTAATACAAGAAAAGAAATGCTTACATGCATGTAGCTTGCCTGGGTGAAATATTTAGCTTTTATCCTAAATTTCATTTTTTTGAGAGATGTCCTGTGTGGCAGAGATGGACATTGTGGCAAGAAAATACTGTATTTTGTTCCTCAATTACTGTATAAAGTATAATTGAGTTTGAAATATTTTGTAAAATATAGTTCATGTCTGATCTTTTTATAGAATAGATTGGTTTACTCAATCACTTTAATTGTCATTGAGTGAATAAAAATAAATTATAGCAAGTCCATTCAGAACAAGTCCCAATTCAAATTCTATATTAAATGCAAAAAACTCCCTATGATTTGCTCTAACTTAAGGTTGCCAACCTATCAGAAATTCAAACTACAGTTTAAACCTAAAGTTTAGGTGTTCTCCTAGATATTCTATTTAGTGAACAAAATTATAAGAGCACACAGTTTTACAGGCATGAACAAGAATTGGCTCATTGGTTCTCCCATGTTTTCGTCTTGTAGGTTGTCCAGACAAGAAACACATCCAGAAGTAGTAGCTCTTAACTTTATTGTGAAGTTACAATAACAGACCCTTGCAAGCCTTAAAGTATATACAGTATCTCCCCCTTTTATAGATCAAGAAACTAGACATCTTTTAGACATTTTTTAGACATTTGTCATATCCTCATTCTTTCTGGAAGCTCAGCTTCTACTTGTCTGATCATTGTCTAGCCTGCTGTTCCTCCTGTCTTCCAAGGTCATTCCATGTACCATTACAGGGTCCTTTAGCTCTTTTCACACCATCCATACTGTTGCTCTTTTCCACAGTCTTGAGAAGACTATGTTTAGTGCTACCATCTACTCTTTTACAAAGCAAATTCTTCTCTGCATTTTTATGCAGGGTGCAGAGAATGGAAAAACCTCCTGTGCTGGGCTTTCTTATTATTTCTGCAGCCAGCAGAACGGCCAGGATGCATGGTACATTAAATTCACTGTCTGACTGACTATGTCGGTAGACCTTCGAATGAGGTATATATCATTTATTCTGTAGATTAAAATTAAGGAGCTGAGAAAAAAATCAATGAGAGAAAGAGAAAAGGAAAATATAATAAATATCACAGACTTCACTTCACAGATGCTGTTATGGGCAGACATGCAGAGAGAATAGGTTGAACCAACTAGGACTAAGAATTCAAAAATCATTTTGTAATATAAACGAAAGAAAAAGGATATCAATCAAACTCTTACATGTTTCCCTACATGGTGATTTTCTTCTGATTCTCTCACCTTTCTTCAGATTGGGACATTTTCCTACCTTTGAGGAGCCAATCTGAAAAGAGATGGTCTTTTTTCCTGAGATGAAGAACCAAAGACCCAGACCAAAAAAAAAAAAAAAAAAGTTGTACCTTCTTCTTCTTTTTTTAAAAAAGCTCACCTGAACAACGGGTATCTTCTGGGCCTGATTGATCACTCACAGTTTGAATTTCCCAGACTCTGCTGGTTTCTGCCCACTATCTGACATGGAAGTTTTGATTGATAACTGTTTTTCCTCTGAATCTTTAAAATTTTTCTCTTTCCTTCCAAAGAAATGGTACAAAAGACTCAGAGAAAAACAAGCAAAGTCACTGCTAAGAATAGGGGTGGGAGTGGAATAAAGTGAACATTATATGAAATTAACAGCCTGCATCAGAAATAGAAAGGTTTGAGAACATTAGCTTGCTTGAATACTTGTCAGGATATTGATTACTGTGAAAAATGTTAGATAAGAAAAGGGCAAGCAAAAATAGGAAATTCATTTTGTTTTTCCTTTTTGTAGAATGCATTATGAGCTTCTTACTAATACAGTACAATACTGCTAGAATATAATTAGAGGTGATATTGAATGTGTATTGTACAAAGGATTGTCAAGCAACAATAACACATAAGTATATACCCTTTACATTGTAATGCCTGTTATTTTCATTCACAGAGCAACATTTAGTTTAAATTCAGTTTCTGCCACTTTGCAATTTTGCTGCCCAAAGCAACTGTCTTTAAAAATAATGGCTTGTTTATTCACTTGTGCCCTAAGCTGAAGAACTCACTACAAATTAGCAAAATACATGTGAGCATAGACAGAGCTCCAGCAATTTATGCCTGAACTGTCCTGTGAAACCTCACAAATTGAGAGGTAATTATAAATTAGTATCCAGTATCCAAGAAGGTGATATATAGCATAGTTAGAGAGCCATGGTGACGCAATGGTTAGAATGCAGAATTGCAGACTAATTCTGCCAACTACCAGCAGTTCGATTCTCGCCGGCTCAAAGTTGATTCAGCCTTCCATTCTTCCGAGATCAGTAAAATGAGGAGCCGGATTGTTGGAGGCAAAATGCTGACTCTGTAAACAGCTTAAAGAGGGCTATAAAGCACTATGAAGCAGCATATAAGTCTAAGTGCTATTGCTAGTACAATTGCACTGTCAAATAAGCAAATTAAAATCCAAGTGAAGGAAAGAATTAATTTGAAAACTTTCATCCACCCTGAAGCCACACACACATTTGTTCGCAATGAATCTTTATTTGATCAAGAAGCTTCTGAATCAGTTTTGCAGCTTAGGTTCTACTAAACTTCTGTTCTGATTCAGATGATCTCAGAGCCCCATAAAATTCCTAACAATTGCTCACGTCAGCTATTCTGAACAAATGCTAAGCAACCAGTTTTCAAATGCATTTATTAATATTTTTTTTTAATTCAACTCATGAAAAATATGGTAGGAATGCTTTCGAATGTGCAAAGAGAAACTGTTCAGTAGTTGAAGAATGAGTAGGAGCTGTCACTGATCCCAGAATAAGCTGTGTTGCAAAACACAGATCTGCCAAGAGCTCCTGCTTATGAATAGCTAAAAGCAGAATACATATTTTTTTTAAAAAAAATTTAATCCCAGCAGCTATTTTTTGCCAGAATGGAAAATAAACCTATTGTCAAATGTGCTCCTCGCAACATCTCTGAATATTATTATTTCATTTAAAAAAATAGCAATAGCCACATTTTTACAAAACCTTTTTCCCAAGGAATGATGGGAACAAAACAAAACAAAAAAGCTGAAATGTGCTTAAATTTTCTACATTTCAATCAAATATTGACTGTTCTTTGATAACTGTTCTACCATTTCATGAGATCATTTTTGTTTTGGGGAGTCTCAGATGCAACTATTAAACAAAAGCATTAAGTACTTAAATAAAGAGGGAACATAAGAATAGCATTCATTCATTACACATATTCAGCAATGCTTCCATCCCAGCAGCCACTTTACTTCATAAGTTGAACAGCTTCTAATGCAATCGTGAAGGTGAGAAATTTGTGCAAACACGTTTTTGTACATTGTTTCCTGAGATTTGAAGACTTCTCCTGCCACTTTCATATTTATTTGCCTGAAGATCATCCATGAATGGCTTTTGTTCAAATCTCTACTGCCTTTATGTCCCTATACTGAGTGGACAAATGAGAGTTGGAAAGACCCATTCTCCAAAGCAGGGGTCTCCAACCTTGGTAACTTTAAGCCTGGGGGACTACAACTCACAGAATTCCTCAGCCAGCTGGCTGAGGAATTCTGGGAGTTCTAGTCCTCCAGGCTTAAAGTTGCCAAGGTTGGAGACCCCTGCTCCAAAGCACCAGAGGGCAGGACAAAAAGCAAAGGGTAGAAGGTTGTCAGAGTTCCAACCAGGAACTAAGGAATTTCTGTATGTTTCTCTACAGGAGAAACCTCCCGACAGTAGAACAATTGATCAATTGAACAGCTTGCCTCCTGGACTTATGCTATTCCATTGCTGCTGGTTTTCTATAGAATAGACTGGACAAACGTTTGTCCAAAATGAATAATGACTCCTGGCCTGGGCAGGGGGATGGATGAGAAGACCTCCAAGGTCTCTCAAAGCCCTACAATTCTATGATTCTATGTAGAGTGTTGTTCAAAATATTAAACTTTGAAGAGTGTTCCAGATTTTATGGAAGTCTTGGTGTAGAAATGTGTCCAGCTATCCTCAGAACACTGATTTTGGGATTCATATTGCATATTTTGGACTCTGGAAGCTGCTTATAATTATTTTTTTCTTTCAGTTTCTGCAAATCGTAAGAACAAACAGGTGAGAAAAAGGATTACCATATCTAGGAACAGGTTGTCAGCACAAAAACATAGAGAAGCTATAATAAGGGCATCTTTAGTCTCTAAAGAACCAATGGAAATAGAGGTAATATTTTATAACAAGAGAATATTGCTTCAAGGGTAGATGTACTTTAAAAACTTTCTTAAATGTTGGTAGAATGTGGACATGAATGCTTTTAAAGTGACTATGCTCATATTATTTTACTGCTGTTGCCAATTTATGAACAGTGCTTTCTGTAGTTAAATTAAATGTATTGGAGAAACAGTAAAATAACCAAATTGCAACAAATTAAACTGTATACTTCTTTTCAGGATTTACACTCTGCTTACAGAACAACCAGGAGTCCATGAGGACCAAAATGGTATATAAATTGCTGAAATCAAATAAATCAACAACATAAAGTTCAGTTATCCTGCAAATAAAAAACCAGTAATACAAAAAGATTTCAAAGACTTGCCGATATTACAAACTTGTGATTATGATAATTTAATATAATAATATAACAACAGAGTTGGAAGGGACCTTGGAAGCCTTCTAGTCCAACCCCCTGCCCATGCAGGAAACCCTACACTATCTCAGTCAGATGGTTATCCAACATTTTCTTAAAAATTTCCAGTGTTGGAGCATTCACAACTTCTGCAGGCAAGTCGTTCCACTTATTAATTGTTCTAACTGTCAGGAAATTTCTCCTTAGTTCTAAGTTGCTTCTTTCCTTGATCAGTTTCCACCCATTGCTTCTTGTTCTACCCTCAGGTGCTTTGGAGAACAGCCCGACTCCCTCTTCTTTGTGGCAACCCCTGAGATATTGGAACACTGCTATCATGTCTCCCCTAGTCCTTCTTTTCATTAAACTAGACATACCCAGTTCCTGCAACCATTCTTCATATGTTTTAGCCTCCAGTCCCCTAATCATCTTTGTTGCTCTTCTCTGCACTCTTTCTAGAGTCTCAACATCTTTTTTACATCGTGGCGACCAAAACTGGATGCAATATTCTAAGTGTGGCCTTTACCAAGGCATTATAAAGTGGCACTAACACTTCACGTGATCTTGATTCTATCCTTCTGTTTATGCAACCCAGAACTGTGTTGGCTTTTTTAGCAGCTGTTGCACACTGCTGGCTCATATCTAAATGGTTATCCACTAGGACTCCAAGATCTCTCTCACAGGTACTACTATTGAGCAAGGTACCACATATACGGTACCTGTGCATTTTGTTTTTGTTTTTTTTGCCTAAATGTAGAACCTTACTTTTTTCACTGTTGAATTTCATTTTGTTAGATAGCGCCCAATGTTCAAGTCTGTCAAGATCTTTCTGTAACTTGAGCCTATCTTCTGGAGTATTGGCTATTCCTGTCAGCTTGGTGTCATCTGCAAATTTGATGAGTTCCCCATCTATCCCCTCGTCCAAGTCATTGATGAAGATGTTGAAGAGTACTGGGCCTAAAACAGAGCCTTGGGGTACTCCACTGCATACTTCCCTCCATGTGGATGTAGTTCCGTTGAGGACTACATGTTGAGTGCGGTTGGTCAGCCGTTACGAATCCATCTGGTGGTGGTGCTATCTAACCCACATTTTTCTACTTTATCTAGTAGTAGGTTATGGTCTACTTTATCAAATGCTTTACTGAAGTCCAAGTAAATTATATCGACAGCATTCCTCTGGTCTACTAATTTTGTCATTTTGTCAAAGAATGCAATAAGATTAGTCTGGCATGATCTGTTTTTGACAAACCCAAGTTGGCTTTTGGTTATTACTTTGTTTGCTTCTAGGTGTTCGGTGATTCAAACAAAGTAATAACCAAAAGCCAACATGGGTTTGTCAAAAACAGGTCATTTAAGTTATCATTTAAACTTAAATTTAAATTTGTAAAGTGGGTGCACGCTGAATTTAACATTATAACTAAAAGAGATAGTCTCAGCATTATCAAGCAGACTTCAGTTTACTAGGTTCTTTGAACTGTGAACAAAATCTGCTTAATCCCTCCCTAAAAATTTTGTTGACATCAGTCTGGAATGAATCACTGGAACTGTGATTTCTTAACCACCAATATGTAATATTAAAATATAGCTGTGGCAATGCACTGGACAGGTGCCAGCTCTAGCTTCTGTTTTATACATTATAATGATTCCTTTTGCCATCTCATAGTCATTCATAAACAATTATAAAATTTGGGATATGAATTGGGATATGCAAAGACAACAGTAGCAAAGGGTTATTGCTATTAATATGATCATCTTTATAAAAACATTTAGAAATCCCAAACTATCTAGAAAGTCAACTTCATGCTGATTTTAAGGTATGTGAAAAAATTAACATCAGATTACTTTTATATTTCTTTGAAAGGAGCAAAATGCCAACATTAAGAGTTAAAACACTCCAGGTTTTTTTAAGTTGCTGAAAATCAAATTATCAACTCCTTGGATTTGAAGAATGGAGACCACATCAATTTAACTTCTTTGTTTTATGAAAGAAAACTCTTAATTCTACATAAGGTTAAAGAATTTGTTTTTAATCACAGACAGAAACATTATGATTACAAAATGGATGGTTAAATTTAAAACCACCATAAATACAATTCTAGCTGGGAATTTTTTGCCCACCATCATCACTGCCGCCACTGCTGGCAGACTGGTAGCTCAAACAATGTCCATACTTGCTCATATGAACAGTGAATTCCTGAAGTATGAATGATGCTGCACAGCTTGGGTCAGTGAGACAGGTTGAATTCCCATAGCAAACCCATCATTTTCTCCCCATGACCTCTAGGACACTACATCAGGAATCCCAACAAGTCTGCAGCTTTCTGTCCAGAGTCTTTTCTGCAACTCATCATCATAAGAGACATCAGCAGATTTTGTCCTTTTCTCGTTGTAAAGGTAGCATCCGCCAACTCCTTCCAGTTCTGGTGAAACTGATGCATAAGTTGATGTAGATGCACCTTCTTCTGGTGTCTGTGGATTAGAGAAATTAAACACAATTAAAGACTGAAAACATACAGAATGTGAAAAATTAAGATGAAAACAGGAACTTTTTTTTACATTTTCTGCATATGTAAATAAGTATTCATATTTCTATGCCATTACCTAATAGATGAGAGAGAAAATAAATCGGAAGAATGATACTGACCACATCACTTATTTCTAAAGAAGTGAGTTAAAAAAGAAAAGAAGAAACCATAATAGACAATAAGAATCTCAAATGTATGATTAAAGTGGCATGACTGAAAAAGTTACAAGATTACAGGAGCCATTCAAAAACAAAGATGAACAATTCTGATATCATTAATAAATTCCCTTATTATAAATTAAATTATAAATAAATAAATAAATTTATTAGAAAAGCTTACAATAACATAGGACTTTAAAACTGATTTTCAGTCATTATAGAACAACATATTTTTCGGTATGATTTTACAGATGTTTTGAAAATCTAAACCCTTTGCAAATGTCAGCCTCTGCTTTTTGCTTGAATATGCAAGTGGAAATGATTGGAGGTCATTGTGTATCTGAAGATATACTGAAAAGATAGGCCTCTTTATTATAGTGGCTTTGGTCCAAGATTTTTCAATCTCTATGCAGCAACATTATACACTACTGCAAATCATCCCTTCTTCAGAAACAGAATTAATGCATTTCTGAAAGCAAGCAATGGTACTGCAGTCTCTAGTGCAATTAGTTCTTTTACCAAGATGACAAGTTCTGTAATCAGCCATAAAAAGATGAAAGTGTAAATTATATGTATAATGCATTTTGTTTAGTTACAACACACAAGCCGGAGATCATGAAAACAAGAGTGCCAGCAAATTGTGGCATTTAATCCAGAACAGCAAGGTAAAATCAGAGAATTTAATTTTAGTCAAAGAACTATCACCAGACTAGAATGTGTCAGAAGAAAAATCAAATCAGAAGCAATTTTTTTTTGTTTATTGGTGTGATATTATTTGTTTCACATGTAACAGTTTAATGGAAATATTATTAAAGTATTCCTAGAAAATATACCGGAAGATAGTATTGAACAATATTTAGACAAGAGGGGTCTAACCAAAATACCGGATACAAAGATAATGATGTTAAATGACAAAATAACTATGATGAAAATAACGGAGGCAATTAAGAAACAAAAAAAACAAAAATAAAACACTGGGACCTGACGACTTCCTGCAGAATTGTACAAAACTATACAAGGACCATTAGAGGAGTTGATGTTGGAGATATATAACAAAGCACTAGCAGAAGCTAAGCTCCCAAAATCATGGACAGAGGCATTCATTGCATTAATACAAAAAGAAAATAGACCACCAACAGATAAAAAAAACCTATAGGCCCATCTCATTATTAAATGTTGATTACAAAATATTTGCATCCATAATGGCAGAAAGATTAAAAAGAATATTAAATGAAATTATTCATTCAGATCAAAACAGGTTCCTACCAAAAAAGACAGCTGAGAAACACCAGAATGATTATGAATGACCTGGAATATTATGAAACATACCCTGGGAAACAATTAGCACTGATCTTTCTAGATGCACAAAAAGTGTTCAACAGTTTAAATCGCCAAGTCATTATTCGACAATTAAAAATTATGGACTTTGGAGAGAAATTTGTAAGGATAATATGCTCAATATACTCTATTCAGACAGCAAATGTGATGGAGAAACAACATAAACATTTAAAATAACTAAGGGTGTAAGATAAGGATGCCCCCTATCACCTTATTATTTATCCTATCATTAGAACTAGTATTGGGACATATCAGACAGGAACAAGAAATAAAAGGTCTACAAATAAAAAGGAAAAATATAAAGTGCAAGCATTTGCCGATGATTTAGTATTTATCCTAGAAGAACCATTGGAAATAGGATCTAAACTACTTCAGAAATTAGAAGAATTTGGTAAAGTGGCCAGACTTAAAATAAATACAGACAAAAGAAAGATAATAGCTAAAAATCTGACCAATAAACAGAAAAAAGAACTAGGGGAAAATTGATATTCAGATAGCCAAGACAGTTAAATACCTGGGAATCTGGCTAATGGCAAAATGTTCATCACTCAAAGAGGATAATTACAAAATGAAGCAGGGCACAGGCTGATAGAATTTGGTCAAGAGAATTCGATGGTCATAGCAAACTCTCTTTTCCAACAACCCAAGAGACTACTCTACACATGGACATCACCAGACGGTCAACACAGAAATCAGATTGACTATGTGCTCTGCAGCCAAAGATGGAGAAGCTCTATACAGTCAGTAAAAACAAGACCAGGAGATGACTGTGGCTTAGATCATGAGCTTCTCATTACAAAACTTAGGCTTAAATTAAAGAAAGTAGGGAAAAGCACTAGGCCACTCAGGTATGAACTAAATCAGTGGTAGTCAACCTGGTCCCTACTGCCACTAGTGGGCGTTCCAGCTTTCATGGTGGGTGGTAGGGGTTTTGTCTGATACTGAAGCACTTTCCTTTTTTTAAATTTAATTGACTTTAAAAAAAATCATAGCATTATTTAAAAACATTTTCATTAGGTTTTCATAAAATTCCCTGTGACAATTTAAATTTCTGAAAATATACTATTTGTATCGCCCGTGCATAAGTTTAGTTCACGTTACGTAAGTAAAACTAAATGCCGCTATAGTGCGACCGCAAACAAAAGAGCCTCATCCCAGAATAGCTTGCGCATCTCCCACACACCACCCAGCTGTAACAGACTGGTAGCCGGCACCACCCCCCAAAGCCAATCCACGATGCGCGAGAGGCATGCGCAGATGATGGCGCATTACTGAGGAACCGGTGGGCAGTAAGAAAATTTTACTACTAACAGAGATACAAAAGTGGGCGGTAGATATAAAAAGGTTGACTACCCCTGAACTAAATCATATCCCTGATGAATATACAATAGAGGTGACAAATAGATTTAAGGAATTAGATCTGATAGACAGAGTGCCTGAAGAACTATGGACAGAGGTTAGCAACATTGTACAGGAGGTGGCAACTGAAACCATCCCAAAGAAAAAGAAATGCAAGAAAATGGCTGTCTGAGGAAGCTTTGTAAATAGCTGAGGAAAGAAGGGAAGCGAAAGGCAAGGGAGAAAGAGACACCCAATTGAATGCAGAATTCCAGAGAATAGCTAGACGAGATAAAAATACCTTCTTAAATGAACAGTGCAAAGAAATAGAAGAAAACAATAGAATAGGGAGGACCAGAGATCTCTTCAAGAAAATTGGAGATATGAAGGGAACATTTCATGCAAAGATGGGCATGTTAAAGGACCAAAATGCCAGGGACCTAACAGAGGCAGAAGAGATTAAGAAGGAGTGGCAAAATTACACAGAAGAACTATACAAGAATGAGGTTAACGTCTCTGATAACCATGATGGGGTGGTCACTGTCCTTGAGCCAGACATCCTAGAATGTTAAGTCAAATGGGCCTTAGGAAATCGGAGCAACAACAAAGCTAGTGGAGGTGACAATATTCCAGATGAGCTATTCAAAATTTTAAAAGATGATTCAGTAAAAGTGCTACACTCAATTTGCCAGCAAATTTGGAAAATTCAACTGCGGCCACAGATTGGAAAAGGTAAGTTTACATTCCAATTCCAAAGAAAGGCAATGCCAAAGAATGTTCAAACTATCACACCATTGCACTCATTTCACATGCTAGTAAGGGTATGCTTAAAATCCTACAAGCTAGGCTCCAGCAGTATGTGGATCGAGAACGACCAGAAGTACAGGCAGGATTTCGAAGAGGCAGAGGAACTAGAGATCAAATTGCCAACATATGCTGGGTCATGGAGAAAGCTAGGGAGTTCCAGAAAAACATCTGCTTCTGCTTCATTTGCTAAAGCCTTTGATTTTGTAGATCACAACTAAGTGTGGTAAATTCTTAAAGAGATGGGAGTAGCAGATGGGGTGTACCAGACCATCTTATTTGTCTCTTGAGAAACCTATATGCAGGTCAAGAAGCAACAGTGAGAACTCGACATGGAACCACTGATTGGTTCAAAATTGAGAAAAGAGTCCGGGAAGGCTGTATACTGTCATCCTGCCCTATTTAACTTATATGCAGAGCACATCATTAGAAAGGCGGGGCTAGATGAATCAAAAATTGGAATTAAGATTGCCGGAAGAAATATCAACAACCTCAGATATGCAGATGATACCACTCTAATGGCAGAAAGCAAAGAGGAACTAAAGAGCTTCTTGATGCTGGTGAAGAAGGAGAGCAAAAGTTGGCTAGAAACTCAATATTAAGAAAAATAAGATCATGGCATCCGGCCCTTTCAATTCCTGACAAATAGATGGGGAAGAAATGGACGTAGTGACAGATTTTATTTTCCTGGGCTCCAAGATCACTGCAGCCAAGAAATTAAAAGATGCTTGCTCCTGGGGAGGAAAGCTATGGCAAATCTAGACAGCATTCTAAAAAGCAGAGACATCACTCTGTCAACAAAAGTGCGTATAGTCAAGACTATAGTGTTCCCAGTTGCAATATATGGCTGTTTTTGTTTTGTTTTTTTGTTTTGTTTTGTTTACATTTATATCCCGCCCTTCTCCGAAGACTCAGGGCGGCTTACAGTGTATAAGGCAATAGTCTCATTCTATTTGTATATTTTTACAAAGTCAACTTATTGCCCCCCCAACAATCTGGGTCCTCATGTGAAAATTGGATCATAAGAAAGGCTGAGCGCCAAAGAATTGAGGCCTTTGAACTATGGTGCTGGAGAAGACTCCTGCAAGTCCCTTGGACTGCAAGGCAATCAAACGGATCAGTCCTAGGGGAGATCAACCCCGACTGCTCTTTAGTAGACCATATCCTGAAGATGAAACTGAAATACTTTGGTCACCTAATGAGAAGAAAGGACACACTGGAGAAGAGTCTAATGCTGGGAAAGATTGAGGGCAAAAGAAGAAGGGGACGACAGAGAATGAGGTGGCTGGATGAAGTCACTGAAGCAGTAGGCGTGAGCTTAAAATGGACTCCAGAGCAGGGGTCTCCAACCTTGTCAATTTTAAGACGTGTGGACTTCAACTTCCAGAGTTCCTCAGCCAACTTGCTGGAGTTGAAGTCCACAAGTCTTAAAATTGACAAGGTTGGAGACCCCTGTTCCAGAGGATAGTAGAGGCTTGGAGGAACATTGTCCATGGGGTCGCAATGGGTCAGATATGACTTCGCAATTAACAACAACAACAAAGAATGTGCGGAGATGGATAGGCTGACAATGGAAATAAAGAACAGAGGGGAAACAGATTATTATTTGATTTCGACTTCATGGTACACCTGGTTAGAGAATAGAAGTAGAGATTAAGGATGTTAAGGTAAGATAAGATGTGATAAAAATGAATATATATTTATGTAACTATAACAAGCGTATAATGTACAGATCAAGGTATGTTGTTAATTTATAGTCATGAATTATAATGTATATAAGAAAAAGGGAAATAACCTGTATATATGAGGTATACTGATACCGAAATGCAGTAAAGATGAAAATTGTGGTAGAAAATGGAAAAACTGTTTAATAAAAATTATTTTTTTAAAAAGCAGTTGTAATAATGAATTTAACAACAAATGTCAGCACCAAAACTATTCAGATATACTTTCTCGAAGACTTTTGGGGGAATTTTACACAAAAATCTGCTTCTTCCTTTCTATCTTGATCTCCATATATGAGATTTTAAGCAGGCATTTGGCTACTGATGTTAACTGAAGTGATATGTTTTCTAAACTCAGCAAGTGCACAATTCAACACATTTTATATGTCAAACTGAACAATGGACCTGAAAGAACTCCATGAGCAATAGATGCTTCATGAACAACAGTCAATTCTTTTACCCCACCAATATTTTTTCTCTGAATATAGTTTATCCTGCTGTTTTCACCCAATCAAATCCACATCCTAACTAGTAGTCTCACATTTCACATTTATTTAATAAAACTGTAGAGAGCCCTGGAGATAACTTTGAAGAAAATAAGCAGAAGCTGTTATGCAAGCAAGCAAGGAAACAGCAAGAAGTAAACCCTGCGAAAGGACACAGCATTAGCAAGAGACTTAGGTTGATTCCTCTCTGACCATATAAAAAAGAGGGAAAACACAAAAAATTTGCAAGGTTCTATTCAATATTGCCCATCTCAACAGAATATAATTATAGTATTTCTGTGGAGTTGATTTCTTGATCTGATCTATCTTAGAGCTGGTAAAAACAGAGATCTAGAGCACTATGACAAATTTCGTTTCCACAATGGATAGGAACAACTTCAGATAACACTGAATATTGTACATTGAATAACAATTCCTAATAAAGATGTTTGCCTAAGGCTACATGATGCTTCTCAGCAGTGAGCTCACATAGCAAGCAAAAAAATGCAAACAGAACTTGGTAGAGAAATCATGAGAAGCCAAAAAAAGAATTCATAACTAGAGAGTAATATATCGTGAGGAATTATTGTGTCTTCAAATTGTTTAGATGAAAATATTTTATCTTGAACAATTGCAAGTTGTATGTTCTGAAAGAGGCTGATTGACAGTGGGGCTGCTTCTTGCTGAACAAGACAAGGCTCTAGAAATTTTTAGAGGAATATAAGGCGAACAGTTTTCAAAGTGAGAAAATAGGAGAAACTCTTGGATTCAACCCGTGAATCTTTGCCAATATGATAAATAGTTCAGGATGATGGAAGGTATAGCCCTAAGAACTGACAAATCATTTAGAGCAAAAATTCCTATTATCAAAATCTTGGCCCTATGCAAATTAGTTTCCTTCCCCACATATCTACCATAATCATCAACCAATATCAGTTCTGGTTGTAATTGGTGGTTACAATTCCATTTTTTAATGCTCATGGAAATAAATTCTTTACACAAATATTTGCAGATTAAATATTACATAGACTTTTTCCAAAAATGCTTTTCTTGGAATTAGACTACATCTTGATTCATTTCTTTAAAATAATGAAATCTTTATCTTCTTTTTTTTTTTTTTTCCCCAAAAAGTTTTATTTTGACATTCTTATCCAATAACATATCCAATAACATATTTAATGTACCATCATATACAATTAATCGGGTCTGCCCGGTCACCACCCCCTTCCTTTTCCTTTTACTCTCCTTCTCTACCTTCTTCTACTTTCCATAACCATCCTCCCCCTCTCTTATCTACATCCTCTCCTCTTTCCTCCCTACTCCTTTCTTCTCCCTCTTCCCCTCTTCCTTCCTTTCCTCCTCCTCCTCTTCTCTTTCCTCCTTCTCTCTTCTACTCCTTCTTTCCCTTCATTCTAAAGTAGTAGCTAGGCAGGTCCGATCTTACATTAATTATACATCTTCAATCATCTTTGTACATTAACTATCAATCCATTTTCTGCCCCCTCCCCCTCCCTTCCCCTTCCTCCCCCCACCCCCAGGACTTCCGAGAACCGAGTACAGGGTATAAAACTAACAACAAAATTAAAATCTAGCACAAATCATAATCCATAGTCATTCCTTAAAACCTCCACTCCTTCCAAAGACAAAGAAGATACTTTTCTTCCACTCCATTATATATCAGACCATTCCACTCCTAGAGTTCTCAGAAGTTTCCGATTGAGTTAGTATTTATTCTTGAATAAAGTACATAGTTTTAATATCCAACCTTCATCAATCAATATCAAAACAACGTTCCATCTTCCAATATTCACCAAGGGTTCTTCTAAAATGTCTTTCTTCCTTAGCAGTCTCTCAAAATAGTTCATATTTCCAGCTTAGTTTCTTTAATTTTTCTGTCCAACCTTCAGGGTAAGCAATAGTCCATCTTTTCACATCTTTAACATTTATATATACAACAAATAATATTACAAATATCCAAAGTGTCAATTGTAGTAATTAAAATCTTCACTTTACCTTACTTATATCAAATAACATTGTTAAAATTACACCTATAACTTATCCAAAATATATCTATTATAACAATTACATTCTAATTAACATTACATCCATCTCTTAAATATAATATTTAATCCAAATTCCTAAATTTTACTATCTATCCTCCAAAATTAAACAATATTCCATCTTCCTATTCCTTTATACCTTTAATATATCATATAGTACCCCTAAAATTACACATTTATATCCACAATAAATCATTTACAAAAATTAACCATAATCATATGTAATAAAGTTAAACATTCTCCCTCCCCTTCTTCTATCTTACACATTTTCGACCATCTATTCACCATTCAACTTAACATCTGTTAACAAAGAATTCCCAATCTTTAATACATTAGTATAAAAATCTCGTGCTTTACAAATTGTGTTGAGAAAATACTTTCTTCCTTTATAATTCAGTGTTAAACCTGCTGGAACCTCCCATCTAAAATATATCTGATGTTTCTTAAGCTCATCCACCAGAAAGGCAAATTCTTTTCTCTTTCTTAACATTTTAGGAGGTATTTCCTTCATCATTATTATATCTTGTCCTAGTATTTGAAATTTATTTTTATAAAATGCTCGCAAAATTCCATACCTAATCCTCTTATTTGTAAAATAAATAACCACATCTCTCGGTAAACACTTCTGCCTTGCCCACCAGGAATTAACACGATAAATTTTTTCAATATTAACTTCAAGGCAATCAAACGGATCAGTCCTAGGGGAGATCAACCCCGACTGCTCTTTAGTAGACCATATCCTGAAGATGAAACTGAAATACTTTGGTCACCTAATGAGAAGAAAGGACACACTGGAGAAGAATCTAATGCTGGGAAAGATTGAGGGCAAAAGAAGAAGGGGACAACAGAGAATGAGGTGGCTGGATGAAGTCACTGAAGCAGTAGGCGTGAGCTTAAAATGGACTCCAGAGCAGGGGTCTCGAACCTTGTCAATTTTAAGACGTGTGGACTTCAACTCCCAGAGTTCCTCAGCCAACTTGCTGGAGTTGAAGTCCACAAGTCTTAAAATTGACAAGGTTGGAGACCCCTGCTCCAGAGGATAGTAGAGGCTTGGAGGAACATTGTCCATGGGGTCGCAATGGGTCAGATATGACTTCGCAATTAACAACAACAACAAAGAATGTGCGGAGATGGATAGGCTGACAATGGAAATAAAGAACAGAGGGGAAACAGATTATTATTTGATTTCGACTTCATGGTATACCTGGTTAGAGAATAGAAGTAAAGATTAAGGATGTTAAGGTAAGATAAGATGTGATAAAAATGAATATATATTTATGTAACTATAACAAGCGTATAGTGTACAGATCAAGGTATGTTGTTAATTTATAGTCATGAATTATAATGTATATAAGAAAAAGGGAAATAACCTGTATATATGAGGTATACTGATACCGAAATGCAGTAAAGATGAAAATTGTGGTAGAAAATGGAAAAACTGTTTAATAAAAATTATTTTTTTAAAAAGCAGTTGTAATAATGAATTTAACAACAAATGTCAGCACCAAAACTATTCAGATATACTTTCTCGAAGACTTTTGGGGGAATTTTACACAAAAATCTGCTTCTTCCTTTCTATCTTGATCTCCATATATGAGATTTTAAGCAGGCATTTGGCTACTGATGTTAACTGAAGTGATATGTTTTCTAAACTCAGCAAGTGCACAATTCAACACATTTTATATGTCAAACTGAACAATGGACCTGAAAGAACTCCATGAGCAATAGATGCTTCATGAACAACAGTCAATTCTTTTACCCCACCAATATTTTTTCTCTGAATATAGTTTATCCTGCTGTTTTCACCCAATCAAATCCACATCCTAACTAGTAGTCTCACATTTCACATTTATTTAATAAAACTGTAGAGAGCCCTGGAGATAACTTTGAAGAAAATAAGCAGAAGCTGTTATGCAAGCAAGCAAGGAAACAACAAGAAGTAAACCCTGCGAAAGGACACAGCATTAGCAAGAGACTTAGGTTGATTCCTCTCTGACCATATAAAAAAGGGGAAAACACAAAAAATTTGCAAGGTTCTATTCAATATTGCCCATCTCAACAGAATATAATTATAGTATTTCTGTGGAGTTGATTTCTTGATCTGATCTATCTTAGAGCTGGTAAAAACAGAGATCTAGAGCACTATGACAAATTTCCTTTCCACAATGGATAGGAACAACTTCAGATAACACTGAATATTGTACATTGAATAACAATTCCTAATAAAGATGTTTGCCTAAGGCTACATGATGCTTCTCAGCAGTGAGCTCACATAGCAAGCAAAAAAATGCAAACAGAACTTGGTAGAGAAATCATGAGAAGCCAAAAAAAGAATTCATAACTAGAGAGTAATACATTGTGAGGGATTATTGTGTCTTCAAATTGTTTAGATGAAAATATTTTATCTTGAACAATTGCAAGTTGTATGTTCTGAAAGAGGCTGATTGACAGTGGGGCTGCTTCTTGCTGAACAAGACAAGGCTCTAGAAATTTTTAGAGGAATATAAGGCAAACAGTTTTCAAAGTGAGAAAATAGGAGAAACTCTTGGATTCAACCCGTGAATCTTTGCCAATATGATAAATAGTTCAGGATGATGGAAGGTATAGCCCTAAGAACTGACAAATCATTTAGAGCAAAAATTCCTATTATCAAAGTCTTGGCCCTATGCAAATTAGTTTCCTTCCCCACATATCTACCATAATCATCAACCAATATCAGTTCTGGTTTAATTGGTGGTTACAATTCCATTTTTTAATGCTCATGGAAATAAATTCTTTACACAAATATTTGCAGATTAAATATTACATAGACTTTTTCCAAAAATGCTTTTCTTGGAATTAGACTACATCTTGATTCATTTCTTTAAAATAATGAAATCTTTATCTTCTTTTTTGAGGAGCATTTGCTCCATTTATATTCCACGTTAGGCATTTAAAATCCATTTTATGTCAAAAATTTAGCCTGGTGTGATGGCCTCTTTGTCAGCTTCTTGTAGTTTTGTAGAGTCTAGATTGCCAGAGCCCTTTATCACTTCCATTTGCTGATCTTCCATTTTCTCTTTAAAATATTCTAGAAATTAGGTTGCTTTTTGGATTGAATTTGGTATGAACATCTGTTGTTTAAAAGAGAAAATCATTCCTCCCAATTAATCCCATTTCCTTCCACTTATGACTGTAAATTTGTTGCTTGTATCCTTATGATTTATATTGATATTGATTGTTTCCTGATTGCTTATTTGTAGATTATAACACGGGTGGGTTCCGAATTTTTTACTACCGGTTCTGTGGGCGTGGTTTATTTGGTGGGCATGGCTTGGTGGTCATGTGACCCGGTGGGCATGGCCAACTTGAAGTCACTCAGGGCAAGGTGGGGCTGCACCTTTCTGTGAGTGACATCAAATTGGCCACGCCCACTCAATCACATGACCAATGCTGCAGAGACAGGGTGATTTCTCCCGGGGGACAGCCAGAGCTTTGCCGCCTCCTCTTTTCTTCAGAGGAGCTGCCTCCAAGTCCTTGCGAAGGGACACACACACACACAACACAACACAACACAACAGACTCACATACAATGTAAAAGCAGCTGCACTTCACCAAAAATGGCCCCTGCAACAGCAGGAACCTCACACAAAAAGCTCAAAAACCAACTTTCGCACTTTACACACACACAACACAACATAACACAACAGACTCATACACAGCGTAAAAGCAGCTGCACTTCACCCAAAATGGCCCCTGCAACTGCAGGAACCTCACACAGCCACAAAAAGCTCAAAAACCAACTTTCACACTTTACACACACACAACACAACTGACTCACACACAAAAAATGCCACATACAACTTTGTGAGATTCTGTGTTTGTGTAGTTAGAATGAAACACTACAGAAACACACCAAATCTCAGAAAGCTGCACAAATATTTTATTTTATTTATATTTTTTAGATCAGGGGTCTCCAACCTTAGTAACTTTAAGGTTTGTGCACTTCAATTCCCAGAGTTCCTCAGCCAGCAAAGCAGTTGCTGACTGAGCAGTGGATTCTAGGCAGGCAGTTGCTAGCTGATGCACCTGATATAAAGCATGGCTTTGCCAGCCCGAAAAAAGTTTAATGAGGTAAGTGAGGAGGGGGGATTGGGTGGGCCAGAGGAAAAATTTTTTTAAAAGGCTCCTCTGATGATCTCAGCTGAAGTTGCCTAATAGCAGCCCAGAAGCTCTTAACTCAGCTGGGATTCCAGAGGAGCCTTTTAAAACCTTTTGTTTTAACAACCTCTTCAGCTGAAGAGGTTGTTAAAAAAAAAACTTTTAAAGGGTTCTGATGATCCCGGCTCAGCCGTGAGATCATCAGAGGAGGTTTTTTTTACTTTTAAAAGCCTTTTTTTGGCTGAAAAAAAGAGGCTTTTAAAAGTAAAAAAACCCAAACAAACCTCTGATGATCAGGGAACCGGTTCGGGGGCGTGGCCAGCCAGCCATTACTACCGGTTCTCCGAACGCCAGCAGATTTTTACTACCGGCTCTACAGAACCGGAGTGAACTGGGGGCAACCCACCACTGGCCTATGACTATCTTATTTTTATTTGTTTATTTATTATTTTAACTTCTCCCGAAGGACTCAGGGCGGTTTACAGCAAGGTAAAAAGCAAGAATACAAAAATTAAAACATTGTTAAAAAACTGATTCAATTTAGCTAGGAATAATTAAAACTCTAATAAAACTCTGATAAACCCCCCATTAAAATTATTAGGCCAGCCCTGCGCGGTGGAACAAAAATGTCTTGAGCTCGCGTCGAAAGGTCCGGAGGTCAGGGAGTCGACGAATCCCTGGAGGCAGCTCGTTCCAGAGGGCGGGAGCTCCCACAGAGAAGGCCCTCCCCCTGGGGTTCGCCAGTCAACATTGCCTGACCGACGGCACCCTGAGGAGACCCTCCCTATGGGAGTACACTGGTCGATGGGAGGCAATCGGTGGCAGCAGGCGGTCTTGTTAATAACCTGGTCCTAAGCCATGGAGCGCTTTAAAGGTAGTAACCAACATCTTGAATTGCACCCGGAAGACCACCGGCAACCAGTGCAGCTTGCGCAGGAGAGGTGTTACATGGGAGCCTCGAGTTGCTCCCTCTACTACCCGCGCAGCCGCATTCTGGACCAGTTAGAGCCTCTGGGTGCTCTTCAAGGGGAGCCCCATGTAGAGAGCATTGCAGTAGTCCAGGCGGGAAGTGACGAGGGCATGAGTGACCGTGCATAAGGAATCCTGGTCTAGAAAAGGATGCAACTGGCGTATCAGGCGAACCTGATAAAAAGCTCCCCTGGCAACGTCCGTCATATGCTCTTCTAAAGACAGCCGTGCATCCAGGAGGACGCCTAGATTGCGGACCCTTTCCATGGGGGCCAATGTCTCACCCCCTACAGTCAGCGATGGAGTCAGCTGACTGTACCAGGAAGCCGGCATCCACAGCCACTCAGTCTTGGAGGGGTTTTTCCCATCCAGACCCGCACAGCTTCCAGTTCTTCATGAGACCATTATCTGTGATCTTTCACTAAGTACCACAATCCGCTTCCTAGTATGTTACATAGCCTCTGATTATGACCTTGATCATGCAAGTAAACTAACTACTTTACTAACATGGGAAGCCTCATGCCCACATCTAATTATTTTTCTTGGTGACCTCAATTTATTTCTTATTAATTGGACCCTAAATGAGTGCTCTACTGAATCAATACATATGACTCTGTATAATCCCGTCATTTCTTTAGGACTTGATCAGTTGGTATCTAACAACACTAGATACAACAACTGCCTCGATTTAATCTTCTGCAACTGTTTAAACACAATTTATAACCTTCACATCAAAGAACCTTTCTCCAACAGTGACCACTGCATGATTGACTTTTGTCTAAATTTACATCCTTACAAGGAATCTCATAATAGGACTCCTAAATACAACTTTAAAAAAGCAAATTATGATCTCATAGCTGCCGACCTTTCATCTCTAGATTGGCAAATCCTATTCAATGACTGCAACACTGCTGAAGACTATTATAACACTTTTCTACTTGAAGCACAAAGAGTCATTAATCTATATGTACCATTAGTAACATCCAAAGCTAAAAAGAACAAATTACCCATATCAATAAGGAAATGCCAATCCAAAAAAAAATATCCCTTTGGCGGAAAAAGGGAAAAACTATATTTCAGAATTATTATGGCTATCATTCCAATCTGGTAGGAAAATGTAAATAATAAGATCTCAACAAAGATCGGCTTATCAAAATCATAGTGTAATTTGCACTATGTCTGCCTTTTTGCTTGTCTCACTTTTGTAATGTAGTAGGCCAAATGTATATCAACTCTGGTTCTGCTTTTGTGCAGGGCTGCTCAGAAAGTGCTGGGCATCCGGAATAGATGTATTCATGCTAATAAAATTATATTGCATCTTGAAAATGATTTGGTTGCTTCAGGTGAGCCACAACAATATGCTCCAAATATAACTATATCAGCTATTATCTTGCCATGGTATGCCATTTTGCCATACAGTACATATGATTAAAGCTAAACATTGAAGACCCAATGTTTGGTGCTTACAAATGTCACATTTAAAGACTATAAAGTCAACAGAAAATGAAAAAAAAAAAAAGACAGCCCCCTAGGAAATTTCACCTTTTCTTTTTGTGAATTTACATATTTGGAAAAATATCAATTTTATCATTGTATATGAATTTGGTGAAGGAGGAGAGTGCAAAAGTTGGCTTGAAACTCAACATTAAGAAAACTAAAATCATGGCATCCGTCCCTTTCAATTCCTGGCAGATAGATGGTGAAGAAATGGAGGTAGTAACAGATTTTATTCTCCTGGGCTCCAAGATCACCGCAGATGGGGACTGCAGCCAAGAAATTAAAAGACGCTTGCTCCTGGGGAGGAAAGCTATGGCAAATCTAGACAGCGTACTAAAAAGCAGAGACATCACCCTGCCAACAAAAGGCTATCATTTTCCCAGTTGCAATGTATGGCTGTGAAGGTTGGACCATAAGAAAGGCTGAACGCCAAAGAATTGAGGCCTTTGAACTCTGGTGCTGGAGAAGACTCCTGCGAGTCCCTTGGACTGCAAGGCGAACAAACAAGCCAGTTCTAGAGGAGATCAACCCTGACTGCTCTTTAGAAGGCCAGATCCTGAAGATGAAACTGAAATACTTTGGCCACCTAATGAGAAAGAAGGACTCACTGGAGAAGAGCCTAATGCTGGGAAAGATTGAGGGCAAAAGAAGAAAGGGACGGCAGAGAACGAGGTGGCTGGATGGAGTCACTGAAGCAGTAGGCATGAGTTTAAATGGACTCCAGAGGATGGTAGAGGACAGGAAGGCCTGGAGGAATGTTGTCCATGGGGTCGCGATGGGTCGGACACGACTTCGCAACTAACAACAACATGAATTTGTTATTCCTTTCTATCTTTCTGAGGTTCTATCACCTACTTTGTTTTCTTTTAAAATTCCCTTATTTTCTGCACAATTTCTAGAAGCCCGCCCCAAAATACTCAGTGAAATTAGATAAATTATATCTTCTATTAAAAAAAAAAAAAGGAAACAACGTTCATTTTGGCCTATGATTATTCAGTGTTTCTTGACTTCAGTTTTCATTAAAGAATAATCTTTAAAAAAGAAATTGTTAATAAAATAACAGAAAATAAAAACAGTTGAAATACTTCTCTGCAACTTATCTTCCATTGTGGGAAATTTTAATTATATCAAGTCATGATTGCTGACTTTAATAAATGTTTTAAATTAAAGTATTGTCATAGACAATGTAAATTTAGATAGAAAACAATTTTTGCAGAAATGCATTAATCTTGATTAATTTGATTAATTTGCATTAATCTTGACAGTTTCTCATTTTATAGAGATTTGTTCTTTATATATTCTTTAAACTAGGCAAAAAGTGATAAATTAGCAAAGTTCCTATATATACCAGGTTCATGTTTTGCCAGCAACATTTAGCATGTGACCTTGAATGATTTGAACAAGCACACATTTACCTCCTATTTATTTTCCAAGTTGGCACACATAACAATAGTACTTTTATAACAATACTAATAATCAATACTTCTAAAATTTTAAAAATCTTTGCTAGATTTTTGCTTAGCCATGCTTCCAATATAGAAAAATTTATAAATTGTATGGCTGAATATAATTGGCATAATATACAGACTATAAGTGTGTAACTTAAATGCTTATAAAGTCTGTATCTTAGCTACTTGTATTCATTGTCTATGTATTGCCCACATTGTTCAAATAGATTCAGGAGATCTTATATCTGTCTTTATTAAACTTCACTGGTTATTATATTAGCATTATATTAGTCATAAAGCTAAGAACAGTTTCCAAAACTGTCTAGCTGACCCTGGCATAGCAATGCTGATGGATGGGCAAAAAGCAAACAAAATAAAAATTCAATTGAAGGTGCCTGAGTGGTCAGGCACACAAATAACAACTTTAAAAATACGAACTTACAATGTAACATATTGATTAGTTTTTCTAGATTTCTATGTCAGTTGGGGACAGTTAATTTTTCCTATACTTACTATTTTCATTCCAGCCCATATGTAATATCTTAAAAGTATTTTAGTGACATGTTAACTAGCATTATGAATGGGAAGCAGAAGCGAGAAAAATTAATATCTCCATGTATTCTTACTACTTTTTCACTCTAGTTATTTTCCCACTCCTGAAAAAAATTGTTTTTCTCAAGAACAACAAAAAACTTTGGAATAATGCTCCATCAAATTTTATATATGTGCAACTTGGCCCCAAAATCAGTAAAAATGCTCTCTCGTTTATTGCTACTCTAGGCTTGTAAGGGGAGAAGTTGTATTCTCAAATTAAAACCAAATTAAATGCTTAACTAAAGACTTAGATCAATAAATTTACAAAAAGTCTAAAAGCATCTCGTGTTAACTATATAATATCTTTCCCAACAATCTATGCAACCACCAAACATTTTGGTTAAAACCTAGAAGACTTGTATTTGCTGCAGAACTAATAAATAATGCGGAACGTTTCCTCCTCCTTTCCATCTCTAGTGGAGAGTTAAAAATCATATTAATAAGGCAGCACAGCAGGCTATAAAGTACTGCATATTAAAAATGTATTTCAGTTATCTCTTAAAATAAAGACCTTTGAAGGAAGGGCCTGCAACATAATCTTCCGGGAAGGAGGATAAAATTAATTGGGTTTGCATTGCAGTGCAAACATATACTTCTCATAAACTGAAGAGCAGTCAAGTTTACCATTGACTTCCAAATGTTGTGATGCATCCTGAAACTCAAAATGCATATACAGATCAGGGTAAAATGAGAAAAGCATATTTAAAACTGCATATACCCAGTTTCCCCAAAATAAGACATCCCCTGATAATAAACCCAAATTGGGCTTTTGAGCGCATGGCAATAAGGCCAAGCACTTATTTCAGGGTTCTAAAAAATATAAGACAGGGTCATTTTCGGGGAAACACGGTAGTCATGTTAAGGAACGGTGCAGAGCTTGAGATTTCCAACCTCTTTTCTTTGGCCAGGAGGATTTCCTGATGTTCTGTCCAGCCCACACTTAGCACAATCTGTGACTGGTGGCTTCCCCTGCTAGTTTCCTTGTCGAGTCTGGGCTAAGAAATTAAGCATTTTCTTTCATGGATGGAGCAGGATATATGGTGTCCACTTATTGATGTGCTGGTAAATGTTTAAGAAACTGGCTCTACTGCCTCCATTGCTGCCAATGTGTTGCACCCCTAGTTCCAGAGCAGCTAATTGGTGCCATAAGAGTCATGGCTTAACTCTGCTCTCAATTGACTCTCAAAATTCCAGAAAATTTAACAATTAGCTCTCATGACAATACATACGCACAAATACACACACACACACACACACACACACACACACACACACACACTTACACGAGAGGAATATATAATTGGCATGGAGAATTTTGCAAAATTAAGTGTAGAATAAAACAGTCAGCTTTGCTTTTGTTAGCAAAAGTCAGAAAACATCGCTTTTGTCGTAGCAGAAAGAGATGGGTTGAGGTTGCTTTCCTGGTGGGCTGGCAGTGAATAGAGGATGTAGTTGTTCATCACCACCCTGAATTAATAGTGAGTTGTCTGTACTCACACTGGGGCAACCTGGTTGTGTAGATCAGCTGTATGGATTCATTGCACATTAGAATCACGTTAAGGATAGCAGATCTCTTTTATTCACTTCCTGAAGGAAAATATTTTCAGCAAGGCAAAGTCAGCAAGCTGAAAGGGGAATAGAGGAAAACATGGCTGACATCAAGCAAATAGTATTTGACTTGGACCTATGGAACAAGTCAGCCAAATAATCACATCGCTGTTACATTGCTTTCACTGCCATTCCCAACTCACTGCCTAGGAGTGCCTCAATATAGAAATATGAGTTTTGACACATTATCTTCATAGTAATGGATGGGAGATGTAAGAACATCTGTTTTCAAGAACACCATGGCATTGGTTTGGATATTTACACACATCCTCCTGAGCTATTCAGTCATACCTGGCATTTAATCTTCCCATCAGCAGGTGCTTGAAACTGTTTATTCTGAAATTCTACTATTACTGGGAAATCAGTCTAATGGAATCACCACAAAAACGAAGAAATTCCTCATTATTACAACCACAATTGCAATGATGAAAAGATACAAATGATTTTGATCCAGAGTTAGTTAATCTATGTTGATCAGATCCATGTTGCATTCATATACTATATGTATTTATTTTTATACATTGCCCCTTTGCACTTCTTTTTTAGACTTTTAATTCATTAATAGTAGTTTTTTTGTGATTCAGGTTAGCTTCCACCAGTTAAATGGAATCTCCCTGTCACTACTATTTGAAATAATTGAAAATATCTGAAATTTACTTTTAGAATAATTATCTACTTCTTGAGTCGATGGATGATATTAAACAACAATGGACCTGTTCTTAATTCATCTCTTCAATTATTTTAACCCAGATGCTCTTTACAGAATTGCTATAATCACTCATTTGGATATCTGAGCAAAAGTGGGTCTTTTCAACGTCTCCTCTGCATTTCTGGGGCTTCTATTCTTTTTGAAAGAGTTGTATTGTTCAATAGCTAGATGCAATGAGTCATCCCTCCAGGTATCCATAGCTCCTATTAAATCACATCTCCTTTCTACTACAAGGTATTCAAGCTGATTTTGTTTATTTCTCATACTCTGAGGATTACTGTAAAGACAATAAAAGACCCAAAGGGCACAATATAAGAAGATGAGACAAGATGAGACAAACAGTTGAAGAATACAATATAAGATTCAATAGGATTCACCATAAAGGCAGGCTGGGGATTGCTTCAGTATGGTGCGAGCCACTATGGTTACAGAGAAATCAGGGAAAGAAACAGTTGTAACTTCAGGCACAGGTCATAACTCTCTTGGTTCAACACTACCATAATTTTGAATGGTCATTAAATGAACAATTGTTAAGTGAGGACTACCTGTAACAATAATTTATCCAAAAGACAAGATCAATTTGTGCCCTTGAGTTAATTTTATATTTAACCCTTTGGCTTAATTTAGTAAGAGTTCAGTACAAAGCTTAAGAGCTATCTGTCCCTTTCCAAGCCAACTGCTTGGAAAGAATGACAGGAATAGAAAGAAAATCATGGAAAATGAGACTGACAGAAGAAGAGAGACTAAGTGTCACTCATATTTGTTACTGATGTCATCCTCTACTGGCTTCAGCATCATTTTGCAATGTTGCCACTGATAGAAAAAAAACGGCTGCGTGTTCTGATTTACAATATGGTGATAGGATACACTGGGAGATAAGAAACAGCATGACAGAAAGAGCATTCATGCATCTAAGAAGTGTTGGCAGTGTGAGCAGCAAATCTCCAGCAGTTCTGACAGAATCTTTCCCAATTCTACCTACAATCTCTTCTACGCACACCAAATATATCCTCAGTCTCTAATAAAAGTATGATTAGAATTGCATTAAAGTGGAGAAAAATACTTGAGAGCCAGCTATGAAGTAGCCTTGACTTTCTTCTGAATGAGAACAAAATGCATCTGAGAGTACTTGCAAGAAATGGCCAGAAGAAATGAAATAAAAGGAAAATGCAGAAGGCCTAGCAGTCTGGTATTCTATATTGTGAATCTGTGTGATGGGTAAGTCAAAAGAATACTAAAAACCAACTAAAGTATTCCCATGTATATGGACAGATGCTGAACCTCATCCTCATCAATATCTACTTCACTGTTATGAAAGAAGCCAATTATATATTTTTTTCATCCAACAGAAGACACAGAATATAACATCTACCTTTACTATCCTTGTTATGTTCCACTGCAAGGCACAATAAAGTTTTTGAGAAAGCTGAGATAGAATTAATAGACTAAACCACATGGCTGGAAATAAATTTTAAAAAAAACTAATAGCCTTAATGAATGAATTAATTTTTTAACCCTTAACATCTTAAACTATGTTCATTAAGAGGATTACAGTCATTAGTAAATTTTGCAAAAGCCTTAGTTCTGGAACACAGATGGAGAAGAAAGAAACGTTAATTTTTATTCAAACAAAACATCTCACGTCACTCTGCATGATAAATTACTTTAATTATTTTCATTTTACTAAATCTATGTTCCTGTAATTTTAAGTAGGTAATAATTTGTCTGTTGTTTAAAACAGTTTATACAGCTTTGAGAACAAAGAGTAGCAAGGAAATAAATATTTAAAATGGGATGTGAATGATATATTTCTGCAACACTTTTGAAACACACAGCACTGCAGGCTAATAATTAGGCTGGTTTTTAACTTTGATTTTGTAGTTAATTAAATAAGCTGTATATATTTCTTTCAATGTCAGGGTATTTTTACATTGTTCTAATGGATTATTTGAGCTTAATCAAAACAGAAATATCAGGCTGTTATAAAAATTGGAACAAACAGATTTTGCTTTGCAAGACATATTCAAGCAGAAGGTGGCTCATGGCAGTGTAATCTGGAAAGTAACTTTGTAGATTAATTATCACACACATTTTAACTGGACAGCAATATAAATATTTCATTTTTTAAATTTGCTATTTGAGGGGCATAATGGCTCAGCGGTTAAAGATGCTGAGCTTGGCAGCTAGTGAGCTAACAGCAGGATTCAAGACCTAGGTGCCACACAATGGGGTGAGCTCCCAGTACATGTCCCAGCATCAGCCAACCTAGCAGTTTGAAATCATGCAAATACAAATAAATAGGTACAGCTACAGCGAAGAGGTAACAGTATTACCTGTGTGCCTTGGCAAATAGTCATGCTGGCCACATGACCATGGAAGTGTCTTCAAACAATGCTGGCTCCCTTAGCTAAGAAACAGAGATGAGCACCGGCCGCTAGAGTCGGACACGACTGGACAGGAGAAACCTTTACCTTTTAGCTTATTTGGTTTTAGTTATATGTTAAGTTCGGGCAATGAAGAGGCAGGAGACGATACAAGTGACAATAGCTCTTTAGTTTATTGTGATCCCAGCAGCTAACAACAGGCAAAACCCCCTCTTTAAATAGTAATTTGGCTGAGGCATCAACCAATCAGCAACGTGCATTTTCCCGCCCAAATTTCCCTCCTAAAATTCAAATACATTACACTCCTCCCCTCCCAGAACACATTTTACCATATTTACATAATTTTTGCATAACATTTGCAGGTTATTTTTCCATGTAGTCACGCAGGTAGACAGGGCGTCTCCTAACTCTTTCTGATTCATTCAAATTCATTCCCTGGGAGTGAGTCGAGCTGGTCGGAGAGACTGTTTGTTCCTCCCAGCTCCTCCTATGGGCCCTCCGGCCCTGGATTATTGGCAGAGTCGTCCCTGCAGTCCTCTGGAGGAGCCGGTTGGCGTCGCTGGACTTCCTCAGACTCAGCTAAGTCCTCCGATCGCCTCGAGTTTGAGTTAGCTGTTGGTTCAAATATTTGGTAGTCAGAGTCTGGCTGTTTGGTTTCTGGATGGTTTTGTATTCTTTTTCGTAATTGATCTATGTGGCGTCTCCACACTCGGCCATCCCCCATGTCCACTAAGTACAACTTTGGGCCCGTCACTCCTACAATTGTTCCCCTTAGCCACGCTGGCCCCTCACTATAGTTATGTGCCCATACCGGGTCACCTGTTGTCAACGTTCTGGTTTTTCCCTTCGTGCTTTGGTACTCATCAGGGGAGTATGTTGGGTTTAACCTATCTAGGGGGCACCGGAGTCTTCTACCCATTAATAACTCCGATGGGCTGTGGCCGGTGGTCACACAGGGAGTTCTATGTTGGGCTGCCAGGAAGGTATAAATTTTGGATTGCCAATCTCCTGGGCTAATTCTAGATAGCGCTTCCTTGGCACTGCGTAAGAAACGTTCTGCAAGTCCATTCATCGCCGGGTGGAAAGGTGCCGAGAGGACATGTCGGATGCCCTCTCCTGCCAAGTACCCCTCAAACTGGGTGGCTGTGAATTGTGGGCCGTTATCGGACACTATGGTGTCGGGCAACCCATGTGTCACAAATAGATGCCTCAGAACTGTGATTACAGCTTCCGCTGTTGTGGTTTTCATGAGTAAGATTTCCACTTCGAGTAGGCATCTACCACAATTAAGAAGGTCTGCCCATGGAACAGCCCGGCAAAATCTATGTGGATCCTGGACCAAGGACCCTGGGGTTTCTCCCATTCCCTGATGGGGGCTGTTGGGGGTAGTGGCCTTGATTCCTGACAAGCTTGGCATTTCCCTACCCGGTCGCTAATGTCTTTATCCATTTGTGGCCACCACACATAACTTCTCGCTAGGCTTTTCATCCTCACAATCCCTGGGTGACCCACATGCAATAGCTCCAACACATGCCCTCATAATTTCTCCGGAATAACCACTCTATCCCCCCATAACAGACAACCCCCTTGTACCGACAGTTCCGAATGCATCTTTGTAAACTCTTTGAAACGATCCCCCGGTGCAGCGGGCCATCCCCTCTGCAACCCAACCGATCACAGTTCTTACAATAATGTCTTTGTAAGATGCCCTAGTCACTTCTCTGGGCCAGAGTCCAAAGAGTCAATTAACAAGACAGGCGTCCCTGGGGTCGGGTCTTCAATAGTCTCTGGCAACGGGCATCTACTTAAAGCGTCCACATGTCCCAAATCCTTGCCCGGTCGGTGAGACAGTTGGTACGAATATGCTGCCAGGAAAATAGTCCAACGGGTCAGCCTGGGTGATAACGCAACCGGTGTTGGACGGTCCCCCGCCAAGAGTCCCAATAAAGGTCTGTGACTATTTCAAATTGCCGCCCAAAAAGGTACTAGTGGAATTTTTTAACCCCAGAGACTATAGCAAGGGCTTCCCGGTCTAGTTGGCTATAGTTCCTTTCCACTGTGGACATCGTGCGGGAAAAATATGCGATAGGGGCTTCTGACCCATTCGGTAACCTGTAGCTGAGGACAGCCCCTACCCCGTAGGGTGACGCATCACAAACTAGTACTAGTGGCAACGTCCCATTGTACTGAATTAAAAGGCTGTCGCTGGACAGAAGATTCTTAACGCCTTCGAATGCCTTAGCTTAGCCTCAACCCTGCCCCAAGTCCAAACAGATTTTTTCGCTAGCAGTTTATGTAGCGGTTCGGCTACCGTTGCCTTATTTTTTAAAAATACCGCATAGAAGTTTACAAGCCCCAAAAATGCTTGTAATTCTGTTTTGTTTTTTGGGGGTGGGGCCTTTCTAATGGCTCGCACCTTGCTCTCCGTCGGGTGGATGCCTTCCTTATCGATCCGGTAACCCAAAAATTCTACAGATTCAACTCCTATCTGACATTTGCTGAGTTTAACCTTAAGCCCCGCAGACCTGAAAATGCCCAAAACCTTCCGCAATTTGACCCCTAATTCTTCCAAGTTCTCTGCTGACACCAGTACATTTATTTATTTATATTTATTTATTATTTAAATTTTTATACCGCCCTATCTCCCTAGGGACTCAGGACGGTTCACAGCCAAAATAAAATATACATATAAATACAAATAAAACATCAGTTAAAAAACTTATTAAAAATGGCCGAATTATTAAAATCACACAATACATAATAAAACCCATTTAAAACCATTTAAATTTTAAAATCTAATCCAGTCCTGCGCAGATAAATAGATGTGTTTTAAGCTCGCGGCGGAAGGTTCGGAGGTCAGGAAGCTGACGAAGTCCTGGGGGAAGTTCGTTCCAGAGGGTGGAAGCCCCCACAGAGAAGGCCCTTCCCCTGGGCGTCGCCAACCGGCATTGCCTAGCCGACGGCACCCTGAGGAGTCCCTCTCTGTGAGAGCGCACGGGTCGGTGAGAGGTATTTGGTAGCAGCAGGCGATCACGTAAATAACCCAGCCCTATGCCATGGAGCGCTTTGAAGATAGTTACCAAAACCTTGAAGCGCACCCGGAAGGTCACAGGTAGCCAGTACAGTCTGTGCAGGAGGGGTGTCACATGGGAGCCACGAGGGGCTCCCTCCATCACCCGCGCAGCCGCATTCTGAACTAACTGGAGCCTCCGGGTGCTCCTCAAGGGGAGCCCCATGTAGAGAGCATTGCAGTAGTCCAGACGGGACGTCACGAGAGCGTGAGTGACCGTGCATAGGGCATCCCGGTCTAGAAAGGGGAGCAACTGGCGGACCAGGCGAACCTGGTAGAAAGCTCTCCTGGAGACGGCCGTCAAATGATCTTCAAAAGACAGCCGTTCATCCAGGAGGACGCCCAAGTTGCGCACCCTCTCCATCGGGGCCAATGACTCGCCCCCAACAGTCAGCCGCGGTCGCAGCTGACTGTACCGGGATGCCGGCATCCACAGCCACTCTGTCTTGGAGGGATTGAGCTTGAGCCTGTTTCTCCCCATCCAGACCCGTACGGCTTCCAGACACTGGGAGAGCACTTCAATAGCTTCGTTGGGGTGGCCCGGTGTGGAAAAGTACAGTTGAGTATCATCAGCGTACAGCTGGTACCTCACACCGAAGCCACTGATGATCTCACCCAGCGGCTTCATATAGATGTTGAACAGGAGAGGCGAGAGAATCGACCCCTGAGGCACCCCACAAGTGAGGCGCCTCGGGGCCGACCTCTGCCCTCCTGTCAACACCGTCTGCGACCGATCGGAAAGATAGGAGGAGAACCACCGATAGACGGTGCCTCCCACCCCCAGTCCCTCCAACCGGTGCAGCAAGATACCATGGTCGATGGTATCGAAAGCCGCTGAGAGGTCTAATAGGACCAAGGCAGAGGAACAACCCCTATCCCTACCCTCCAGAAATCATCAACCAACGCGACCAAAGCCGTCTCAGTGCTGTATCCGGGCCGGAAGCCGGACTGGAACGGGTCCAGATAGACAGTTTCATCCAGGTGCCGGGGAAACTGACATGCCACCACACTCTCTACAACCTTCGCCGTGAAGCGAAGGTTGGAGACCGGACTATAATTACCTAAGACAGCTGGGTCCAGGGAAGGCTTCTTGAGGAGGGGCCTCACCACCGCCTCTTTCAAGGCGGCCGGAAAGACTCCTTCCAACAAAGAAGCGTTCGTAATCTCCTGGAGCCAGCCTCGTGTCACCTCCTGAGTGGCCAGTACCAACCAGGAGGGGCACGGGTCCAGTAAACACGTGGTGGCGTTCAACCTACCCAGCAACCTGTCCACGTCCTCGGGAGCCACAGGGTCAAACTCATCCCAAACAATCTCAACAAGACCGCTCTCCGACGCCCCACCCGGATCCACCCAATTTTGGTCCAGACCGTCCCGAAGCTGAACTATTTTATCGTATAGATAACCATTAAACTCCTCAGCGCGTCCCTGCAACGGGTCATCCCGCTCCTCCTAGTGAAGGAGGGAACGAGTCACCCGAAACAGGGTGGCCGGGCAGTTATCTGCCAATGCAATGAGGGAGGAGACGTAGCAACGCCTCGCTTCCCTCAGTGCCACTAGGTAGGTTCTACTATAGGACCTAACTAGTGTCCGATCAGCCTCTGAACGGCTAGACCTCCAGGAACTCTCTAGGCGTCTTCTCCGGCGTTTCATCCCCCTCAGCTCCTCGGAGAACCAAGGAGCCGGTTGGGATCTACGCCGGGTCAGAGGCCGCAGAGGCATGACACGGTCTAAAGCCCCAGCCGCAGCCCGTTCCCAGGCCGCAACTAGTTCCTCAGCCGTGCCGTGAGCCAGACCCTCAGGAAACGGCCCAAGCTCCGTCCAGAACCTCTCCGGGTCCATCAGGCGCCTGGGATGGAACCAACGTATTGGTTCCGTCTCCCTGCGGTGTTGAGTGGCGGTCAGAAAGTCCAGGCGAAGGAGAGAGTGATCTGACCATGACAAAGGTTCTGTGACTAAATCCCTCAAGTCCAGATCCTTCAACCACTGACCAGAGATAAAAATCAGGTCCAGTGTGCCTCCCCCGATGTGAGTGGGGCCATCCACTACTTGGGTCAGGTCCAAGGCTGTCATGGAAGCCATGAACTCCCGAGCTGCTGTCGATGACGAACCGGAAGATGGCAAGTTGAAGTCCCCCATGACTAAAAGTCTGGGGGCCTCCACTGCCACCCCAGCAAGCACCTCCAGGAGCTCGGGCAGGGCAGCTGTCATGCTGCAAGGAGCCAGGTACACGACAAACAAGCCCATCTGACCCCTATGACCCCATCTCACAAAGAGGGATTCACACCCGGCAATCTGAGGTACAGTGGTCTCCCTCGGCTCTAGACTCTCTCTAATAACAACCGCCACCCCTCCACCCCTACCCTGAGCCCTCGGCTGATGGAATGCACGGAAACCCGGTGGGCACATTTCAACAAGGGGCATGCCCCCTTCAGTACCCAACCAGGTTTCCATAATGCCTATAAGATCCGCGGCACCCCCCTGAATAAGATCATGTATTAGGGGGGCCTTATTGATCACGGACCGTGCGTTGCATAACGTAAGCCGAAGGCCCAGGCTCTGAGGGTCTTGACCATCCGGGAAACGGGAGAAGTCAGAGGGATCAGGGCGCGCGATCGCCTGCAAGCATCGAGCGCGCGCCCCCTAAACCGATACAATCCCCCCCTTCCGCCATATCTGCCCCTCCCACTTACCGTGCAAATAGAACCACCCTCACAAAAAGGAACGCATTCCCCCCCATAACCTCCGAACCCCTTAAATAACCGCCGCGAGCACACGCAGGAACTGGTTTCCCTCCCGACGGGCTACCCCCAACACCCGCCCTAACCCTCCCACCCCTTAAAAATGTCCTATCTAAAAAACCCCAAAGGCTCTTTCTCTTCGCATGCCACCTCTGTGGGTCCCAAGACCCGTCATTGAGGCCGGCCCTTGGTAACGAAGCGAGCCATTCCTGCAAGGCGAGGGCACCTCGCAGGCGCAAGAGTTCACAAGACGAATAGCGCATAACGACTGAAGATAAAAGCTGAAGAGATAAAAATCGGCGATAAAAAGACTCCATCTCCGAATGGCTAAGATGTTAAAATATGATGATAGTCCAGGATAAGGATGGGTATAGAATGGAAAACAAGAGGGCAGTCTAGATGGTAATCTGTCCAATCCTCATCCAAGCATCATGGAACAGGGGGTGGGGTGCTTCGGTCGTGAACTATGTCCTCCTCTGTCCCCAAACAGGACTCCTACGTACTCCCAAATTAGTCCAGACAGGACCAACAACGGCCATAGAGATCCCAAAAGGCCGGGAAGGGACGTAGATGGTACTACAACAGTCACAGGATGACTAGATGGGGACAAGTCGGGAATGCCTCCGTTGCCTCCCCGCAGTCCTCCAACATCTGCCTCTAAAAATGGCCAGCAAATACCGTCAAGGGGGTCACCTCCGTCTCTATCACCCCCCTAGTACATCCAACCGTTTCGAGAGCCAGATCTCTCTAAACCTCTCCCTCCAAGAGGCCAGGCCCATCCAAAGGGCTAAAACCTCTCCGAGAGGCCGGAGGATGTGAAGGACACCAAGTTCGAATGTGGCAGCAGGAAAAAAGCCAGAAAAGCCAAGACATCGTGGCAGGTGGAACAGGTGAAGACATCGTGGCAGATGGAACAGATGAAACATCCCCGCAATCCAGGTCGACCAAAACGAAGCAGAGAAGATAAAGGAGCAAACCGAAGACCAGGCCGGGAAAATCGGCCGAAAATCGGCCGAAACAGGGCGTGGCCATGACCGTGGTGGGGTGAGCACCTTTCCTTCACTTCACTTCACTTATTAATGAAGATTTATGAAGATTTACGTGTTTGGAATGCACCGTTATGGACTAAAATTAATAAATCGTGGAGTGAAAGTGTTAACAGCCCAGCAGACTGAATTTAAAACTGGTAGGTCATCTGAAACTGTTTGAATTATGGAGTTTTTACAGCGTGGGGGTGACGAGCCGGTCGGCAGACACGAATGAGTTTGGTATAAATTGCTGTCTTTTGCTTTTGCTTTTACAAACATCGTGTTCTGTGTTTTACTGCTGAGGCCAAGGTGTGGATATTAAAGACTGAATTTGCTAATGAGAAGAGTTTAATTGAAGATTAAATTGATCTTTTGTGTGGGAAAACTTGACCGGAGCAGCAGGATTTTATTGGGCGTTGCCTTCCAATGGACTATTTTTTTTAAGAAGAAATTAACAGCTTGTTTATGCATTTTTATGATCACAGATAACAAAAGGAAAGAATTTTTCTCCGAAGTTTAAGTTGGAATGAAGCAGTAATTATTTTTTTCCTTTGCTGACGAGGAGAAAAAATGGCGCTGATTATTGTTTGAAAGCTGTGAAGTTATCTGTGTTCTCTGTGGAGTGACTATGAATTACAAGCTGTTGAGAAATAAATTTTCGAGTGCAAAATAAGCCGCTTTGGCTTCAATTAAAAAATTGCTGTCCCTTGATCTTCATTAAGACCCTCTGCAAAAGTGGTTTGAAATAACTAGTTTGAAAACTTTTTAAAATGACTCAACAACCTTCAAAAATGCAGCAAGTTGCTGCGGCTTTAAATAAAATTGGGGAAAAAATAGCACGATTATCGGAGCGTATGGATAATTTGACATTGGAAATGAAAAAAATGAAACAAGAAATGAATGAAAATTTTGCAAAGCAAACAGTGGAAATGGCAATTATTAAAGATGAACTTGAACAGATTCATGTACATGATGCAAAAGTGGATCGGCAAATTGGTGAAATATTTTACAAAAATGAGCAGCAAGACAAGAGAATTTGTCTCCTGGAAGAAGAAATGAGGAAATACAATTTGGTTATTCGAGGAATTCAAGAAGAAAAGGTAGATAATTTGAAACAGTGGGTTTTAAAATGGATTAATGATCTTGACACGCAAATTACGCTTACAATAACAGATCTGGCAAGTGTTTTTAGAATTGGATATAGAAGGCAAAATGGTTCCAACAGGAATGTGCTTGTCAGGTTTGCAAATCTTAGTGATAAGCTGGAAGTTATGGCCAAGGTGAGAGAGATGGGAGATGCTTTGAAGTTTGAAGGGAAGACTATTCAAGTCTTCCCGGATATATCAAGAGAAGAAAGGGCATGGAGATTTTTTTTAAAACCAATTACAAAGGTTTTGAGAGATAATGGAATTAAATATAATTGGAGGCCACCACAACAATTGAAATTTTTTTATAAAGGAAGGATGCGTACAATTACCCCGGACATAGATGCAATACTATATTTACAGGAGCTTGGACTGATCAAGGAGGAGGATTTAATGGAGATAAAAGATCAAATGCTTAAGATGGGTGGAATACATGTGGAAACATCAACTCCAGAAGAAGAAAAAGGGGCTATTGGGGGGCAAGACACTAAAGGGTTAAAGAGGAAAGAAATCTCACCTGTGTTGGTCAAACAGAAGAAAAGTCATGAGGATACAGCAGGAGAAGAAGCAGATAAGAGTCTTGGAAAATATGAAGCTGAATGCGGGAGAGAGCTACCACTTTTTTTTTTCTTGAGTGATGAATTTAAATAGATAGCCCGAAAGGAGTGACCCGGACATTGGCACGTCCCCTCTCCCCCATTCTCTTTATAGAGGCGAAACCGATGAGGATGTGGGGGAAGAAGATTGTTTGTTTTTTATTGTTTGTTTTGTCTTTTGTCTTTTTTTGGTTTTTTTTATTGTTTTTTTATGTTAAACGTCTGTTATATGGGAGTTTAATGTTGGGTTTTGGGCACAGAAAGGAAGAGGCGGGGATAGGATTGAAAAATTTACAGTTTAAATGGGAGTCATAAAAATAATGTCATGGAATGTAAAGGGTACAGGGAATCAGATTAAAGAAGAAGATTGGAATTTAAGATTAAAAGAGCTTTACCAGATATTTTATTTTTACAAGAAACCCATCAGAAATCTGAAGATTCAAATAGAATGTATATAAAAGGTATGCAAATATATGAAAAAGCATTTGGAACTTCAAAAGCCAGAGGAGTTGCAACATTGATATCAGATAGGGTGTATTTTGAAAAACATCAGGTAATTTTGGATGAGGATGGAAGATATGTAATAATTGTGGGAAATCTTAATGAGGAAAAAGTGACACTTGTTAATTTATATTTACCAAATGAGAAACAAAGAGAATTTCTTGAAAAAATAACAAAAATTTTGGAGAATGAAAGTGTAGGGAAAGTAATTGTAGCTGGGGATTTTATCTTAATCAGAGATAAAATAGATAGTACTAACCCCACTCGTTGTGGAGGAGCAAATAAAATGGGGATTTTAAATAAGTGGATGCTCTGAAACGGTGTAGTGGATGTGTGGAGAGAGGTTAAAGGAACTGAAAGAGTATACACTTTTTTCTCTAAGATATATAATACATATTCCAGAATTGATTATATTTTTCTCTCTAAAGATTTTCTGAACAATGTGGATAAGGTAAAGGTGGGAATTTTTAAGATTCTGATCATGCAGAAGTTATGGTGGATTTAGATTTTAATTTTGAGAAAAAAAGAAGTTATTGGAGATATGAGGAAAAACTGTATAAAAATGAAAAGGATAAAAAATGGATACTTAAAAAATTGGAGGAAAGTTGGAGATTAAATGATAATGGGAGGTTAAATTTGAAATTGTTTGGGATGCGATGAAAGCGGTGTTTAGAGGGGAGTATTAAATTATCAAGTAGGAAATATAAAATTATAAAATTAAAATGGAAAGAGATAAAATCAGATTAAAGAAGAAGATTGGAATTTAAGATTAAAAGAGATTTACCAGATATTTTATTTTTACAAGAAACCCATCAGAAATCTGAAGACTCAAACAGAATGTATATAAAAGGTATGCAAATATATGAAAAAGCATTTGGAACTTCAAAAGCCAGAGGAGTTGCAACATTGATATCAGATAGGGTGTATTTTGAAAAACATCAGGTAATTTTGGATGAGGATGGAAGATATGTAATAATTGTGGGAAATCTTAATGAGGAAAAAGTAACACTTGTTAATTTATATTTACCAAATGAGAAGCAAAGAGAATTTCTTGAAAAAATAACAAAAATTTTGGAGAATGAAAGTGTAGGGAAAGTAATTGTGGCTGGGGATTTTAACTTAATCAGAGATAAAATAGATAGTACTAACCCTATTCGTTGTGGAGGAGCAAATAAAATGGGGATTTTAAATAAGTGGATGCTCCGAAACGGTGTAGTGGATATGTGGAGAGAGGTTAAAGGAACTGAAAGAGTATACACTTTTTTCTCTAAGATATATAATAAATATTCCAGAATTGATTATATTTTTCTCTCTAAAGATTTGCTGAACAATGTGGATAAGGTAGATGTGGGAATTTTTAAAGATTCTGATCATGCAGAAGTTATGGTGGATTTAGATTTTAATTTTGAGAAAAAAAGAAGTTATTGGAGATATGAGGAGAAACTGTATAAAATGAAAAGGATAAAAATGGATACTTAAAAATTGGAGGAAAGTTGGAGACTAAATGATAATGGGAGGTTAAATTTGAAATTGTTTGGGATGCGATGAAAGCGGTGTTTAGAGGAGAGTATTAAATTATCAAGTAGGAAATATAAAATTATAAAATTAAAATGGAAAGGGATAAAAACCAGATTAAAGAATTGGAAAATCAATTTTTGCTTACTAAAGAAAAAAAATCCTTGAGGAGCTTAATATGTTAAGAAATAAAATGATAGAAGAGGATACAGAGTTGGTAAAAAGGAATTTGAGATATTTAAATAGGAATTTTTTTGAATTTAGTAACAGAAACTGTAAGTTATTGGCAAAGATGGCGAAAAATAAAAGAGAGAAGAGAGAAATTGGAGCTTTGATAGATGATAAAGATATAAGATGTTACAAAAAATTAGAGAAATGTGAAGTGGTTAGAAACTTTTTTCAGAATCTATATTCAAAGAAACTAGTCAATCGGGGAAAATTGCAAAGTTATTCAGAAAAATATGTGGTGAAAATTGATCAAACATATAAAGAATTGATGGAAGAAGATATAACACAAGATGAGATTAATGGAGTTATACAAAAAATAAAATTAGGGAAAGCTCCAGGTGAGGAAGGATTACCTGCTGAGTTTTATAAGGAATTTAAAGAATTAATAATACCAAGATTGCAGAAATTATTTAATGGAATATTACATGGTGGAGAAGTTCCTTCGTCATGGAACAGAACGGTGATATCCCTAATTCCTAAACCAGTTAAAGATTTAGAAAGGATTGAGTCCTACCGGCCCATTTCTTTAATTAATCAGGATGCAAAGATATTTACTGCTATTATAAGTAATAGATTAAGTAGATTTATAGATAGATATATAAGTTACAACCAAGTAGGTTTTGTGAAGGGCAGATATATGAGTGATATTGTTAGAAGAGTATTAAATATTATAGATGTAGCTGAACATAATGGTGATAAAATTGGTATAGTATCATTGGATATTTTTAAAGCTTTTGATTCTGTACAATGGGAAGCTATTAAAGTAATTGTGGAGGCTTTAGGCTTTGGTAACAAGTTTATACATGTTATTTCAAAATTGTATCAAAAAAGTAGTGCAAGAGTGAAGGTGAATGGAATATTAACTGAAGAGATAAAATTAGAAGCGGGTACGAGACAAGGATGTCCCTTGTCCCCAACATTATTTTTATTGGCTATGGAAATCTTGACAAAAATGATAGAAAAAGATGAAGAATTAGAAGGATATAAGGGATATAAGATAAATTTGTATGCGGATGATACTTTAATTATTTTGAAAAATATAGAGAAAGATCTGAAAAAGATATATAAGCATTTGAAAGAATTTGAGGAAATGACAGGTCTGAAAGTAAATTGGTCAAAATCAGAATTATTGATGGATAGTAATGGTAATGAGTGCGAGAATATGCAAGAGCAATTTGGGATAAGGATTAAAAATACATTGAAATATTTGGGTATAATGCTTTCACTCAAGGTTAAAGAACTGAAAAAACTTAATTATGATGTGGTGATGAATGAAATTGAGAAGAAGATAGATAAATATAAAATGTTAAAGTTGTCTTGGTTTGGTAGAATTGCAATGTGTAAGATGATGTTGCTGCCCAAGTTTAATTTTTTATTCGAGATGCTACCGTTAAATTTGACAGAGAAAGATATTGAAGGATATCAGAAAAAATTGGACAAATTTTGCAATGGTGGGAAAAGACCTAGATTAGTGAAGAAAATGTGGTATCAAAATCAAAAGGAAGGTGGATTAGGAATCCCCAAATTATTTAATTATTACTGTGCATATGGTATCCGGATAGTGGTAAAAATACTTAAAGGTGAAGATAATCATTGGAGAGCTTTAGAGTTAAGGGATAGAGAGAAATTTGGATCAAGGTGGTTTTTAGATAAAGCAAATTTAAAATGTGTAAGTGGAAGTTATTGGTTAAAGGGATTAAGTAAAATGTGGAATAAATTTGTTAAAATTTTAATTCCGGATATAATCTTTTTGGGGGAGACAATTGGAAAATTGGCGATTAAAAATAATATAAGACGTAATGAAGTGATTAAAGATGAAAATATAGAAACTATTAGAGATTGGTTAAAAGTTTTAGAAAATGAAAGGAGGAATAAAGAAATTATTGAAAAATTAGGGTTAAGCTGGTTTGAAAAAATACAGATAGAAAATGGACAAAAAAATTAAGGGAAAACTATTCGATAAATAGATGTGAAACTGAATTTGAATATTTAGTATCTCGGATTATGAAAGATGAAATTGGGCTAAAGGGACTCGTTAGCAGGGTTTATAAGATTATAAACTCTGATGAAAAATTACAAAGAGTGATGAGGATAAAATTGGGAAAAAGATCTTAATATTGAAATACCAGAGTCAGATTGGAATGTGAATTGGAATAGTAGAATTATGAGAACTTTATCTATAAGGATTAAAGAGCATAATTATAAAGTTGTTTGAAATGGTATTTGACTCCAGTAAGATTGTCACAAATGGATAAAAAATTAGTAAAAATGTTGGAGATGTGAGATGGAATTGGGGACTTATGAACATATGTGGTATAAATGTGATAAGGTTAAAAAGTTTTGGCAACAATTGGAGAAAATGATATTTGAAATGATGGGGAAAGTAATAACATTGAGAGTGGAAACTATATTATTGTTGGTAATTAAGGAAAGAGAATTAACAAAATATGAAAAAGAATTGATTAGAATTATGATTATAATAGGTAGAATTATAATAGCTAGATATTGGAAACTAGATGTGATTTTTAGAATAGAAGAGTGGAATTCTGAAATGTGGAAATTAGCTTTAAATGATAAAATGACATGTGATATTAAAATTAGAAGTGGTGTGTATAAAGAAGATATTTTCTGGAAGATTTGGAAACCATTCATGGACTATGCGCTTGGAAAATTGGACGCCTCGGTACCTGTACCTCGAGAACGTGGATTTTGGCAATCATGAGGACATATCCGAAGACCCAAATCTTCCTTTTTTATGTATAGCACAAGGGTGGAATAATGTATTTTCTTTTTTGTTTGTTAGAAAAAAGCAATAAAAAAATTAATTAAAAAAAAAAAAGAAAATCGGCTGAAACAACCGGCTGGGAAAAGCTGACTCATCGCCCCACCTCCAGGCCCGAGAAACATGGCCGCCGCAATCCACCGCTCGCCTTCCCGGTCCCGTTCTCAGCAGCCGCGGGTGCTAAAAGGTCTGAAGACCTCTCCCACGGCTGCCCGAAAGATGATCCTCCAGACCGGGTAAGGCAGGCAGCTAGGCGGGCGGCCCAGGCATCACCATCCACGGGGAGCCGTTTAAACGCCGGAGCTCAATCTTCAGCGCAGCGCCATCTTGCGCATGCGCAGAGCCTTTTTCATTGTCAAAATATGGAACTACTCCCGGAAGACCTTGTCGGAGCCGTTCCATTAGGTTTTGGAATAACCCGGGGGCTACATTAACTCCGAACTGAAGTCGAGTGCATTTAAAAGCGCCCCGGTGTGTAACAATCGTCTGTGCTTCGGCCGTTTCGTTGTCAACTGGTAGTTGTTGGTAGGCTTGAGCCAGGTCTAGTTTGGCAAAAATCTGTCCTTGTCCTAACGAGTGCAACAAATGTTGGACTATGGGGACGGGGTAAGCGCTCTTCTGCAATGCCCTGTTAAGTGTTGCCTTTTAGTCAGCACAAATCCGGACCGATCCGTCCGGTTTGACTGGGGTCACTATTGGTGTTTCCCATTTTGCATGGTCGACGGGGACTAGTATTCCCTGGTTTACTAGTTTGTCTAATTCCCTGTCTATCTTGGATTTGAGAGCGAACGGAACTCTCCTAGCTTTTAATCTCATGGGAGCTACCTGGGGGTCTAAGTTGAATGAGATTGGGGTCCCCACGTACTTTCCCAGGCTGTCTTGGAAAACGTCCTTGAATTCCTTCAACAATTCGTCTTCAGTTTGACTCCATTGCTGTGGATCCCAGTTATGCCCATTCCTAGGGCTCGAAACCAGTCCAGTCCCAGTAAGCTGGGCAGGCTCCCGTCAACGATGGTGATCGGCAGTGTTTTCTTGAATTGTCCATATCTTACTCTGACAGTTGTGGCTCCTTTAACAGGGATCTGGTTTCCCTGGTAGTCTTGCACTCTCAGCTTTTGGGGTTGCAGCTGTCATCTCGCGACTTCTGGCAGGTCCCGTGCGATCGTGTCCCAGGACATAATCGTGATTGACAAGCTGGTATCCACCTCCATTTTACACTGTACTCCTTCGATGTAGGTCTTGGTGAATATTTTCTTTTCTAATCATGTCGATGCATGGCCCACTCGCACAGTGGTGTGGTTCGACTTCGCACCTTTTTTGAACTGGCGAATCCCTGGCCGCTTCGCGGAGCCGGCGCCCTGTTGATTGGCCGGTTTGAATTTTTGGCGGGAAGGTTGGGGGGCTCGGTAGGCCTGAGCTATATGTCCTTTCTTTTCACACCGCCGACAAATTGCGTCCTTGAACCTGCAATTCTGTCGTTGGTGCTGGCCTCCGCAACTTACGCACTCGTCACGGTCGCCTCTTTCTGGCCTCCCGGTGTGGAAAACCTCTTCCTCTTCTTCCTCTTCCCAATCTGCCTGGATCTCTTCGCTGTGGACTGGCGTTGCTTTCGCTGAGGGACTTTGTGCGTTCGGCTTCTGTAAGGTTTCTGCCGCTTTGGTAGACATCTTGTGTGCCCTGGCCTCATCCAGGGCTATCTCCAGGGTTAGGCTGCTTTTTGACAGCAGCCGCCTCTCTAGTCGGATGGCCCTGACCCCACAAATGAGTTGTTCTAATAAAGTGTCCTCCAAATCTCTATACTCACAGTGGGTTGCGGCTTTCCTTAATGCGGCCATGTACATGCTTATCGATTCGCCCTTTCGCTGAACTCTTTGCCTTAACTCGAACCGTTGCACAAACTTCGACGGCACCGGCGCGTAGTGTGCTCGTAGCATCGTCTGTAGCGCTGGCCATGACACCGACTGTACAGGCGTTGGTTCCGACAGCGATTCGGCAGTATCGAAGACTTCTGGCCCACAGTGGCTCAGGAAGTAGGCTCGCTTCCGATTATCCGATACTCCTTGCAGTTCGTTCGCTTCGAGGAAACACTCGAAGCGAGCCATGTACGACCCCCATTTCTCCTTGGCTGGGTCGAATGGCGCTGGCAGTGTATAGCTCGACATCGCTATGTATCCGCTCTGGATCGCTGGCTGGGTTTAAAACTAAGTTGCTCCTTCAGCTCTTTTCCTAGTCTCACTGCCTTCAATATCCCTCCTTCGTCGCCAATGTTAAGTTCGGGCAATGAAGAGGCAGGAGACGATACAAGTGACAACAGCTCTTTAGTTTATTGTGATCCCAGCAGCTAACAACAGGCAAAAACCCCTCTTTAAATAGTAATTTGGCTGAGGCATCAACCAATCAGTAACGTGCATTTTCCCGCCCAAATTTCCTTCCTAAAATTCAAATACATTACATTATATGTATATCTATTTTACTGGTCTGCAGCTGAAATAAAACTTTTTTCCTCTAAATTAGGAGTTAATAGTCTAAATCAGCAGTTCTCAATATGGATCATATGCTTACTTCCCCAGGAGGCCATGCCATATTTCTAGGGGGTTCTGAGTGGAGCACCCAATCTTAACTGCCAAAGGTATGGTCAATTTGTTATATTCCACACATCTGTGATAATATTAGCACTATTAAATTAATAAACAGTGGAAATCATGTTTTTATAGTACCTTTTCCCCAGCTAACTATGGAGGGAGGGTCACAGAGGTAAATATAGCTCAGAATGGGGCCCTGAGTAAATAAAGGTTGGGAACTACATGACCTCTTCCAACCTTAAGATTTTAATAGTTCATGTATATATTCTATACAAAGAATCAACACAGATTATAAAGAACATTTCTTATTTAGGGAATAATCCCCAGTTTGGAGGTTCCATTTCCATTTCAGTTTAGAAGTCTAACATTTCCTTATTGGGGGCAATATCAGGGCAATATGTTGACTTAGCCCACTTAGAAAGGGCTGTAAAGCACTGTGAAGCTGTATATAAGTCTTATTGCTATTGCTATATTCTGTGCTAAAGATTAGCAGCTTAGAACAGCTTACATCCTGTGACAATACTTTTAATACCATCAAATAATAGAAGCTGCTTATCTCAAGTCCTTGGAAAGTCTTAATAGGTGAATAACAATGCCAATCCAGTCTAAACATCTGACTGATTGCAACAAACCATAACAAGACCAACATTTCAAGCCCATCTCTAAAGTAATCATCCATGGTTATTACTTTTGCCTGTTTGGAGATATCCTACTGCTAAAGGCTACAACTATTTCAGTGCAAATAGCAAGTGTAATATATATGTGATGGCAAGTATACTGAAATTGAAAATGTGGAACATAAATATGTTCATATATATTTTAACATGTTAATAAAATCATACGTAAATGATTCCTAATTATGATGCATGCAAAAAACAGAATATTGAAGAGCACAACGAAGAACTGTGGTGAATCAGACCAAAATCCTATCTTGTTCAAGGAAATGCCAAGAAAAAATCACCAAGGACAACAGCAGCCTTTCATTTGTATTCTCCAGCAATTGTACCACTGTTCCACCATATGTGGCATTTGTGCCAATTCAAGACTGGAATTACACCTGTGTTCTCATAAAGTCACAGATTTTCAGCAATTCAGCTAATTCATTTCTGTCTTAGCTCCAACACAGAGGAAATGCTACAAACATTACTTTGCAGCATTAATGAAGGAGCCATAAGCCAAGTAATTTCCCACTGGAGAGACGTCTGGCCTGTTTTCCATGCCCTGGCTCCTCAGCTATTCCACATAATTTTTGGAGTTAAGGCAGTACAGCAATTCATAAATCTTGTCTTCTAAAGAACATCAAGATGAATTTGGTCTTCTGAAATAGGCTGTTCTCTGAACTCCTTTGATATATTAAATCTGTTGAAAGGCAGACAAAAAGGATTGGAAGCTCCATGTTGTTCTCTTCCAAAACTAAAGGCAGCATGGTTGGTTTGGACACAAAAATAGACATGCAGAAGTTGGGATTACCTTCTTTCTGCCACAAACCTCCTCCAAGCAAGCAAAACTTGGACTAGAGCTATTGTTTTGGAACTTAACAAGGACAAAGCCAGACAATATGTACTCAAATCAATACACTGAATATGAATAATGGAGATTGTACTTCTGATTGGATAAATTTGAGGAACAGAAATAAGAAATCCAAAGAGTTCCCTACTATCCCTTTATAGAACATTTCTCGAGAACTAGATGACCAAGACCTGGAGGTTTGCTTAGCCAGTGCCTCCATTTCACAAAAATAAAATTAAGTTAGTGATTTACGCTACCATACCCTCACAATCCATTCTTTGTCTCTTGTCAAATAAGCAAAAATGTATTAGCAACACTTTGTAGTAAATGATGGGTATAGAATAAAGACTTGGTTACTGGGGGTGTGTAGACCAGGCATATATTATCAATCCCTGCTTGGAGGAAGGTAGAGATGTTGCCATGCTTGAAATTTGCTCCACTGGGTTTCACATTCTGCATCCCACATTATTTTGTCACTGGATGGGGGAGGGGGGCATACAATAGTGATGATTGTGTAGGCAGTGGCCAGTGGGGGTCTTCTCATAAAGTGATGGAATTTGCTGCTTGGCATAATCCCTTCCTGATTTAAGCTTATATCAGATGTTATGGTATCTGAGGGAAGGCTCTGAAAATATTTGTAACTATAAGTTACTCAGCAGAGTCAAAATATCAATGATTTTCAATATTTTCCAAACTAATTCACTGCACAAGCTAAGGGTTGCAAAACAGCATCTTCACTCATTATAGCCAACATAACTTTACTGATAGAATCTGCTAAACAGATTCTATATATGATATATATATATATTTATAAATTTATTTATATATTTATTTATTTATATATATAAATATATTTATATATTTCATATATAAAATATATGAAATATTTTAGTTGTAAACTACCCAATGTTGCTTTGAAGAGTGAGGAAGGGGATGTAAATTCATTCATTCATTCAATCAATCAATAATGGTTAAATTCTTGTGGGATTATTAAATCATGGACCCAAAGTTTAAGATTTGTTATGCTAAATGTTCAAGCTATTGTGGAATGTTAAAGTTATTTAGACTAGTCAATCAAAGAGAAGAGGTTAAGACTTAAAATGGTAAAAGCTTGGGCTGAGCGATAAAAACAATTTAACTGTATTTGGAGGGGTGGGGGATTGAAGAGAAGCAAATGAAAAGAGGAGCAAAACAAACTAATAAATAAAATTAGAAGGTTAACCAGAGGCAGAAAATAGAATTATATTTACTTGCTTTTTTAAATAAGTAGGTTAAGTTTGAGATAACCTAATCAATATTTATATTTCAACCTCAAGTATTTAAATTCTTGCAATAAATTAACACAACATAAAGAGAGTAACATATATTTATACTCTAACAAGGGCCACATTAAAACATGGATCTACAACGAACAGTCTCTTTACAAGAGTGATTCTATCTTGTTTATCCAATACCTTGCTTCATCCAGAGATATTTCTAGTAAGAAAAGGAAAACTTAGGACAGACTGGCAACAAACCAATTTAAGAAACTTATGTTTCTGACTAGCAATATATTTATTTCCTGTCAGTTGAAATGTGCACTAGGATCCAATAAACTTGTCACCTTTACATATCAGCACAAATTTATACAAATGTGCAATTATAGCTGTGATACATATTTTGTCAGTAATTTTTATAGAATAGTATATTCTATACACTATTCTATATATATTATAGTGTAGTAGTTAAAGGTACCAGGCTGGAAACCAAAAGACTGTGAATTCTAGTCCCACATTAGATATGAAGCCAGCTGGGTGAACTTGGGTCAGTCACTCTCTCTCAGTTCTAGGAAGTAGGCAAGGGAAAACACCTCCAAAAATATTGCGAAGAACACTGCATGGATTTTTCAAGAGTGACTTAAAGGCAAAAACAATAATAATGCAGATCTAATCTATACAATCTATCTAATCTAATCTATTTCAGAGAGCATAAATAAGAAGAGAAGCTGCTGACTTAAGAAACATATACTATGTATTGAAAAATGAATTGTTTGCCAATCTCAAAGAAAAGTGTTAACTCTGGAAATATGCAAAAACACGGTTATGAGAATTTAGGTTTGATCACTGTAAAAGTGAGGCAAAAATTCTGTGGGAAAGCTAAATTCTGAAGAGATAGTAGAAGAACTGTATGATTGAATAGACAGTGTTTGAATATAGTAATAGAGATGCAACTGTGTGAATTTCAAAAGAAAAATATTAAATATACTTCAAAGATTATACTCATAATTTGTATAAGATATTTTTCTGTTAGATAATAAGTCCAGCAAAAATAAATAATTCTGTCTTCCAGAAATCTTGTAAATATATAAAAAAAGGTTGGATTTTTTTAAAAAAAAATACATGATAGTAGTGTTGCAAAAACCAACAATACCAGAAAATGATGCTATGTAGAATACAACAAATTCTGCAATCCCATTGCAATCCATAGTATTCATACTCAATTTTACTAACCCATGTATTCCTTCAAAATATATTAAATTAGCATTATATACGTTAATGATTCCAAGGATTCTGTATGGTTTTTATTGGAAATGATTTCTGATTTCCTCTTTGGAAGAATAGCAAACCAAATTTGGGAGAATATCTTGATGTCTACAGTAGAAATATGTATGAAAAAGTAAAACTGACATAGAATTTAATCTAGTTGATAACCTCAATTAGGTTATCAACTAGAACTAAATTCTTGGACTACAATCTTATGCATGGAATCATGCCATATCCAAAATTTGGGTTATGCAGTTTTATCCTCATTTGATATTGATTTAATATATTATTTACTTACTACAGTTTTTCAATGACTTCAGGTGTGTTAGCCAAGCAGGGTCATTGATCAGAAAATGTATATGAAATATCTTATAATATCAAAAACTTCTAATAATTATTAATTTTATGATATTTCATATTTGTGGCTCATTGTCCTGTATTTCACGTTTGGAAACCTATCATAACATTTTTAAGTGAACATTTTAAGTGAAATTGTTAATGATACAAAACTGGGAGAACAAATCTGGTGAATGTTCAGCGATGGCAAAACTGGCACTATATATATTCATAATTTAATTTAAGCAGGAATTGACACATTACATAGCAAGGCAGATTCTACATCTGGGACATGACTTCTAGGAAAAGGATCAAGAGATGAATTAAAAACAACAAATGGAATGACTTAAACAGATACAAGCAATAAACACCAATGTTTAATATTAAATATTAAAGATAGCATAAATATTTAAGTAGTGGTTAATGGCTGGGGGAAAAGAAGGAAATGAAGGCCGGAATGTATCACCAAAATTCCCTTCACAATGTTTTCAACTTACATTTTATTTTAAAGTTTCAAATTTGCATTTTGTATCTTTCTTCTTTGGTACTTCTTAACCTTATGCAGATGATCTGTCTATCACTTATCTATCCATGAATATAAAAGTATTTCATGATCTGCAATTTATTTGTTCCATCTGTATTTGACAATTGCTCAAAAACATATAACAACACGGACAGATGAGGAAAAGAAAGAAGAGAAGATTTTCAGACATGAAGAAAACCAACACAGAGTAAGTAGAACTGGTTAACTCAACAGGAGACTTATGAAGAACCTTAAGACAAAGTTGGACCTTAAGACTTATGAAGAACCTTAAGACAAAGTCTTATGTTACCTTAAGACAGGTAACTTTGTCACCTGTCATCAAAGTACTTCCATTCCAAGACAGCAGCATGTTGCGTATCCAATCCATATTTCCTGAAGTTTTTCTCCAAGAAAAAGGTGCCTTGATTTGTGGGTGTCAGCCTCCACTCCAATCTTCGTATACTTTTGTACAATTTATATCAGTAGATAGAATGTGAAATGTTTATTTCTGTATTATAAAACAGTTAAGGAAATGAGATGTATCATAGCACCATACAGGGTAAGGGAAAGGGGCCTATTAAGAGTGTCGGCTGACATAACAGTGTGGGAGGGGTGATTAACGGCTGAGTGTTAAGAGCGCGGGCTTTTCCAACAGAAACTGCATTCCTAAGATGATTGACAACTAGAGACCTGTGGAACAAGATTACCACGAGGGGCCGAGAAGGAGCTGGCATCGGACCAGACCAGTCTGACCTCCTGAAGGAGGAGGGACAATTGGGGGGATATGATATGTTAGCCATATTTTGTCTCAGATCCAACTTTACTAAGCTGCTATCAAGACTGTAACTAGTAAAAGTACTTTTCTTTATTGCAAATGAAGTCAAGGTGAATTCTTTCCTAGTTATAATCAGAGGCACTCTGATAATTCGAAGCCACTCCAAAGCCGAACCATCACTCCCAGATGAACTGACCAAGTCGTTTAAAGAAGCTTTAAACTCCGATGACTGGTACTTAGCGCATTCCCATGAATGCACGCTCCGTGATGGACTAGCTTGGATTGGAACGAAACTATATGTTCCTCTATCACTCAGAGAAACCATCCTACAACGATGCCATGATGCCAAGATGGCAGGACATTTTGGATTTGTAAAAACCTTGCATCTTCTTAAAAGACAATTTTGGTGGCCAAGTCTTAAAAAAGACATCCAAGCATATGTAGCAAGTTGCCCTATTTGCGCATCTTCCAAAAGGCCTCCAGGAAAACCTCCTGGGCTACTTCAAACGGTAGCCAGGCCAGGAACCCCATGGAAAGAAATATCCATGGATTTCATAGTGGAACTACCTGAAAGTTCAGGCAATACTGTTATATGGGTTGTGACTGACCTTTTCTCCAAACAAGTCCATTTTATTCCATGTTCAAAATATATTAAATTAGCATTATATACGTTAATGATTCCAAGGATTCTGTATGGTTTTTATTGGAAATGATTTCTGATTTCCTCTTTGGAAGAATAGCAAACCAAATTTGGGAGAATATCTTGATGTCTACAGTAGAAATATGTATGAAAAAGTAAAACTGACATAGAATTTAATCTAGTTGATAACCTCAATTAGGTTATCAACTAGAATTAAATTCTTGGACTACAATCTTATGCATGGAATCATGCCATATCCAAAATTTGGGTTATGCAGTTTTATCCTCATTTGATATTGATTTAATATATTATTTACTTACTACAGTTTTTCAATGACTTCAGGTGTGTTAGCCAAGCAGGGTCATTGATCAGAAAATGTATATGAAATATCTTATAATATCAAAACTTCTAATAATTATTAATTTTATGATATTTCATATTTGTGGCTCATTGTCCTGTATTTCACGTTTGGAAACCTATCATAACATTTTTAAGTGAACATTTTAAGTGAAATTGTTAATGATACAAAACTGGGAGAACAAATCTGGTGAATGTTCAGCGATGGCAAAACTGGCACTATATATATTCATAATTTAATTTAAGCAGGAATTGACACATTACATAGCAAGGCAGATTCTACATCTGGGACATGACTTCTAGGAAAAGGATCAAGAGATGAATTAAAAACAACAAATGGAATGACTTAAACAGATACAAGCAATAAACACCAATGTTTAATATTAAATATTAAAGATAGCATAAATATTTAAGTAGTGGTTAATGGCTGGGGGAAAAGAAGGAAATGAAGGCCGGAATGTATCACCAAAATTCCCTTCACAATGTTTTCAACTTACATTTTATTTTAAAGTTTCAAATTTGCATTTTGTATCTTTCTTCTTTGGTACTTCTTAACCTTATGCAGATGATCTGTCTATCACTTATCTATCCATGAATATAAAAGTATTTCATGATCTGCAATTTATTTGTTCCATCTGTATTTGACAATTGCTCAAAAACATATAACAACACGGACAGATGAGGAAAAGAAAGAAAAAGAGAAGATTTTCAGACATGAAGAAAACCAACACAGAGTAAGTAGAACTGGTTAACTCAACAGGAGACTTATGAAGAACCTTAAGACAAAGTTGGACCTTAAGACTTATGAAGAACCTTAAGACAAAGTCTTAAGTTACCTTAAGACAGGTAACTTTGTCACCTGTCATCAAAGTACTTCCATTCCAAGACAGCAGCATGTTGCGTATCCAATCCATATTTCCTGAAGTTTTTCTCCAAGAAAAAGGTGCCTTGATTTGTGGGTGTCAGCCTCCACTCCAATCTTCGTATACTTTTGTACAATTTATATCAGTAGATAGAATGTGAAATGTTTATTTCTGTATTATAAAACAGTTAAGGAAATGAGATGTATCATAGCACCATACAGGGTAAGGGAAAGGGGCCTATTAAGAGTGTCGGCTGACATAACAGTGTGGGAGGGGTGATTAACGGCTGAGTGTTAAGAGCGCGGGCTTTTCCAACAGAAACTGCATTCCTAAGATGATTGACAACTAGAGACCTGTGGAACAAGATTACCACGAGGGGCCGAGAAGGAGCTGGCATTGGACCAGACCAGTCTGACCTCCTGAAGGAGGAGGGACAATTGGGGGGATATGATATGTTAGCCATATTTTGTCTCAGATCCAACTTTACTAAGCTGCTATCAAGACTGTAACTAGTAAAAGTACTTTTCTTTATTGCAAATGAAGTCAAGGTGAATTTTTTCCTAGTTATAATCAGAGGCAGTCTGACAGTGGGACAGATTTCCTGCAGCTCACGTTTTCTCATCACAATACACATCACAATACTAACATTTATTTCTCAGCATAGATTCTTTTCAATTGATGTGCCTACATGATAAATTATGTCTCTAGTCCTATATTTTTCTGATGGAAGCTCTAGACAGTTCTCAGGGAGTTAAATCAAAGGTTATAAAATTTACTATTGTATTTATTTTTTGTCTTATAAAAGCAATTTTCATGGCAACATGAGCGTTTATCTTATACCTGGTTATTATATGGAGGGCGCAGTGCTTAAAATGAACCTGTATGGCACATTTAATTTAGTTGACTTGCACCCCTAAGTTTTATTCTGTCAATATAGCAAGTACTTCACTGGAAATATAAAGAAAGAAGTATAGAAAATAGCATTAACAGCAGCCAGCACAATTTTTAATAATCGTTTCTTCCCCTTTGATGAAATCAATTGCTTATTCTGGTACATAGGTAAAGCAGAAATGGCACAAAGAACACTTGAAGCACAATTGCAATCGCTTGATAGGACGTACCACATCTTTTATATTTCAAAAGAAAAGGAATGTCAGCAGGTGAGGCAAGCTATTTTTTTAACGCTTCCAAAAGCAAATACAAAAAGCAACAGGATTGGTTTTTTAAAGAAGATTTTTTTCCTCATAAAATCCATTTCTATTGTATTAGTAATAACTTTTTAAAACAGGCATACACACCCCTGAGAAATAGACAGAGTGATTGGACAATATTATTAAGCTCTCTGTGTGCTGTTATTTAAATACAGTTCTATCAAAAGGGAAAATATTTATTCTCAAATTTACAGCATTTCCAAGAAGATATATCCTTTATTTGTCAAAATATCCCTTATGAACTACTACAGAAGGTGCAACTGACTTATAATTACAACCTCAAAAGGGCCATATTGCAGCTACCCTTTCATTGAGCAAGACAGAAAAACCATGTTTCCTATTTAAACAGAAAAAAAGAAAAAAAAAGTTATTTGGTCAATTTTGCTGCTCATTTTTCATCATGATGAGAAATATGTTATTAAGCTAATGAAATATTATTAGTATTGCATTATATTTAAATAATAATAATAATAATAATAATAATAATAATAATAATAATAATAATAATAATAAGAATAAGAATAAGAATAAGAAGAAGAAGAAGAAGAAGAAGAAGAAGAAGAAGAAGAAGAAGAAGAAGAAATCCAGCATAGTTATCTCTTTTGCAGTGTATAATTTCATTTTGTGTAAATAATAATAATAATAATAATAATAATAATAATAATAATAATAATAATAATTATTATTATTATTATTATTATTATTATTATTATTATTATTATTATTATTATTATTCCCCCACTGGCTGCCGATTTGACGTGGCGGGAGGCTTAACTGCTCCAATGAAGCTGAGAGCTGTGCTGGCAGTAGTGTAAACAACCAGCAGGTCCAACCATGCCAGAGAGGTCTAGGCCAAGGAGCAGAACTGAGTACACCCAATAACCCATGCAATGATTCATGGTGAAACACAACCGAACAAAGCCTATACCGGCTCGGTCATCACCCGGGTTAACAAGGACTGCGTCGGGTGTTGGGGAACCTGGGCATCCGTCGACAAGTGGGCTACAGGCCATGGGTCCCATAGCTGAGCGATCAGGGCATGGGCCTGTAGAGCTACTGGAAGCAGAAAAACCTCAGAAGCGGCAGAGATACATCATGTCAGAGAACCGCAATGTAATGAAATGCTACTACAAAGCAGAACCAGAAAAACGAGGCTATCAAAAAAGGATGTACAAATTAAGGAAACAAAAATACCCAGATTCAAGGATAACTGAATTACAATTAGCCGATCAGCGAAGATTCATCACTCGGAACAAAGTGCTCAGTAAAGTCAAACTGGAAGAAATACGGAAAAATAGTGAAACGGGAATACAGACTGAACAGCAGACTGTTGGAGTAGCAGCAGAAAATACTCCAATAACATCGGGAGCTACTGAACAGCCTGAATTCGAAGAAAATGCAGATATTTTGCAAGAACAGGATCAGCAAGGGCCTGAAGCCATCACTGAAACACCAGTAGTACTCAATGCCAGGCAGCAAGAATTGAAAGTTAAAATCTTGGCACATGCTGCAACAAATGCAGAAAGAAGAAGGCTTCCAACATTGAAGACTGTGCCTAGAAAACATTGGGCGCCATTGGTGACAAATGTGAATTATGTACTTACAGCAGTCCAGATAACATCAATTGAACAAACAAATCAGCTTGCCTATAGTGCAGCAGCTATAGTAACGGAAGAACTGGGAATTCAACAGCTGCAGCCCCCTAGAAAATTGACTGGGAAACTGCAGTGGAAAATCAGGTTGCAGTTGAAAATCAAGAGCCTGCGAGCAGATGCAAGCAACTTGAAGAATTGGCAGGAGAAAAAGCTGAAAAATAGTAAGATCAAGAAACATCTGATAAAAAAATACGGGCTCAGCATAAGAAAAATTGACGACGCATTGAAAATTGTGGAGTAGCAGATAACAGCAACAGCAAGAAAAATCGAAAGATACGAAGCCAGAGTCATCCAATACAAACAAAATCAATTGTTCCAATCAGACCAAAGTCGGTTCTATCAGTCTGAACCAGATGGGGGATATGAAAATTGAAAAACCTGAGAAAATGGCAACTACTCAGTTGCCTGGGTGGGAGTCTGAGAAAGGTTATAACAAAAATGCTAGGTGGATCAGAGACTCTGAGACAAAATTCTCCAAGAACAAAATGGACCAATTGAAAATAACTACTGAAATGGTAAGCAACAGAGTGAAGAAAATCAAGAACTGGATTTTGCCTAGCAAAGATCAGTTGCATGTCTTTTGGCTCAAATACCTGACCAGCCTACATGGAAAAATGGCCGAACAATTCAATGAGATGCTGCAGACAGGAAACATCAGTGAATGGTTAACAGCCGGGAAAACTTATTTGATACAGAAAGATCCAGCAAAAGGGGCAACACCTGCAAATTACAGGCCAATAACGTGTCTGCCAACCATGTTCAAGCTGTTGACTGGCATCATAGCTGATAGGATCCAGGACTACCTAGAAGCAAATAACATCTTGCCAGTATTTATTTATTTATTTATTTATTTCGATTTTTATACCGCCCTTCTCCCGGAGGACTCAGGGCGGTGTACAGCCAAGTAAAAATTCAATATATAAACATTAAAAAGAGGTTAAAAAGAAATATTATAATGTGGCCGAAATTTTAAAACCATTTAAAATCTTAAAACATAAATACCCCAATAAAATTTCAATCCAGTCCCGCTTGAATAAATAGGTGCGCCAGCTCACGCGAAAGGTCCGAAGATCAGGCAATTGACGAAACCGGGGAAGTTCATTCCAGAGCGAGGAGTCCAACAGAGAAGGCCCTTCCTGGGGCCGCCAGCCGACATTGCTTGGCGGACGGCACCCTGAGAAGGCCCTCTGTGTGAGCGACGGTCGGTGGGAGGCACAAGGTAACAGCAGGCGGTCCCGTAAGTACCCAGGTCCTAAGCCATGGAGCGCTTTAAAGGTGGTAACCAAAATCTTGAAGCGCACCCGAAAGACCACAGGAAGCCAGTGCAAGCTGCGCAGGATTGGTGTTACATGCGAGCAACGAGTTGCCCCCACTATTACCCGCAGCTGCATTCTGGACTAGTTGCAGCCTCCGGGTGCACTTCAAGGGCAGCCCCATGTAGAGTGCATTGCAATAGTCCAAGCGGAAGTGACAAGGGCATGAGTGACCGTGCATAAGGCATCCCGGTCAAGAAAGGCGAACTATGGACCAAGCGCAGGTGGAAGGCCCTCTTGGAGACGGCCGCCAAATGATCGTCAAACGACAGTCGCCCATCCAAGAGGACACCCAAGTTGCGCACCCTCCGCTAGCCAATAAGCCCCCCACAGCCAGCTGCGGCTGCAGCTGACTGTACCGGGGTGCCGGCATCCACAGCCACTCCGTCTTGGAGGGATTGAGCTTGAGTCTGTTTCTCCCCATCCAGACCCGTACAGCTTCCAGACACCGGGACAGCACTTCGACAGCTTCGTTGGAGTGGTTCGGGGTGGAAAAGTACAGCTGAGTATCATCAGCGTACAGATGATAACTCACCCCGAAACCACTGATGACCTCACCCAGTGGCTTCATGTAGATGTTGAACAGGAGGGGCGAGAGAATCGACCCCTGAGGCACCCCACAAGTAAGGTGCCTCGCGGTCGACCTCGGCCCCCCTGTCAACACCGTCTGCGACCGGTCGGAGAGATAGGAGGAGAACCACCGATAAACGGTGCCTCCCATCACCGTTAGAGCAGAAAGGAAACAAACGAGGAAGCAGAGGAACAAGAGATCAGCTCCTGATTGACAAAATGATTCTAGAGAACTGCAAAAGCTGAAAAACAAATCTGCATACAACTTGGATTGACTACAAGAAAGCATTTGATTCACTACCGCACAGTTGGATCATCAAGTGCCTGGACGTCATCAGAATATGCAAATGCATCGGTAATTTCATTGCAAATCCAATGAAGCACTGGAAAATGGAACTGTTTATTGGAAGTGAAAACTACGGACTGGTCAACATCAAAAGAGGGATTTTCCAGGGTGATTCTTTGTCACCTCTGCTGTTCATCATTGCTATGATCCCCCTGTCAACAATTTTACAGAAAACTAACCTGAGTTATCAAACTGCTAAAAATTCACAGAAAATCTCTCGCCTGCTGTACATGGATGACCTGAAGCTATACGGAAAATCAGAAATTGAAATCCAGTCACTGACCAATACAGTTCAAGATTTCAGCACTGACATCAGCATGGAGTTCGGCCTGGACAAATGCACCACAGTGGCACTGAAGAAAGGGAAGATCGTAGAAAGTGATGGAATTGAAATGCCCAATGGACAAACCATCAAGTGCAACCAACCTGAAGCTACAAATACCTGGGCATACTGCAGCTGGACAATATCAAGCATGGGCAAGGGAAAAATGTGGTCAACAAAGAATACACGGAAAGGGTCAGGAAACTTCTAAAAAGTAAACTGAATGGCGGTAACACCATCAAGGCTATAAAAAGCTGGGCCATACCCGTTATCAGATATACTGCTGGAATTGTAAACTGGACACAAGCAGAGCTGGACAGCCTGGATAGGAAAACAAGAAAACTGATGACCATACACTATGCGCTGCACCCCATAGTGTCGTTGACAGTCTATATTTGCCCAGAAAGGTAGGCGGCAGAGGACTTTTGCAAGTGAAGCAGACAGTCGAAGAAGAGAAACATGCTCTGGCAGATTATGTGAAAGACAGTGTTGAACCAGCTTTGATGGAGGTCAACAAGAGAAAGCTGCTAAAAGTACAGCAAACCAAGTATCAATATAGGAAAACAGCGATGCAAGCTCGAGCTGACAGCTGGTGTAACAAAGCACTGCATGGACAGTTCCTTGAAAAGATCCAAGGAAAAGTAGATAAGGAAAAAATCTGGTTATGGCTGACCAATGGAAGACTGAAGAAAGAAACAGAGGGCCTGAGTCTTGCGGCCCAAGAACAAGCCATTAGAACAAATGTAATCAAAGCTAGAATAGAAAAATCTGCTGATGATCCCAAATGCAGACTCTGCAAAGAAGCAGATGAAACCATTGATCACATACTGAGCTGTTGTAAGACAATAGCTCAGACCGATTACAAACAACGTCACAACACAGTTGCTCAGATGGTCCACTGGAACTTTGTCACAACTACTATCTGCCTGTAGCAAAGAACTGGTGGGATCATAAGCCTGAAAAAGTGATTAAAAATGAGCATGCAAAACTACTGTGGGATTTCCGAATACAGACTGATAAAGTTTTGGAACACAATACCCCGGATATCACGATTGCGGAAAAGAAAAAAGTGTGGATAGCCGACATTGCTATACCTGGTGACAGCAGAATCGACGAGAAACAACTTGAAAAAGTCACCAGATATCAAGATTTGAGAATCGAATTGCAGAGACTCTGGCATAAACCAATGCAGGTGGTTCCAGTGGTACTCGGCATACTGGGAGCTGTGCCTAAAGACCTAGGCAAGCACTTAAAAATGATTGGCGCTGACAAGATCACCATTGGTCAGCTGCAGAAGGCCACCTTACTGGGATCTGCTTGCATAATTCACCGATACATCACACAATCCTAAACACTTGGGAAGTGTTTGACTAGTGATCTGTGATACGAAATCCAGCATAGTTATCTCGTTTGCTGTGTATACTGTCATTTTGTGTAAATAATAATAATAATAATAATAATAATAATAATAATAATAATAATAATAATAATAATAATAATAATACAATATAAGATATTATTGCAATCAAACGCTTCACATGAAGTATTTAAAGAAAATGGTGTACTAATGCAAATAGCAGTATTTTATTTATGAATCTACTGGTTTTAGACTTCTATTTTAGATTTTACAAAGGATATACTTTTATGCCTCCCTCTACCACAAGCAACTCTGTGTAGTAGATTAAACAGAGGATGAATGAACAGCCCAAATCATCCAGTGAGTTTTCCATGGTGAGAATGGATTCGAACCTAGGATCTCCTTGAGTTCACCAATAGCTAGCACAGACTCTAGGTCATCTCAGTCAACCCACTTGTCTGCCACTCACACTACTGAAGATGAATGTCTAATTAGAAAGGCTCCTGAAGTCTTTCCTATTTTGAAGAAACTGGTAAATTCAAAGGTGACACCCAAATGTTAATTGATAGCGACTAGTGTGCCGGATAGCGTTTCTAGCACTGAGCCAAGGAAATAGTCTTGCTCAGGTATAATGATGCTGACAATCTGCTGAGTTTTAGTCACACTTATTTAAAAATCTTGCATTGGGTCTAAATAGCCTTTTATAAAAATTTCCACCGTTAAAGAGAAGGATGATATGGGAATCTCAGAGTTGCAAAAGTGAAGACAAAACTGGCTAGCCATGTTAAAACTGTGCCTTGCCTAGTTTGAGCTACTACAGCAGTGTGTCAGAATAGCTCTGAGCTGCTGGAGGATGCATGCAATTTAATGGGGACTTGCTGTGATCTGTGGGTCCCCAATAGAGTCTCATTGTGTTGGATTCAACTTCTTAGGGACAAATGTTCTCACAATGACAGCACAAGAAAACCCCAAGAAAAATAGAGCAGGGGTATAAAAAGTACACTAAATTCTAGAGATCAGACAAAACATACTTAACAATGTACAAAAAGATCAGAGTGATGTGGAATCATTAAAGGATTTCCAAGTACCTTTAAGAGAAGCCAGCCTGTCATCCACTTGACCATTTTTGCTGCCCAACAGACATGCTGATAAAGATCCGTATTCACTACTCCAGGATCTACAACATTAACCGTCACATGGCTCTCTTCTAATGTCAGGAGATGTTGCAGTTGATAGCTGAATAATACAAGGGCAAGTTTGCTTTGAGCATAAGCTCTATGAGGTGAATACAAGCAACTGCACATAGAAGAAGAAAAAAGAATCATATAAATATAATTTTAGAATGAAGCATGGCAGAGTTTTCAGATACTTGCTGGTGATAACTTATGAAAGGGAATTATTAATTATGAAAAGGAAATTATGAAAAAGCCGTACACAGCAGGAACTCTCTATAATTACTTATTATCTTATTATACTGAGTGATTTATGGAAAATGTTTGTGATAATATAAACCAGAGATGGGCAACTTTTGACAACTAGGGACCTCACCACTGCCTTTTGGGGAGGAGAGGGAGTGTTAAAGTAGATTGAACTTTCCTTGGTTTCAAGACAAAGTCTTTGAAGCCTATTATAAGACAGTTTTAATTTTTCTTTTGCATGAAAATAGTAAAAATTATGCACAATTTTTCACAGTTATCAAAGGAGACTCCAGAAGACACAGAGAATGATCACATGAAACTATAATCAAATAGCGTCTCATAGCACTGTCTCAAACTAACATTTTTAAAAGGCATTAGCTTTTGTGAGTTTATGTTTTTTAATAAATGTGTTACTATTTAAAGGTACAGCTAGAATATTTCTGATTTGTAGCTAATATACTGTAGACTGTCAAATTTTTCGTCCTGTAATATAGATTATAACACATGTCAAAAAATTGTTCTTCCTTAGAATGCTACAATCAAAATTTCAGAATTCCATTTTCTCTGGTTTCCAAAATTCCTTTCTTGCTTCAAATAAAGACAATCTAATACCATAGGGTTGACAAGCCAGATCTGTGGTAATTATCTACTGTACATTAAATAGTTGTGTGCTTTGAACAAGAGCCAATTTGGTATAATGATTAAAGATACTAGACTAGAAACCAGAAGACTATGTGTTCTAGGTACAAAGCAAGCTGAGTGATGTTGGTCAAGTCACTCCCAAACCTAGGAACAAAGCTATGGCATACCACTTTGGAAAGAATTTGTCAAGAAAACAGCGGAAATTTATCTAGACAATTGCCAGGAATTAATGTTAACTTGAAGGCAAACACTTTAACATGCATTTAAAGCACAGAGCTTTAAATGCAAAAGTAAATTACCTTAAAGAATATTGACTGTGTAATGCAGAAATGATAAGGTCTTTTTTTTTACATATTCATTTCAAATCACTTTCCTAGAAATGTATATAACCTGTTCAAAACAAGCCACTATCAAAAACTGAGAGTTTCAATAGAACTCTGAAAATCTCCAGTCTTTAGCCACAACAAACAAATGTTAATGTGAAACTTAATTCAATGCAGTTTTTATTGTGCAGGCCCATGATTGCTAGTTACTGATCATCAATTAGTATATATTAGCTTTGGCTTTTTCTGTGCAGATTTAATACATGGTTTTTGTAAATGCTACACACACACTGTACACAAATGTCCACACTGAATGCCTCTGATTATGATGTCACCGAAGTGCTGTAACATTAAGAATTTCTTGAACATTAATATTGGATACAATTGGAAAATGTATTCAGCTTTGTGGTTACAAAGGCATTCAAGAGCTCACAATCAGAGATAAAAATAAAAAATAAAAATAAAAAAATCTGTCTGGTATTTAGATTTAATAAACTGTTGCTTTTACTACTATGCTTATTTAATATGAAAATGAGTATTTCATATAATTAACTGGAGATGCTGGTCCTTATCCTTTTGCTATTAATAACAGAAGATGGGGAAGCCTAACAGTCACGACAGACAGACAGATACGCACACATAAATGTTGTGGCATTATCGTTGTTGATGTTATTATTTTATGTAAGGCAAACCTGGGCATTTTACAGCACCCAGGCCATATCTGGCTCTTGGCTGTCCCTGTCTGGACTGTGTAAGTTCAATTGAAAGTTAGAAAATAAAATGTAAATAAATGCACTTCAGGGGGTGGAAGAGGAAGCTGGGTGCGCTAGTAAGTTCAATTGAAAGTTAGAAAATAAAATGTAAATAAATGCACTTCAGGGGGTGGAAGAGGAAGCTGGGTGCGCTCCTTTAATTGGCTGGTGACAGAAAGAGCTTTTTTCTGCCTATGGCAGAACAGCAGCAACATGGATCAGGTGAGGCGAAGTTCTGCGCTCCCTCCCTCCCTCTATGCTCCCTCCTCCCTCAATAGATGTGCACTGGCAGCAGAATTAAGTTCAGCCTATTGCTTCAGCCCTCCGCAACAGTTCCATTTTCTCATGTGGCTCCTTGGGAAAATTAATTGCCCACCCCTGATTTAAGGAATATAAATTAACCACACAAATATATTTTTCTCCTGTTTTATTTATTGAATTTGGTTTTTATTTTTGCTATTTTGGTTTCCTCTGATTTAAACATTTCTCCCATTAACTGCCCATCAATTACAATATTTGTCAGAAAGAAATAGATGTAATGGCATCATATATCTGATAGAGGATATGAATTAGACACACCTACTTAATTTCAATTTGGATATACTTATTACAAAAATTCAAGATGCTGCGAGATTAAGAATGACTATTTTAATCTTATGTTTAGCTAATTTATTTTTATACTATTTAATAGAAATTAATCAACAAGATGTATCATTATTAGTGTTTACAGCCCTTTCTAAGCAATTTACAGTCAGCATATTGCCCCCAACAAATATAATAGGATCTCTGGACTCAAACTTCTAGAAAATCCAAAAGGAGCCTTAATGGGGGTCTGCAATAAATGGTTAAAAGAAAGTCAACGATGCGACTGAAGGTCTTCCTTGTGTTTAGGTGTATCAAAAACACATGAAAACTGGAAAAAAACCCACATATTACAGATACCCCTTACAGTTCTTTTACATCAATTCAGAATCCCTAAAATGCATCCATTTAACAACACACAATATATCCATTAAATACATACTGATAAGGACACATCTAAATGATACTTCCTTCTCCCTTTAAGATACATAAAGATGCTGTGACAAAGTATGTGTTCAGATTGATAATGGATATAATTAACATGGTACATACACAAATAGTTTAGATCAATGTTTTTCAAACTTAGCAATTTTAAGATGTATGGACTTTAACTCCCAGAATTCTACCACCTGCTGGCTGGAGAATTCTGGGGGTTGAAGTCCACAAGTCTCAAAGCTGCCAAGTTTGAAGACCTCTGAGCTAGATGAACAAGCACAGTTGATTCAAAGAGAGTACTTGAATAGTTCACTTCTTAGAAGTTAGTGCCAGTCTATGGTAATAGATCTATTGAAGCCCTCAGAATAAGAGACAGCTGTTATCAGAGATCAGAGGTTCAATGACCTCATCTCCCATATGGAGGAGAGTGACTATTTTAGTATATCTTTGTGTGGTTTTACAATTACTTTACCAGCAGAAAGCACTGAATCACTTGTTTTCTACCTATTGGGACTTATGACAGGCAAAAGAAACACAAAAGTATTGACATACACAGAATATATGTATTTTAAAGTAAATTTAAAAGTAATCAGTTATAAACATGGACTATAGTTACAAAATTATCCTTTGTTGGACAAAGTATAGGTGAATTATGTTAAAGTCTGTATAGATCCATAAATATAAGCTTGTGGACCATGAAAAGCAAGTAGAAGGAATGATGTACTTCAACTGTACAGCCAACATATAATGAGAGTTTTACTGGAATATGTGGAGACCAATAACCTTAATGTTTAGGTCTGTGGATTGCCATCTATGACAGTAAAGCAAACAAACAGTTTTAAAACTATATTAAAATTATATCCACCTTAGAATGAGTTTACAATCTTACATAGAAAAAGAATGAAGAATGATAGCATTAAGGAAGATGAGTTTGTATCATAACATAACATAACATAACATCAGAGTTGGAAGGGACCTTGGAAGCCTTCTAGTCCAACCCCCTGCCCAGGCAGGAAACCCTACACCATCTCAGTCAGATGGTTATCCAACATTTTCTTAAAAATTTCCAGTGTTGGAGCATTCACAACTTCTGAAGGCAAGTTGTTCCACTTATTAATTGTTCTAACTGTCAGGAAATTTCTCCTTAGTTCTAAGTTGCTTCTTTCTTTGATCAGTTTCCACCCATTGCTTCTTGTTCTACCCTCAGGTGCTTTGGAGAACAGCCCGACTCCCTCTTCTTTGTGGCAGCCCCTGAGATATTGGAACACAGCTATCATGTCTCCCCTAGTCCTTCTTTTTGTTAAACTAGACATACCCAGTTCCTGCAACTGTTCTTCATATGTTTTATCCTCCAGTCCCCTAATCATCTTTGTTGCTCTTCTCTGCACTCTTTCTAGAGTCTCAACATCTTTTTTACATCGTGGCGACCAAAACTGGATGCAATATTCCAAGTGTGGCCTTACCAAGGCATTATAAAGTGGTACTAACACTTCACGTGATCTTGATTCTATCCCTCTGTTTATGCAGCCCAGAACTGTGTTGGATTTTTTAGCAGCTGCTGCACACTGCTGGCTCATATCTAAATGGTTATCCACTAGGACTCCAAGATCCCTCTCACAGGTACTACTATTGAGCAAGGTACCACATATACGGTACTGGTGCATTTTGTTTTTTTGGCCTAAATGTATCAGTGGGTGTCTTGCACCAATGCACTATATATTATCTTAGAATGGAACTTATTTTGTCTGGTTCAGTATCTTGTACTTTAGGTTTTTTTCTCATTGAACGCAAGATACAGCATACTATATGAAAAATAATGTAACATATAACACTAATCTAAATGAGGCTTCAATTACTGTTTCTTTTGTGCTATGTTTTTTCATTCATTTACCTACTTCTACTTAATATTGCTCATTATTAAGAAGAAACGAATGGATATTGATTGACACACATTGGAATAATACATCAAGGACTACTTTATGTCAATTCTAAGTTTCTGGAGGCTTTTCACCTATCAAGACTTTTGTTTGAGCTTTCTCTTTAGAGATGTAATTGGGTAGAGCTTACAATTAGAGAGCTATAATTAAATTACTGCTGCCAGGAGTTAGGATTTTCTGGCTCATAAAAAATTGGTATATATTTGTATATCAAGGCTCTAAACATCTGAGTTGCTATTTGAGACTAAGGAGGTCACAATTATTTCCAGGCCCATAATGAGTTTTGAGAGCACTCTGTTCTGCCTATGGAAGACTGATAATTTACTTAAATATAAACCTGGAACAATTGAAAATTTAATACAGGTTGTTCAGGTAAGGTGAAAAGCAAAGCATGAGTGACTGCCTATATTATTACCATTTTATCAATGCACAAAGTATGCAGCAATGGGAGAAGAAAATTTTGAGAGTGTTTCACTTCATCGGGTAGAAATAAACCTGTATTTAATTTTCTAGAGATATTTGTCAGGGAAATAACTTATGGCAAAAGTCACAATTCTTGCCACCTATGCAATTTATGTAATTCTATTTTTATTGGCAAGAAAACTTTCTATAAATGTACTTGCACACTAGATTACTCACACTGTACTTGGAGCCATTTTGGAATAGAGTAGCATAATACCAGGACTAAATGAATTGCTGACAATCGGTGTGTATTTATTTATCGTTTTCTGCACATTACTCATACCTTACTATTTAAACCTATAGCTTTGAAATGACACAACATTTTGAAAATTAGTAAATTTAAAAGGAGGAATGTTGATTTCTTATTTTTAGTTATTGGAGAATAACATGAAAGACTTATGGCAACTGCATAAAATTAACTGTTCTTTCAACTAAAATGTATGGAGAAAGATCTTCAGGAAATGGATTTCACAGATACACTGCTAGGATACTTGTCCCGAGTCTCCTCATGACTACACATGGATACTTACTGTAGTTATAGATGCAGAATACTATAATCAATAAATAAGCCAACAAACGTGCTTCTTCTTCTTTTAAAACTTCACTTATAGTTAAACATACTTATCCAAGTTTTTTTTCAGATATTTGCCTTATTTTCTTTAATTGTGTTCACATACATATATGTGAACATGTTTATTTATAAATAAATTCCAGACAGTATACAAAAGGAAGTATCCATGGGTGTATTTACTGTCTGAATATAATGAAAGTACTTCTGCAACAATGCCCAAGCAGCCAGGCCTGTTCTACTTATCAAGTTGTCTAGATACTTGCTTTTAACCAGTAAAGCAGAGATGGGGAACCATGGCCCCTTTTTATGAATTGTGACTTCAACTCCCAGAATTCCTGAGCCAGCCATGAGCCATAAAAGGGTCATAGTTCCCCACTCCTGTAGCAAAGGAAAAATAGCTAAAAAAGAGACTTGTTCTCTTCTCTGGAATGAATCCCTCCTAACTTCATACCATAATTAATTTGACAGAGACTCTTCTTGAAAAACAGCGTAATCAGGTAAGTATGTACAGTATGATATGACTGTGAGTGCTGGTGGTTCTTCTAAGATGGAGTGGGGAACCTTGACTTGTGGACTTCAACTCCCAGCATGCTGGCTCGGGAATTCTGGGAGCTGAAGTTCGCAAGTCATGAAAATCAAGGTTTTCCACCCCATTTATTTATTTATTTATTTATTTATTTAATTTTGTCATAACAATATACACAAGCATCACACAAAAAGATTATATAATATATAAACATATATATGGGGAGAAACAAGGAAGTATAAGCATATACATATATATATATATATATATATATATATATATATATATATATATATATATATATATATATATATGTAGGTCTTTGGTTGTTCGGGTTTTCTCCCGTGTAAAATTGGAAATGTCTTGGCAACGTTTCGACGAAGTCTCATTCGTCATCTTCAGGCTTCAGCTTCGTGCTTCTGGGAGCAATGTGTGATCGCAGCTGTTTCTTCCTTTTAACTGCTAGTGGGGGTTTGAACTGATTGGGTGGGAGCTTGGCTGTGCTCTGATTGGATGGGGTTTTTTGTGCTCTGATTGGATGGGGGTGTGTCCTGTTTGGGGGGGTGCTTGGTTGTGCTCAATTTAGTCTGTGTTGCAGGGGGATTTGAGCTGGTGAGCTGCATAGCTGTTGTTTGGCTTTGTGGTGGTGCTACATCTTCATAGTGGGTGTCAGTCTGCTGCATGTATGGATTGGAGGGGTTTGAAATGGCTAATGTTGCAGCTGCGGTCTGGCTTCTGGTCCTTGGTCGTGCTTCATGATCAGTGTGGGTTTGGGTCTGCTTTCTGGGTGGATGTGCGGTGGTGACATCCTGTGTGGACCTCGTGAGTGTGGGTCTGGTGTCATTCCTCGTGTTAGGGACTCGCTTGTCAATAAGGGCGGGTTTCCAAATGGCTGGTAGGCGGAGGTATCATCTCGCTTGTTCATGCTGTGTGGGCGTTTTCTATCTCAATGGCTTCTCTGATTATTCTGTTGTTAAAGTGTTCAGTTTTGGCGATAGTTCTGGTCTTTTAAAGTCAATATCATGTCCTGTGACTTTAAAGTGTTGGACCAGGGAAGAAGTTGGTTCCTCTTTTGAATGAGTTCTTGTGTTCTTCAATGCGCACTTATTCTTCTGTTGGTTTGTCCGATGTATGTGGTGGGGCAGGTGGTGCATGGGATTTCATATACTCCTTGATTTTCTAACTCAATTTTGTCTTTGGGGTTTCTTAGGATGGTGGATATTTTTCGGTTTGTGCAGAATGCTGTCTTGATGTTGTGTTTGTGGAGGATCTTGCTGATTCTGTCTGTGGTGCCTTTTATATATGGGAGGAGGGCTGTGCCGTTTTCTTGTTCTCTGTCTTGGATTTTAGTGGGGGGTTCTTTTTGGATTAGCTTGGTAATCTTATTTCTTTGGAATCCATTGGATGTTAGTACGTTAGTGAGAGTGTCTAGTTCGGTTTTTAGGTGTTGTTCGTCAGCTAAGCATTTTGTTCTGGAGATGAGTGTCTTGGCTACGGAGTTGATCTGTGCTGGGTGGTGGTGTGAGAGTGCGTGCAGATAGCGGTTTGTGTGTGTTTTCTTCTGGTAGATGGTGTGTCCTAGGGAGCCATTGGGTTTCCTGTAGACTAAGACATCCAGGAAGGGAAGTTGGTTGTTAACTTCTGTTTCCATGGTGAACTGTATTTTGGGGTGTAGGCTATTGAGGTGTGTGAGGAAGTTGTCAAGTTTTTCTTTCCCGTGTGGCCAGATTATGAAGGTGTCGTCTACATATCTGAGCCAGAGTTTGGGTTTGTGATCAGATTTTTCTAGAGCTTGGGTTTCAAAGTGTTCCATGTAGAGATTGGCAATGACAGGTGAGAGGGGTGATCCCATGGGTGCTCCTTCTACTTGTTTGTATTTTTGTCCATTATAGTTCACCATGGAAACAGAAGTTAACAACCAACTTCCCTTCCTGGATGTCTTAGTCTACAGGAAACCCAATGGCTCCCTAGGACACACCATCTACCAGAAGAAAACACACACAAACCGCTATCTGCACGCACTCTCACACCACCACCCAGCACAGATCAACTCCGTAGCCAAGACACTCATCTCCAGAACAAAATGCTTAGCTGATGAACAACACCTAAAAACCGAACTAGACACTCTCACTAACGTACTAACATCCAATGGATTCCAAAGAAATAAGATTACTAAGCTAATCCAAAAAGAACCCCCCACTAAAATCCAAGACAGAGAACAAGAAAACGGCACAGCCCTCCTCCCATATATAAAAGGCACCACAGACAGAATCAGCAAGATCCTCCACAAACACAACATCAAGACAGCATTCTGCACAAACCGAAAAATATCCACCATCCTAAGAAACCCCAAAAACAAAATTGAGTTAGAAAATCAAGGAGTATATGAAATCCCATGTACCACCTGCCCCACCACATACATCGGACAAACCAACAGAAGAATAAGTGCACGCATTGAAGAACACAAGAACTCAGTCAAAAAAGAGGAACCAACTTCTTCCCTGGTCCAACACTTTAAAGTCACAGGACATGATATTGACTTTAAAAAGACCAGAACTATCGCCAAAACTGAACACTTTAACAACAGAATAATCAGAGAAGCCATTGAGATAGAAAAACGCCCACACAGCATGAACAAACGAGATGATACCTCCCGCCTACCAGCCATTTGGAAACCCGCCCTTATTGACAAACGAGTCCCTAACACGAGGAATGACACCAGACCCACACTCACGAGGTCCACACAGGATGTCACCACCGCACATCCACCCAGAAAGCAGACCCAAACCCACACTGATCATGAAGCACGACCAAGGACCAGAAGCCAGACCGCAGCTGCAACATTAGCCATTTCAAACCCTCCAATCCATACATGCAGCAAACTGACACCCACTATGAAGATGTAGCACCACCACAAAGACAAACAACAGCTATGCAGCTCACCAGCTCAAATCCCCCTGCAACACAGACTAGACTGAGCACAACCAAGCCCCCACCCAAACAGGACACACCCCCAGCCAATCAGAGCACAAAAAAACCTCCATCCAATCAGAACACAGTCAAGCTCCCACCCAATCAGTTCAAACCCCCACTAGCAGTTAAAAGGAAGAAACAGCTGCGATCACACATTGCTCCCAGAAGCACGAAGCTGAAGCCTGAAGATGACGAATGAGACTTCGTCGAAACGTTGCCAAGACATTTCCAATTTTACACGGGAGAAAACCCGAACAACCAAAGACCTACCTACAAACACCCGTGAAAACCTCAGAAAACACACACACACACACACACACACACACACACACACACACACATATATATATGAATGAAAAGAACACCCCATTCTAAGATATTGCTTGTACTCATTTATCAACATTGCTACAGTTATTAAAGAATTGCTTCCTTAAATCACAAAACAGATTATACTGTATGTATCGTTGTTTTTAGTAAATGAATTGGTCACTTAATATAATAATTTGAAATGTTTTTGGGTCACTTTTATCTTTGTGTTCTTTAGTTTCATGGTGACCACATCACATATAAAATTATCATCTGTTTGCTTGTTCTATAACTAAGTTTTCTTAAATACAGGTATACATTTTTAAAAAAAATGTTTGCTCTTGTCATCTTTCTTGATATGCAGACACTTCTCCTTATTGACATGTTCAATCATTCTCCTCTACCACTAGAGTATATTGTGTATACTCTACCAGTAGAGCATATAGTATATCTAGATTTTTTTTCTCATCTTTTGCCTTTCCTCCCTCCCTATTTGTCTTTGATCTTGCCTCTAATACTATTTAAATCCTCATCTTCTATATAAGCTATTTTAAACCCTGCATATTATTTTTCACACTATCATTAATTTCTACAGCTTTGTAATCTTTTTTTATAAAAATTTTAATTTTTTAAAAAACAAACATACAAACAGTACATTTTTTCTGAATAGAGTATTGACCGAGTCAAAATTTACAGCTTATAACATAAGTATTTTCCAAATATAATTTATATATTTCAATTTCTAGCATATTTTTCCTACTTTTTTATTTTTCATCTCTACCTAATATTTAATATATAATTAATATTACCATCCACCCTAAGCTCCAATCTTAATCTTATTTCATTTCATTATCTTATTTCTCCATTTATCACATAGATTTCTCAAAATCACCACATTTGTAAATTATCATCAATTTATTTTATTTCCTTTATTCTATTGAAACCCTTTAATTTAAACATAGTCATTTCCATCCTTAATTTCTATTTTATTTGTTATAGCTTGATATTTCACAATTATCTCTTAATGTCAATTATTTTCTAAGGGTGGACCAATTTATCATTTCTTATTTCCCTATTAATAATTTTACCATTTTATCAAAAGCAATATATTTCTTCAGATTTTTCACACCACCTTTTTCAGATACAAACATTATCTTAATCTCTTAATCACCTTCTTTTTAAAAATTTCTATTAATATCTTATTGAATTTCAATTTCATTTGAAGTTCCGTATCTTAACCCCTTCTAAATACATAAGGTCATATTAACCCTTCTATCATTCATTTTGTATTTCACAATTTATAACATAATTCAATTTTTACAATACTGATATTAATACAATTCATTTAGTTCTATAAGTATATAGCATATTTCCTTTCCTCCTTTCCCTTGTTTTTCTCCATTCTACCATTCGTATTACACAATATATTTCGTATTACAATCGCCAATATTAATAATACAGTTCACTTATTACTATAGGTATATATCATATTACCCTTCTTTCTTTCCATTAATTACTCCTTTTAACCATTTTCTCTTGGTCCATCCAGCAATCTACCTCTTAAATTTTTCCTCCCTTTATCCTTTTCTCTCCTTTTCTTTTTTTTTCTTTTTATAATTATCATGTCTTTTCTTCTGTATCCTTCCTTTGACTTTTAAGTCCTTTACTCGTCTAGTTTGCCCTAAATTCCCATCTGATCTTTTCCCCTTTTCTCCTCTCACTTTTCTTATTTCCCCACTGTTGATCTCAGTATAATCATTTAACCTTTTTGTGCCTAATTCTTTCCCCCTTTTTTTCCTCTCTTGCGTCATCCTTTCCTCTCTATTTTTACCACTGTTAATCCCAGTGTAATCATTAAAAATATTTTCCTCTAGCCTTTTCTCCTTCCCTTTTTTTCCCTTAGTTGCTTTTTTGTAAGTTGTTTCCTCCTATCCCTTCTCTTTTTTTCATTGTGACTCCCAATGTAATTATCTTCAGTGCTGTTTTCTTGCTTCTCATTCTTAGCCTCTTTATCCAATTGAATATGCTCTGACACAATTTTTTGTTTTCTATCAAGATTAAATGATACCCGCATCATTTTGACCATCTCGATTAGTTCCTGCCACATTTTGACATTCTGGTTTGTTTTTAAGTCCAATTTACAGTTTTGTTATTTTCCACCTCCTTTGGTTGTCAAGATCAAACAGTTTTTTAAAAAAAAAAAAAACAAATTCTCCTTCAAACTTCTCACAGCTCTTGTAGATCAAGGTCACTGAAATTCTTTCCAGAGTTCAAATTGTTCATTGTAGTGCTTTTTTTCTGCCAGCAGATGTCTCTCTCCAATCCACAAGTTTCAAATAAAGTTGCAAAATATCCAAATTATATATTAAATCCGCTTATCAAATGCTTTTCAAATTTCTTCTTCCTCTTCTTAATTTTATATATCCCAAATTCCAGTTTAAAATCCAATTTCAAATCCAACTGAAAAATTTCCTTTACAGGGCTTTTCTATTTTGAATTTTTCTTTGTTCTTTCTTCAAAGTTCAAAACTTTTAAAATTATGTCCAATCTTGTTCAGAAATTATTTTCTTTCGGGTTTCTTTTTCTTATAATAATTTTAATATCTCCAAATCCAATTTCCAATCCAAATATCAAGCTCCATTCTGAGCTTTACTGCTTTAGTGTTCTGTTCTTTTCCCTCCATTAACATTCCCCAACACCAATTAGCTGCTATTTCCTCACCGAGACTTCTTTTGAAAATTTTAAAATACTTCTTTTTTACCTGTGAGTTAGCCAATCACTCACCCAGTACCAATAGTCCGTCCAAAACACCGCTCCTGCACAAATCTTATTCCGGTTGCCACAGCTTCATGACAGTCGTAATGGCCACTGCCCCTGCCGCTGGATTGAAGAGTTTTCTCCAACCTCCGAGGAACTTGCTTGGTCCTCATGGTCATCCGAGGTGCCTCTCTTTCCTCACCGTCCCTACAAGATGGATCTGGTCCGAAGAACCCCCTGACAGCGGTTTTCCTGGCTGAATTTTCACAAGGCTCATTGGAGCCTGCTATTTTCCAGCCAGTCTCGCCGCGATGCTTCTGGTTCTCCTAACAGCTTTGTAATCTTAAAGCTCTAGGCATCATTTTCTCTGTTCTGCTTCTGCTGCCAAGTGCAAACAAATGAAGTTGGCTAGTTGTTCTTCCAGTTTATTTTCTTTCTTTCCTACTACAACTGCACGTATTTGCCAGTATAAAAAATGAATTTCTTCAAATCCTGGGTACAGTCTTTTTCAGATTCATTATTTAATCTTACCTGAATCATGTTATTTTTAAAGGTACAGGATTATGATAAGCCTATTTACTTTGATGAGTTTTGGAAAATGAATAGATTAACATCTATCAAATTGTAAAAATGAAAAATTGGTAATCTGACTCCATATAGCTTCATCAAGGTCATTATGGACAAAGAGAGATACGGCAAGAAGCTGGGGCCGGCTACTCGCAGGAATGGCAAGGCTGATGATTAATACCTCCATCCTTAGTATTCATCTCTAAACCAGGTCACTAGAACTTCACTAGTCTTGGGCTCTGACTAGTGCTATTGAATGCCAGGGTCATATAGAGTAAGACTGTCCTCATCCATGATTTGATTGTGGATAAAGAAGCAGTTTGGCATATATAACTGAGACCTAGATGAAACCCTAGATAGGATACAGGAAATGGGCTTGGCAGTGGAATAGCATCTCTTTAGAAATCTATACATCCCACACAGTGATCTTATTTAAATGTAATTATTTGAATTCAATTGACTTGGGTTTTTTGCCCAATTCTGCCCTTAATTTTCAGAGTTTGGCTTCAGAATTGTATATCAGTACACACTTCTAAAATGTGTGATTTACATATATTTATTGTGTGGCAGGGACTGGTCTGAATCCAGAGGCATTTAGCAATATTAACTGAAAAAGAAGCAAGATGGGCAGCATGAAAGTTTGCATTTTGCTTTTTCTGAATACCAAGCACAGAGTTCTTTCCCTTCAGATAAATACAGGAATATTTGGTACTTGAGTTTTCAAAGATTCAAAATATTAACATTTCAAAGACATAAAAAAAGCTTTGAAGGCTGAAGAATTTCTGCAGGGACATACTCAGGACATAAATCTTTTTGATGCAAAATCTCCCATGCTTCAGAATTTATCATGTTCTTATAATGAGAGTGCAATAACAAATATTAAGGCACAAGGTAGGTTCAGGATATAATTACTAATTAGACCTCAAATCCCTTATGTATATGGGCAGGAATCATTGTACTATTTGGCAAAATGTAATTTAGTCTACAAACAGTCAGTTTGGTGTAGTGGTTAAGACATCAGTCTAGAAACTGGGAGAATGTGAGTTCTAGTGCTGCCCTAGGCACAAAGCTAAATGGGTGACCTTGGAATAGTCGCTTTCTCTCAGCGGTAGGAAAAAGACAATGGTAAACCATTTCTGAAATCTTGCTGAGAAATCTACAGAGACTTGTCCAACCAGTCTTGAAAAATCAGACACAACTGGAGCAGGAGGAAAAAAAATTTCTATCACAATAAAATGAAAAAATGGAAACAGATGAGACTAATAGGAACAACTATTCATAGAATAAATTACTGAAATTAAGGATGGCTCTTAGTAAGTGCAGATGCAATGTTTCATTATATAATCATAGTGTAAACTATGAGCAGAAAATTGAACAGATTTTGCTTTTACAAAAGGAGCCACCTAATTGCTTGCCCATCCTAAAGAATCTGGAGTCAGATTCTCTTGAGGCAGTGCTGCTTCTTGTTTTCCCCTTGAAAGGAAGCACGTAATTTCAAAAATATAAAGGATCTGAATGCAAATTACAGTACTTCTTTTGAAGTAAATGATGGACTTTTGTAACAGGGCAAAGAGAGCTATCCATTAGAAGAATTTTTACTGTAGAATGAATGAATATAGAGGTACATTATTCCTTTGTATGTGCACATGCAGATTCAAAGATATGCAGTAAAGAAAAAGCTGCACAACTAAATTACACATTCATTTAACTATCATTAAGTCTTGGGCTAAGCCAAAGCTCTGCAAAATGAAATGAGGACACTATTGCAGTCTTTGAAAGCAAGGAAATAAGTATTTGCATGAGTTGAAGATTTACAACACAGTTCAAAAACTACTCCCACATTCAGGAACAAAATACCTAAAATTGTGTGTACTAAACACATTTGTTCCATTAATTTTTTGTAAGTCGAGAAAACTAAAGTCATAGATACAGAGGAAAAAGAGAAGAATCCAATTCCTCCATTCTGAACAACATCCCTAAATGAAAGCAATGTATTTTGCAATTAAAGGACACTATGTCTAATCTCAGTGTTTTCTGGATGTGCTGCTTTTAACTTCCAGAATGCTGAGCCATTGCTGAAAATTACAGGAACTGAAGTGCATACAGTACATTAGGAAGACACCAACTGTGGGATCCTCAGTGAAGCATACTTGTACACAGCTATTGAAGTTCCAAATGAACTGTGAAGTTCCTACTATCAAAACTGGGCTTAGATTAATACTTCCTAGAAAGCCATATTTATTCCCACCTGGGTCTACAGAATAAACATCTTCTGGATCTACAGAAATATTTTAAAGCAAAGTGTGATTTTATTGTGATTCAAAGAAAAAAGCAAAAGACTGCTCAAGATTAAGGTGCCCCTGGATGTGGTCTAAAAACAATCTCTACTTGATGACCTGGCAGAGCACTTTGTGTCCTACAGAAAACAAAACCTTTCCCTGCCATACCGTTTGAATTGTTTCATTCCATTAAGGTTTAATGCTACTTTCCACAATACGCTTGTGCCCCAGTGTTTTAGGACTATTATTCATCATATGCGACTCCAAATAATAACTAGAATAAGTGATAAATTTTCTGCAATAGCTTTAACCAGCATGAACTGAACTGTAACATTATGTGACCTAAACCGTTGAACTATGAAAATACTAATCAGTACAGTAATTCAAAGAGGAAAGATAATATGTAACTTATGTGCAATATGTTTTCACAACGGGGTGCTATAAATCATGAACAAATTTACACATCCCAAATGTACATTTATATATTATTATACCAATTTATAAAGTATTCTCATTTTACACTGACACTATCCTTATCATTTTTATTATCAGTCTTCTGACATATATGTGAAGAATGATGGAAATATTCTTGCACTACTAAGGAATAAAGAACTAAGAGTATACATATGATTTTTCTAGTCATGCAAAGCAGATTTAATACACAAATAACACTACTAATAATGAAGGGATAGCACTTTTTATGCAGAAAATACTATTTGTTTTTCATTTGTTTTTTTAAAAAAATATAAATTACAAAAATTGGTCAGTTTATGTTTCAAGAGATGGGACATGGTATTATTACCAAATTTAAAGAGAAATCTCTTTCCCCACACACATAAAAATTAAAATACATTTTTCATGTATACAAATGCAACTAGTTTAAATGAGAAGGATGCCAATGTGGATTATTAATCTAATAATTCAAACTCAAAAAAGAAACATAGAGGTATGGAAATGGAAAAATGTCTGTGGACACCGAAGCTTGAAAAAAAAACCTTGAATTTTACATTAAATACAATTAGTATATTTTTATGTAATATAGAAAAAGATTATTTTTTATTTATAAATAGTGAAGCTTGCATTCAATTGGCTGTATTTCACTAATTTGCTTATAATGAGAAAGTACCTTTAGATCATCTATCCTTAATGACTAATATGTCAGGATGTAGAAAGATGACAGTTGAGAGAAGAGAGAGAAGAGGGAGGGAGGGAGGGAGGGAGGGAGGGGAGAGAGAGAGAGAGAGAGAGAGAGAGAGAGAGAGAGAGAGAGAGAGAACAAATTAATTCCATAATCAAAATGTAGCAAAATGTTGAGCTCTGGGCAGACAGATGAATAGAGGGGTTTAAGTGGAACAAATTAAAACTAATACTTGCCAGAATTACTGTCAAATGGCAAGTATGTTCAAGAAATCTGGTCTAATGCAGAACATAACTGGTAAGAGAAAATGTCGACCAGAGAAGTGCAAAATGACATTTCGAAGCTTCTCCCATCCAAATTTGTTTAAAAGTCCTATAGGCAAACACCACATGCAAACATAAAATAAATAAAACTGGACTATTTACTTTATATATAATGTTATAAATGTTTTTGAATATTTTATTTTTTCTGAAGCCTGCTTATGTAACATTTTTCTTTCTTTGGTACTCTCTGCAGCCTCCCTCCTGCAACTGTTCTTTATGCAAACTCCCATTTCTTTTTAGTATATTTTAATCTGAAGATAGTTATAGAATGAAAAGACCACTGGCCTTCTCTATTCTGCTAATAAATATTCTTTAGTGGGTGGAGGGATTAATAATATTAGGATGAAAAATTGCATACCTGCTTTGTAAATCATGAAGATGTAATTCACCTACATAATGGGTGGCTGATGAGAGGGTGACAATCCGAGCATTGTGGCTATGTGTTCCTGATTGCTTCAGTGTATCCAAGAGGAGATTTGTCAACAAGAAATGTCCCAAGTAGTTAACACCAAGATGCTCTTCAAACCCATCTTCTGTCTTCTTTTCGGGTACCAGCATCACTGCAGCTGAAGAGTTGAACAATAAAGTGAACTTTGGTGTGTACATGCCTGATTTTGTTTCATATAGCCAAGTAAAATGTAAGAAAATCCCTGTAATCTTTCCCTATGGCATCCAATATCTCACAAAAATTCCATAAACAGGACATCCATAAATCAGCAGCATCTCTTTTTCAACTATCTCAGTATCACAATTAAAATAAAGCATACTATGTGACATAAAATTTAAAATATAAAATAGAAGGTAAAAGTATGTACAAATTAAACAGATCTTGCCTAGAAACTAGCAACAATTGTTCTGTCATGCTGCCATTAATTCAAGTGTACACTGTTGGGGCAACGAAGAGCAGGTATACATGCAGTGTTGTTGTCTGCATGTCACCACAATCACAAAGAGCAGAAGCAACTGGATAGCCCCATTTGTTCAGAGTATCTCTGGATCTTGTTGTATTCTGTGCAGTCTATTCAATGATTTCCATAGTTCCCAGCTTTTTTCTCAGTACAGATTCATCAGGGATATAAAAAGTCAATTTCTACACACAGAAAATAACTGACCAAGGCTATCTCCACAGAAAAACAAACAAAAGCTAAAGCTAACAAACCAACAGAGAAATGGTAGATTTGTTTTATGCAGTAAGAAGGCAATTAAGAAAAATATTTGTCTAAAAATTCATGACTGAATTTGCAGCAGTTTTATTCTTATATGTGTATATTTGTTTGTGGTGAGAGAAGTCTCAAGATTAGAATGCCAAGGTGACCTGATTATTCTGTTGTGGAAGTAACTCAAATGCTAACACCTAGCACATTTATAAATTAAGCAATTAAAGATTCAAGTGCCAAATATGGAAATGAATTTAAAGATGTAGCAGAAATATTATTTTATTCTTTGAAACTGCAGAATATTTAGAGAGAGAAACTTAGTGGCTGTAATGGAATGTGTGGGTGACCTTAGGGAATTATAAGAAGACATGCTGTCTAGGAAACAATCATACAAGGAAGACAGAAACCCCCAGTAGCTTAAGAGCTGGGGGAGGGGGACTAAGGAAGGACTCACCCTAATGAATCAGGCAATAAATAAAAGTGATGTGGGAATTTGTACTTTCAGACTTGCAAGTTCCTATTAATGTAACCTTACAGTTACATTAGTTTATCTAATTGTGTGTCTTGTCTGGTTTACCTGGGAGAGCTGACAGTAGCTCAGTTGTTTAAATCAGGCTTCTCAGTATTGTTCATGGGAAAAAAACCCCAAAACATCCTCAGATTGTTGGAGTATTTGGAAACTGCTTTTAATTTATTGCAGTTGTATAACAAGTCTGTACGGTAGTTTAATACCATTGAGTAATCTGTTTTCAATCACAATATGAAAGGATACACCCAGTGAAGCTGGAATTTGAGAGCAATGTATAAATGTCACGGATGAGCTTTTCATAACACACAGGCTGACAATGCCCAGAACAAGAGAGTTATGCAAGATACATTCTAATATGCACGATGCAGGCACTGGAGCAACACAACATTTAACTTCTTAAAGGTAACATTATTCTATACACATAATCAGCAGCTAAAACTATCTAGGGTATAATTCCTGGCCACGACTGGCCATACATTCAGTTGGGTCATTTATTTTCTTTCCCAAACTTTCAGTTTGCAAGGCAGATTATAGTTTTGGAACTAGTGGATATCCCTCAGATATCAATTTCTCAGATATATTTTATTTACTTTTTATATACTTTCCTTGGTTGCCCTGATTCACAATCGGATATTTCAATGTTACACTGCTGAAACCCAGGTCTATCAGACTTTAGACCTGAGATCTGGCAGTCATTATGTAGTCTATAATGATGGTGTAAGTTCACTATTAATATGTTTAAGCTCATAAATGCCAAACAAGAGACTTAAACAGAGGCTTGAGTAAAATAGCATTTAATCTTGATCAAGCTTAAATGGTTAGTTGTTCCAAACACATAGAGGATACATACATGCACAATGTTCTCTTTCATACCAAAAAAGGTCTTTGTACTCTAGTCATATAATCTAACTGCATTGTAAAAGTCAGTAATGTAATCTAACTTCAGATTTACATCCTTCTGCAGTGTTATCTTTTCCCCCTTCTGTCTTCTTAATTACCACTTGATTTCCTGGAGTGGAGGAATCTCAAAAGATCAAAGATGAGATAGTTCTTAGGCAGGGGAAAGATGGTTTGACAAATGCCAGATATTTTCACAAGAGATCAAATGGTGGGAACTTGCAAGAAACAAACCATTAGCAAGTTTCTACTAATTCTAGTATTTCAGTATATCTCTTCCCTTACAGTGGTGTGTGATTAATTATGACAGAATATTTTATCAATATTCCACCTTGGAGATTCACTTATGAAAATAAATAAGTATAATGTTGTATTCTGGCCTGATCTTTATCACTGAACCTGACAAGCAGAAGCACCAAGCTTCGGCTGCCCGCAGTCTTGACTGATGTTCAATTGACCTTATACCCATGAAGTAATCTTACAGTGAGGGCTGCAAATGTCCTTCTTACACTTGAAGCTTTATTGGTCATAAATTAGCTTATGCATAGATTATTGCATTAGGATTCCCGATTCCTTTTTCAATTCTATTTGAACTGTTTTGGATATTATATAATCATGTTATTCCTATGATTCATAATATCATGAAGTCTTTTTTTTTTTTTTATTCAAAAAGTTTTACAAAATTTTTTCCCCCCTTTCCCCCCCTCCTCTCCCCTCCCTTCACAACCCCCCCCCCGACTTCCCGGAACGAGCACAAGGTATAGTTAAAATAAAACAAACATATGCTAAAAATTTTTATCCCAACTTAATTATACCCTACAATCATCAATTCCTAACTTCCCCAAAACAATCAAAATAATACATCATAATCATTCAAAACAGTCTGATAACTCTTAGTCTGATATCTACGTTGAATATAGTCAATCCATTTTTTCCATTCCTTTAAGTATCTTTCTTGCGTATTGTCTTTCAAAAAGGCTGATATCTTCGCCATCTCAGCCAAATTGGCAACTTTCAATATCCATTCTTCTATTGTTGGTACTTCTTTTTTCTTCCAATATTGTCCTATTAGTAATCTTGCTGCAGTTATTAGATTTAAAATCAATTTAGTCTCAATTACTGTACAATCCGTAATAATTCCCAACAAGAAAAATTGCGGCAGGAACTTTATCTTCTTTTTCAAAACATTTTGTAAAATCCACCAAATTTTTATCCAAAAGGCCTTTATGTCCTTACAAGTCCACCAAATGTGAAAATATGTAGCGTCATCACAATTACATCTCCAACATTTTGCTTGCATATCTGGATACATACACGATAATTTTTTAGGATCTAGATGCCATCTATAAAACATTTTATAAAAGTTTTCCTCAGATTCTGTGCCTCGTGAATTTAACATTTCTAACCCAAATTTTTCCCAAGTTTCCAATAATATTGGCTCCTGAAAATTTTGTGCCCACTTTATCATACAGTCCTTTACCAAGTCCCTTTCAGAATCTATTTCAAGTAACACATTATACAATCTCTTTATATGCTCCTGAGACTGATTTCTAATTTGCTTTACCAAATTTCCCTCGTTCTGCTCTATACCAATTTTCTGATCTTCCTTCCATCTAGCATGTAGTTGCTCATATTGAAACCAAGTATAATTTTTCCCTTCCTCTCTTAATACTTGCAGAGATTTTAACTGCAAATTACCTCTTTCAGTATACAAAAGATCTTTATATGTAATCATTTCCTGATTCTGTTCTATGTTTATATTTTCTACTGTATGTCTAGGACTTGCCCATATAGGAACCTTATAATTTAGTTTATAAGAGTATTTTTCCAAACACAGAAGGGCATTTCTTAGCACATGATTTTTAAAGGCCTTATCCACTTTTTTGTCATAAATTAAATATGCATGCCATCCATATAGCAAATCATAACCTTCTATATTCAAAATTCTGTCCTCTGTTAAATTAAACCAATCACTTATTGCAGAGAGCAGCTGCTTCATAATATAATTTAAAATTAGGCATTTTAAACCTCCCTTTCCGAGAATCTTGAATTATTTTCATTTTAACCCTAGCTTTTTACCTTCCCATATAAATTTGTTAATTCCTTCTGCCATTCCTCAAGATTCTTATCTTTCTTAATTATTGGTATCATCTGAAAGAGGAATAAAAATCTAGGTAAAACATTCATTTTAATAGCAGCAATTCTCCCAGCAAAGATAATTGCAATTTTTTCCAAACAATCAACTCCTTCTGAACTTTTTGCCATAAAACCTCATAGTTATTCTTATACAATTTCACATTTGACAATGTAATATAAACCCCTAAGTACTTAACCTTCTTTACAATTTCAAATCCTGTTATTTCCTCTAGTTTTTCTTTCTGTTGTCTGGCCATATTTTTATTATCACTTTTGTCTTTTCTGATTTACCTTAAACCCTGAGACATTCCCATATTGATCAATTATTTCCAACAAAGATTTACTAGAATTTATAGGGTTTGTTAAAGTAATCACCAAATCATCTGCAAAAGCTCTTAACTTATATTCATATTGTCTAACTCTAATTCCCTCTATCTCCTTTACTTCTCGTATTTTATCCAATAATGGTTCTAGAGTTAAAATAAACAATAATGGTGATAAAGGACATCCCTGTCTTGTTCCTTTCGCAATCTTAAAAGGTTCTGTTAAGCTACCATTGATTATAATCTGTGCTGTTTGCTCTCCATAAATTGCCCTAATTATTCTTAAAAAACCATCTCCAAATTGCATCTTTTCTATTAATTTAAATAAAAAATCCCAATGCAATCGATCAAAAGCTTTCTCTGCATCGAGAAAAATAAATGCTGCTGGAATAAAATTTTTCTTTTCTAAGTACTCCAATAAATTAACAATCTGCCTAACATTATTCCTCATCTGTCTCCCTTTTATAAATCCAATATAATCCATATAATGTTGTATTCTGGCCTGATCTTTATCACTGAACCTGACAAGCAGAAGCACCAAGCTTCGGCTGCCCGCAGTCTTGACTGATGTTCAATTGACCTTATACCCATGAAGTAATCTTACAGTGAGGGCTGCAAATGTCCTTCTTACACTTGAAGCTTTATTGGTCATAAATTAGCTTATGCATAGATTATTGCATTAGGATTCCCGATTCCTTTTTCAATTCTATTTGAACTGTTTTGGATATTATATAATCATGTTATTCCTATGATTCATAATATCATGAAGTCTTTACTGGCTTCCTCTCTGTCAAGCCCCACACAGATGGGTCAGATCAAGGATGCAAGTGCCCCTTCGGTAATAAATACAGAATCTTGGAAGCTACAATTTAATTTATAGTGAAGGTGGAGTCTCTGAATGACTTAAAAAGCTTCTTCTCAGCTTTCTTGATATGAATTGTCATTTCTAAGATAAAGTACCAATGGATTTTCCTTTTATTGCTTCTAGTCTTCTTCCCACCATTTTCCACAACCCCTCACAATATCTGAACTAGCTATGTTCAAACTTTTCGTTGGAATCTTCCATTTGCCAAAGTTCAGATATGGGGCTGCTCTTTTTCTTTTTACACTCGTGCTTATCCATTATGTTCTTCTGGTTGATCATCTTTCTGTTTTTTCTTCCAGGGTGTTGGTTTCCAGATCTACATTAAGGAATCAGGACCTTGATTCATGATTCTGGAATAAGATCCATCCTTCTCTTTACTTCTGTGAAATTATAATGTCCATTATTTCTCCAAGTTATATGGAGCTAGTCTAATTTTCAAGTTAATATTTGTTTTATATTAATTATGAATATACATGCATTCTGCAGGATTACAGAGCATTAGTTTAAAACTGCATGATCATTATTTAAATGTAAATATTAGTTTTACTGATTGGATAAATTAATTTTATGGAATAGAATTTTATACCAGTAGTTTTTTTCCCCCTGAACTGCATTGTGCCTTAGTAAAAGTGCATAATAAAGAAATATTATGAGTTTTTTTGTTTTGATTTTTTTTCTGCCATATTTTTTTTCCATAACAGCTTGGAAAGAGATGCCAAGTACTAAATTTCAGTAATAGCACAAGAAAGCTTTTTGCTAGTAAGTGCCAGAACTATGAAACTTGATCAGCTAAAAAACTGTAATGCAGATAATGAAACAAGTAAGGGTAGTAAGTAAGTTTGAGGATTCAAAAATAAATAAATAAATAAATTCAACAAGTGGTCAAAATTGGCAATGCTCTATCAAATCCTGTCCCTGTCAAAAGTGGCGTTCCTCAAGGTAGCGTTCTTGGACCAACGCTCTTCATACTATACATAAATGATCTCTGTGACCATATCTCAAGTTTTTGTGTTCTCTTTGCTGATGATGTCAAACTATTTAACACCACCAACAATAGTACTACCCTTCAAAAAGACCTTGATTTTGTATCCGATTGGTCTAAAACTTGGCAACTCCAAATCTCAATCAGCAAATGCTCAGTCTTACATATTGGAAAAAAGAACCCAAACACTAAGTACAAGCTTAATGGACATTATCTTACAGATGACCCCCGCCCTGTTAAGGACCTTGGAGTTTTCATATCAAATGATTTAAGTGCCAAAGCCCACTGCAACTACATAGCAAAAAAGGCTCTAAGAGTTGTAAACCTAATTCTGCGTAGCTTCTTTTCCAAAAACTCTACACTACTAACCAGAGCATTCAAAACATTTGCCAGACCCATTCTTGAATACAGCTCATCTGTCTGGAACCCATACCACATCTCTGACATTAATACAATTGAACGAGTCCAGAAATATTTTACAAGAAGAGTTCTCCGCTCCTCTGTAAACAACAAAATACCTTATCCCTCCAGACTTGAAATCCTGGGATTAGAAAACTTAGAACTCCGCCGACTCCGACAAGACCTATGTTTATTTACTGCAGCAAAGTTATATAGCTGAAGAAATCTGATCGTGTCCTTTAGATCATCAACAGCCTGGAGCCAGCTGTGTAGCATTTCCTCAGGCCTTTAAGGTCTCAGTTCAAAGTATTTGGGTTCTTCAGCTATCTTTTTATATGTTTTTACAAGAGAGGGAGTATAAACATTATCTGGAGGTGACATTCTTTATCTCTGGCCTGGTCACAATACAGATAGTTGACCTATTGCCAGAGGTATTTTTAAGACATTATCTTGTGCTCCAACATACAACCTCCAAAAATTATCTTATGACTTTATCTTGTAAATAACATGGAAACCCAGGCACTTGACCCTCTGTCAAACATAAGCTTACATGGCACATTATTTCCATCATATCCCTGTTTTCCTTCCCTTCTACAAGTGTCAAATTAAGAAGCTGATGTTTTTCTCATTATCTTAATTATTACAAACAGAATATACATAAAAGGCTCAAATTGAAAGTGATTACATACGAATTACAGCAGCTTGTTAATTAACTCTTCTAACTATCTGCATGGGATGTGGAGGAATTTACAATATAATGCTACTATTTGCACAGTTTTCTACGTAAAGTCCAAGTACAGAAGAATTTTAGTCTAAATTTTTCAAATGAGAAAAGGTGCACTATATCACTATATCGCTTCATCAATTCTTATGCAGTGATATTATTGCATGAAAAAACTCAGTGATTTTTAGTACCACTATTTGATATGATCTGTACAATGTAATTAGAGTGTTGTTTTGTTTCTTGTGACTGCCTCTAATTTTTTCCTGCCTGCTAGTTTAACCTAGGTGAGATAACCTTTTTGAGAAAAAAAGCAGATAAAGTATATAATGATTCCATAGAGCACTGAGAGCCATTCCACATCTTACAGCTGCAAAATAATTATAAACGTATTTTTACTTATTGAAGGGCATCCATCGTTTCTAGAGCTGGTGACTATATCTGGTTGTCTTGGATGCAACAAAACATGCCCAACTGATTTTTAAAACAGTATTAATGGAGTTAGAGGGAAGACAGAAAAAGTAAGTTTCAAACCTTTCATCTTTTCAAATCACCCTTCTTTTGCATTTAAATGAAAATTTCTCTGACCAAAGAACTTTCCTCTCCCAAGGCCTGTGTATTTGTTTTGTGAGATTATTCTAATTAAATTTTATAAGAAAAAAATGAGTGTAGTGGTATTGACTGATTATAATAAAACTGATATGCTAACTGGCACACAAAGCAGAGGAGATGAAAATAACCATGAATCACATGATTGGAGATTAGCTGATGTTGACATTTATGGTTTCATACAAACAATGAGTAGGACGAAGGTCTATAGTTTGTTTGTATGACCAGCACTAGCCTATATTACAACTAAACATTTACTATTCCCTTTGCCTAAATGGAGGACCAAGATCAGCCCAGCTATTGCCGAAGTTGCTACCAGTACTACTGTAAATTAATTGACACAAAGTAAAAAGAAAAAAGAAAATGTGTAAGAAAATGGAAAAATGCCAGGTCAAATTCCATGCAGTCTAACACCTGATACCTTAAGACAGGGCTGTCAAACTCAAGGCCTGGAGGCCGGATTTGGCCTGCAGTGTGCTTAGATCTGGCCTGCAGATACCTGGAAACAGCAAAGGTTTGACCTGCAGTGCCTCTGCCAGTGAAAACAGAGTTTGCAAGGCCCTCCAGAGCTCCATTTTCGCTGGCAGAGGGTTGCAGCAGGCCACTGCAGCCGAAAACAGAGCCCGGGAGCCTGTTTTCGCTGGCAGAGCACTCGGGCTACCACAGGCACCCCCAACACGAGTGGCGTAGAGCTGGCCATGCCCACTGCGGGCCCCGAAGGTCAAACACATGCCTTTAAAAATGTTTCCCAGATTAAACACCAAGGAAATGTTCTTTCAATTACTTCACCTCATTAAGACACAGCAATTTGCCACACTTTTGTCTTCTGCTTACTCGCAGGTCCTAAAAGAATGAACTTCTACAACAAAAGCTGTTTTTAAAGTAACAATAATTGTGAAATATTTGTTACCAAATCCAACGTCATTATTTTTTCTTGCATACCTCTAGGTTAGGACTCCAAGGCGAACAAATAAGTCAGTCCTAGAGGAGATCAATCCTGACTGCTCTTTAGAAGGCCAGATCCTGAAGATGAAACTGAAATACTTTGGCCACCTAATGAGACGGAAGGACTCACTGGAGAAGAGCCTAATGCTGGGAAAGATTGAGGGCAAAAGAAGAAGGGACAACAGAGAATGAGGTGGCTGGATGGAGTCACTGAAGCAGTAGGTGTGAGCTTAAATGGACTCCAGAGAATGGTAGAGGATAGGAAGGGCTGGAGGAACGTTGTCCAGGGGGTCGCTGGAGGAATGTTGTCCATGGACACAACTTCGCAACTAACAACAACAACAAGGTTAGGAAAACCACTGCAGTAACACTATTCCTATTTTAAAAAAAGATCATTAGAGGTTGAGTTAGAATTTTAAATTTTCTAAAGAATAGGACAGTATTCAGAGACCATGTTCTTCAAACAAGTACAAACAAGTAAAATTCCAATAGTTTTTGATCCCACCTAGCATATAGTCATGTGGAGGGAAAGTTTTAGTCCAAAACATTTTGAAGGTGCCATGTTTAAAAATTCTGTTAACAGATTGATTTAGATTTTAGAAGCAGGAATGGCATCATACAGTATGTGGGTTTTACTTTTAAAATTCTTGTTTTGATAGAACTGCCATTTATGTGCAATTTGCTAATTTAGCTTAGTGAGTTTGATTTCAAAAGACTTTGATTAATCTGACATTAACAGAGAAAGTAAGGCAGCAGCAAAAGTGTTTATAAATAATATGCATAGTGTACGTCAAGACAGACTTTATTTAGACATTATTCTTCTGCCATTAGAGTATATGCAAGCAGAAATCAAGATTCTGAGGCAATTCATATAATTATACGTTTAATTCTGGCAGCCTATAGACTATTGATTAAATTATGTATTTTAAATGATTTATTTATTTATTACATATGTTCTGCAGCATTCAATCATAATTACCCTAAGTACTGTAGCACACTATGGAGAAAAATACAATAAATTATAATACTATGTTTATTGAAATACAGTTAATTTAATTTAAATATCTTTAAATTAATTATAATAACACATAAACTATAACCTATATATATATAACTATATATAGACAGATTTAGGACTTCCCACACTTTTATTTCTATGCTCAATGAACATTTTTTAAGCCATATTGTTGAAAACTTTGTAAGTACTTGGAGGAAGGTGCAGTTCTTCTCCTTGATGATAAGGCATTCAAAGGGTGGGAGCAGCTCCCTAGAGTGCCCATTTCTGAGTCTTCTCTCATTGTACTTCACACAGGGTAGGACCTCAATAGACATTCTTCTCAAGTACTTTTCGGTAGGTAGATTCTATTTGACTAGGCAGTCTTGAAGATAACTAAGCCCCAAGCTATGTAGGACTTTATATATAATCATCAGTACTTTGAACTGCACCAGAAACAAACCTTCAAATAATTCAATTCTACAATATTGATGTCATCTGACAATACGAGGTTGTCTGTGTTAACACGTGGACTGGGTATTCTGCATTGCTTTCAGCCTCTGGCTGGTTCTCAAGGGCAGTCCCTTATAAAGCACATTATGATAGTCTGCTCCTGAGATGACAAGGAGATGAATGATCGTAGTCAGTGCCTTGTTTTTCAGGAATGGTTACAATTGTGCAAAGGCCCTTCCAGAAAGTTTCCACCTATTGTTCCAGCAGAAGCTGAGAGTCCAAGAGTTCTATTAGGTTCTATACCAGTTCTTTTGGGGCAAAACAATTCCATCTAAAACTAAAAAGTGGCATTATCCAGAACCAATTAGCTTCTGAAATTACAGCCATTCCATTTTGCTAGGGTTGAGCCTCAGTTTGATTCTCTCCATCCAGATCCTTACAACCTCCAGGTGTTGGCTCACGAATTTCACATTTCTTGAACAGTCAAATGCAGAGATGTATAACATCAACATATTATGACACTGAAGGCCAAAATGTTGGAGGACCTCCCCCAGTGACTTCATGGAGATATTTAATAAAACGAGGAGATGCTGAGTCCTTCCTTCATACACACTATCTAGAACCATCTACTTAGGAAAGAATAGAATCATCTAAAAATGGTACAATCCTAATCTTCATACATGGTCTAGAAGGATACATGGTTGATGGGATCATGGACTGCTGAAAGATCTAGCAGGCCTAGTTATTCCTCCCCCACTGAAGCCCAAAGTAGATAAGGCATTATGAATTTAAGATTTATCTTTAGAAAAAGCAGAGCAAAAAGAAACCCATAGTAAATATATAAATATCAATGGCAATAAATATTCTATTGCCAATGTGCCAAACATTCAGCAATATGTTGTTAATTCATATAAAAATATGGTTGTGTCTTTTTAGAGAAAAAAAATCATTCTCCAAAGGAAAGAGACATCATATGCACTAAAAATGCCTAGCTTAAGAATATTTTGTAGTCTATCCTTATAAAATAATTATCCTGTAGATATTCTATGAAACAAACTAGCATACTTGGTGACATCTGGGCACACCCTATATCTTTAAATCTCAAAAACAAGGGGTAGAAATTACAATCAATGCATAAGCTAATAGGAAACTAAAAATAGCACTCTACTTAAGTGCTTCTCTATCTAATATAATTACTGAAGCCAATATAAACCAGGAAGAATAAGCTTTTTAATTTGGATATTGTGGGTGCATTACTTTAAATCAATTCTATATTCATTTAACTGTATTCAGTTTTGCAAATAATACAGTCTAATTTCTAAAGGAACAAAGCAGAGAAACAAAGCTTATTTTTAATAATATAATAATGATTATATAAGAACAAAGACAAGACAAGACTAATACAAACTAAGGAAAATATAAAGAGTAAAAAAAAAGAGAAATGCACAAAGGTAGAAAAAAGAAAGAAAAGAAAGAAAAGGGATCTATAAAAGATGACTTCTCCTTCCAAGTATAAACAATTTCAGTAACTTAACTAGTACTTCAATTTTTTTAAAAGCTCTTATTTCCAGATCTCATTCCTTATTAATAATGGAAATTGTAAAAACTCATCATTCAGATTCAATCAGCAAAAGGCTACTAAGAGTTACCAGAAATAGCAACATGTATATTTTAACCTATCATTTTCACTAAGAAATAAAGCAAAACAAAAAACCCCTTCTCCCCACTTATAAACAGATCTTTAATGCCTTGTCATTCAGTCCTGGTCAAAAAGGTATCCCACTAATAGCTACTAGAATTCAAACTTAGTCATGGTCAAATACATTGACTTCTATTTACTTTTAAAATCTTTATATTTAATCCTCTCAAGTAATGTTCCACAAGTTGATTCCTTATAAATTTTCCTTTATCTCCTTTCAGGATCAACTTCACTAGTTTTACACATCCCTTTTGTAAATCCAAAATAGGGAAGCTTTGCAGATCATTATTTTGATTTATTAGTTGTATGTCCCCTTTATTTTTATGATATTAGCTGGTCTCCAATGCAAATTCATTGTTACATCCTTTTCCATACTACTCTTGTAATCTGGGATTTTTTAAAAATCCATTTTCAAATCCATACTTAAATCAGCCTGAGTCTCTGTTCTTTTCTATATTCTATGTTAGATCCATTTTTTTTTGTATCAAACAAAATTCCCAAACAGCCTTAATTTGTTCTATTGTCAAATAGGATAGCTCCATTGTATTAATGGGTCTTGTTTCCTTTAATTGTAATCTTTAATTCTCTCTGTTTCTCTCTAGTCAACCTTCAAGTGCCTTTATTGTCATATATTTATTTTCCAATCAGCAAAACGTTCCCATGGACGTTTTTGTACAGTTAATTTCAGAATGTTTATATATTCTTCTGTAAAGTTTTCAATGCCCCTATAGGAAATATTCTTTCAAATCTATCCAACCCCTTAATATTCTAGAATCAACATTATTAATCCCCCTTTTGCTATTTTCCATTTTTTTTCCTTTTTTAATCTTTGAATTTACATAAAGCTTCTTTCCTCCAGGGTAGAAGGACATTTTTATGGCAGGATGGAACTTGACTTAATATCCAGAAAATCATTAATAAGCAACTTCAAAATATAATTAAGAGAGAAAGTGGAAGAATCCTGTATCCGGGGAGTTCCAGGAGCCAATCTGTTAATCTGCTCCTTTTTTGTTGCAATCATTAATCTTCAATCCGCCATTACTTTCCAAAGTCTGTTGAAACCAAGCTTATTTTTTTAAAGTAATGTGTCATAAAAAATACCCAGTATCGTAAATTATAGTATTATTTGTGAGATTAACTGTGGAGAATTGAATGAGTAGAGTTAAAGTTAAAATTAATTTTATTCTCGATCATGGTTTTCTAAAATTCAGAAATAATTGATAAAAAGCATAAATCTAAAGTGCAACTTATTATCAGAACTAAAACCAAGAAATACATTTGAACAAACTAAAAGCTTAAGTATTAGTGTATATAGATGCAACAAAAGAAGGAAAAATCAAATCAAGTTTTACTAGCAGAAAAGTTACTTCCAATCAGAAGAAATTATATTTCATTCTAGACTAATTATTTAGTTATTAGAAAACAAATATAAAGCAATTATTCTGTGGACATCAATCAAAGAGACAAAGGGTATTTTATGACTGTTTATAAGGAAGGATTCAATCTGGGTCGGTCACTGGGACTAGACGTTGAGTCTTCCAAGCTTTGGGATTCATGTTGGAGTTTATCCTCAGCCCATCCTTATTGATTATATGATATAAATAAATATTTGTGTCAATAATTTAATAAACAGCACAATAATAATCACCAGCAGCATTAAGAACAGATATGGAAGCATATAGAAACTTAAATTATGCAGACACAGCAGAGCCCTCTTTACATACAGATATGTTTAAGGATTCACAGAAACAACTTCTTAATTTAATAATTGGTTGGCTGATTTATCCTATTAATGACAAGCCTCATGACATAATCCCCACTACCTCTAATTTAATCTTGCAAAACACTTGCACAAATTAAAGATCAAGTTTTGCAAGTTGTCTAAATCTGACACACATTCATTAAAACTTCTTTTCTGTAGTTTCTTCTCTATAGAAAAGAGAGGAATAATTGGTGGGGATGACAAAAGTAAAGGAGTCAAGCATTCCCTTTCTTTCATGTGCTATATAAATGGTACATAAAGACACTATCACTTTTCAAAATCCCCCAAAAGTGGGTATGAACTGCTAGTGAGGGCAGTTGTAAAACTGGAATTTGAGAAAAAAAGGAAGTTGTTTAAAATGGTAAAAGGACAATATATAAATGTTTAAATTAAATCACATAAAGCCCAGGTAAAAAATCTAGAAAGTATTAATTCAAAGTCCTGGAAACGCATTAATAAGTGAAAGTCAAAGTTTAGTTTTGTCCTTTTGTTAATCTTAATGGCAGTAGTAACAGCTTTAGACAGCAAAAAGCAAGATTACGTGAGGAGTAATAATGTCCATTTGTTTATTATTGCAGGAAGAAAGAAAATCAATAAAAGTGAAGGGCTTTTCATTTTAAAAAGTAGATCGTACAATATTATTTTGTTTACTTATTACTATTTAAAAAGCAGCATAAAGTTGGTTCTTGAAGCAAAGTGCAAGCCTGAAAATGCATAGAGGTAGTCAGTTAACAGCAATTCAAAATTATGACAGACCTCTCCAGAACTAATTATAACCTGGTTTTGAAATTCCAGTGGCCACTCGCCTACGCTCATGTGATCATATTTTGGGTGCCTAGAAACAGGCCCTCATTTATAACTGTTTGCAGGGTCCTACTTTCATGTGATCCTGATTTATGACCTACTTTCATGTGATCCTGGTTTCTTCCAGTAGCCAGTTTCCAGTTTAGATCCAGTTTCCAGCAATCAGGTACAATGGATTTGCTTAATATCTGCTATGGTCACTTAACAATATGCGCAAAAAACTGTGTAAAACCAGGCAAGGCCATTTGTGACCTATTTAATGACCACCATAATTTACAACCATAATTTGGCCTCAAATTAAAGTTGTTGAGGGGTACTGTATTGAGGCCAGTCATATTTTGTTAGCATGAATTTTGTTAGCATGCTGTTTCATGCTACAGTACTAAATATTCATAAATTGACTAAATCAGAAACAAAAAGATATGGCAATGTAGTCCTGAAATATAACATATATGATATATATTTCTCACTTTAAATTACCTGCACTATACTTCAAAAACATCTGAGAATTTTAATATTTTATTGCTCTGAAATTTATTTACATGGCCAAACTTGATTTGCTACAATTAAATCAATGAATCATGAACTTATGACTGGGAGATTCAATAATGCATAATTTAGAATATATGTCTGAACAAACTATATACAATATCTGTTGATCACACTGCATGATTGGAGTTACTATAATACTAATCATTCACAGATGGCTGTATTCCAATAAATATGCTTTTATGGTTTGGACTAATAGTTTCTCCCAAGGTAATTTCAGGAGGAATCTGATAGCATCTTTTTGACTAACACATTTCAGTAAAAAGCAGAAGCTTTCATGACCCGCAGTTCACTTTATCAGATACTTTCTAACTAAAGGAAGAAAAGGTGGATTTTTGCAATCATCGACTAAAAAACCCCTCTTTTCCCATAATGCTAAGATAATTTCATGTTCCATTTTGAAATAAATTTAAATTTTCACATTAGCATACATTATAGTTACCAGTATTTAGATACCTCAAAAACTAAACAAGCAAAAATGAAGATTTGCAAAAGCAGTATAATTTTTTAAAAATACTATACAATTGTGAATTTTAAGAAAAATATGCTGGACATTAATTATCTAAAAAAAGCTAATTATTCCTATGTGTTTATTTTTTTCTACCTAAAATTTATAACACATTTTAGGAAGGAATCTAAGAAATGTCAAAAAATAGTGTGGGGAAAGTACCTAATTGCATAAGAGGTTTAGCATAAAAAGGTTCAAGAAAGTCAGTTATATTGCTACTAGTGAGATAATTATGCTGCTAGGGCTATAAATGATTTTCATTCAAGGAACATCATGGATTTGAATAGATGAACATTGATACATACATACATATATAACGATAATAATAAAAACTCACCATTATTGATCAAGACATGAAGTGGTAAATTCTTTGCCTTAAACTCTTTAACAAATTGATATATGGACTTCATGGAAGCCAAATCACAGTATAAAAATTCCACTGAAGGAGAGAGGAAAACAATTACAGATCACTGACAAGCAAAACAAATTTACATTTACATACATACATACATACATACATACATACATACATACATATATATAATTATAAATTATACAAATATACAATTTTCAAATTTATTTTAAATGTTATTTGTAGCCTTCCAATATTTCTGCAGCATGAAGTAGCCATGATGGCACTGTGGTTAGAATGCAGTACTGCAGGTTACTTCTGCTAACTGCTGGCTGCCAGCAGTTTGATTTTCACCAGCTCAAGGTTGACTCAGACTTCCATCCTTCCGAGGTCTGTAAAATGAGGACCCAGATTGTTAGGAAAGTATGCCGACTCTGTAAATTGCTTAGAGAGGGCTGTAAAGCACTGTGAAGCGGTATATAAGTCAAAGTGCTACTGCTATTACTTCAGGATGTGTTTCTGTTTTTTCTTTAAATTTCATATTTTACATTTTATAATTAGTTTTACATTGTAAACTGTGCAGAATCATCATGTGATTAGTCATTCTGAAATCTAATGAAATAAATAAATAGTTCCCAAGGTCCCATTTTAAAGATTCAGGGATATGTCTTCCCTCATAGGTAGCTTTAATAAGAAACATTTGTCAGTTTGATTACTCCAGTAATCAAAGTTATATATATTTTTCCAATCTTGATCCTACTGATAGATAAATTTGTGTTTTGGGGAAATCAACAGTACAGAAATTGTTTGCCTCTGTCTTCTCCCATGGTGAGTTTTTGACTTTCTAGTCTATCCAAGTTTATAACCCTGCTAAGCTTTTTAAAATCAGCAAAGGTCACCTTCGCAAAAACTGTATTTGGCCATTTGTAATGCTACAACTTTTATTTATTTGAAAATCACATATCAAGATTTGCTTCCATTGTTTCCCCCAGAAAACCAATATTTAATCATTATATTTATTTGCAGGCTCTTCTACTCAGTTGATGGCATACCATTACTCAAATCCATAATTTTAGTTAAAAAACAAAATAAATCATTTAAGAAATTAATCAAATCCCAAAGCCATAAATCACAATAAAACAATTGTAAATAAAATGATTTAACCAAAATTAAAAACCCTTTTCCCTCCTCCTTATTATGCAGACAAAGATTCATAACAATTCTTCCCCAACGTTGGAGAGAACAATTGATTTAGAGGGTTTTTTTGCAGATCAGAAGGCAGAGGGACATTTGAATATAGTTTTGTAGAAGACAGCAAATAAAAAGGCATGTTTCTCTGTTCCCTATAGATAGCAATCTTTAGTTAAGAGACTTTGAGAAAGATTACAGTTTTGGATCTTACCAAGGGGAGAAAATGTTACTGGGAGAAGATGATAACCAGACTCTGAACCATGAGGAACTCTAATGGTGATAATCAGGACTTTGAATTCTCCTTGGAAGCTACTGATAGTGTTATTATGATTGTCTTGATGTTTACCCAGAGTTACTCAACTGACTACATTCTGGAGCGGTTGTAGCTTCTGAATGTTCTTCAAGGGAGTCCAGTTTAGTGTGTGTTATAATGATCTAATTAGTCTAAGGTATGATTAACAGTGAATTTTTCCTATTTACAAGAACGGTTTATTATTTGTACATAACATGAAGTTGTGAAATGCCCTCTTGGACACTGCTGCTAGTGTCCCTCCAGCAAAAGTTGTGAGTTGAAATTGTGAACCAGTTTCATTTGGGAAAGAAGATGGAGAACTTGATGGAATATCTATAGAAATATGGAGGCAATAGAAGAATAAACAAAGATTTTAACCAAGTTATTTCACCAAATCGAGATAACCACACTGTAGCCATTAGATTGAAAGATCTAAATTTCAGTATCAAAGTGTAAGGTCCAATAATAATATGTTTAAGCTCATAAATGCCAAACAAGAAACTTAAACAGAGGCTCGAATAACATGGAATTTAATCTTGACCAAGCTTAAATGGTTAGCTGTTCCAAACATAATACAAGATACATGCGGAGAAGAACTACAGGAAAGAGGGAATGGGAATCCCTTTTATATTGTTTAGGAATGTCATAAACCTCCAATTCTGGCATCTTTGATTTGTGTATCCCCTGGAATTTGATTTGTGTATCCCCTGAAGCCTCTTAATGAGCATCATTACCTCTTTCCTTTGTTCTCCCAATTGACCACTTGACCCCTTGGTGTGAAGGGAATGGAACTCAACACAGATTGAGTGTTAGCATCTCCAATCTGATATGTTCTTGTGAGGGGGAGCGAGATAAGGCTCTGATCAAAAGGTGGAACATATAGATTAACAAATGCCAGATACTTCACAACAGACCCCAATAACAGTCCAGGAAGTTAGTCAATGTGGCATGTTTGTGTTATAGCTACAAAGGACGTAATATATATGTCTGTGTCACAGGAAATAAATATTTACAGCACGCAGGTATACAAAGACATTATATAGCATACATATATATGTTGCAGGAAACAAATAACAAGTTTCTACTAATTCTAGTATTTCAATATATCTATTTCCTTATAAAAGAAAGAAGACTTAACAGAGCATGTTAGCTAACATAAAGGTAACGGTAAAGGTTCCCCTCCCACGTATGTGCTAGTCGTTTCCAACTCTAGGGGGCGGTGCTCATCTCCGTTTCAAAGCTGAAGAGCCAGCGCTGTCTCCGTGGTCATGACTAAATGCCAAAGGCACAGAACACTGTTACCTTCCCACCAAAGGTGGTCCCTATTTTCTACTAGCATTTTTACGTGCTTTCAAACTGCTAGGCTGGCAGAAGCTGGGACAAGTAAAAGGAGCTCACCCTGTTATGCGGCACTAGGAATTCGAACTGCTGAACTACCGACCTTTCGATCGACAAGCTCAACATCTTAGCCACTGAACCACCATGTCCCTTGTTAGCTAATATACAGTAGCTTTATTTTACATGCCAATAAATTGATGGCACCATCCAATGCAATCTAGAGATGCCAGATGGTCATGCCAGCTTTAAAAAGACTGAGGAATAAAAGACATTACTGCTGGTGTACAATGGGAAACACAAAGCATACAAAAATAAGTTAAGGTGCATTTCTTTGATTTCTTTGATTATAGGAAAAATTTCAATTGTCTTAATAATGGGTATATCATTGTCTTCATTTGAAACCTATGTACAAGTTGGGATGTCAATTTGGATAGAACATAACAAAACAGACTGGCAAAGGCAAGCCTGCTGATTTTTTTTTATTTGCATTTATATCCGCCCTTCTCTGAAGACTCAGGGCGGCTTACACTATGTTAAGCAATAGTCTTCATCCATTTGTATATTATATACAAAGTCAACTTATTGCCCCCAACAATCTGGGTCCTCATTTTACCTACCTTATAAAGGATGGAAGGCTGAGTCAACCTTGGGCCTGGTGGGACTTGAACCTGTAGTAATTGCAAGCAGCTGCTGTTAATAACAGACTGTCTTAGCAGCCTGAGCCACCAGAGGCCCAATAAATCCTTTGACCTATAAATCCTTGTACAATTTGTCCACTGGATTCCTTAAGAACAAATTATTGTTTCAGTGTAAGCAAACATGCTCATCATTCATATTCTTTAAAAAAACCAAAGGGACATAAGCAATAAGCCAGTCCTTTGGGGGTAGTCCGCTTGCTCTGTAATACTTTTCTCCAATACTTATCCCCTGACTTTTTTCGCAGAGTTCAAATAATGGTTTTGTTATAGTCATTGCTCAGCAATTGATACTGTTGCTGATTGTAAGCCATTTTGGGTCCTGTTTTTTGTGGATTAATATCTAATTTATATCTATTGTACTTTCAATTTTATTGCAAAATCAGAGAATCTTGGGAGCAGAACAGTATATAAATTCATGTATGTAAAATAAATAAATATCACAACTTCATAATTTCAAAAGACAATCCATCTACCTCAGCCTAATATACTTCACATTTACTGCTATGATCAAAATGTGCAAATCAGTCAAAAGTCCTTTGAAGTAAGACAGCACGCAATGCAAATAATTAATAAACCTCTTACTTCTTTGCTCTAGGTACCCTCTGTGGACGAAATTGAAAGTAAGTGGGCTTCAAAATCTAGTGATATGTCATCATAAATTCCACATTAAACGGTAAAGGTTTCCCTCGCACATACGTGCTAGTCATTGCTGACTCTAGGGGGCGGTGCTCATCTCCATTTCAAAACCGAAGAGCCAGCGCTGTCCGAAGACGTCTCCGTGGTCATATGGCCGGCATGACTCAACGCCAAAGGCGCACGGAACACTGTTACCTTCCCACCAAAGGTGGTCCCTATTTTTTCTACTTGCATTTTTACGTGCTTTCGAAACTGCTAGGTTGGCAGAAGCTGGGGCAAGTAACAGGAGCTCACCCCGTTACATGGCAGCACTAGGGATTCGAACTGCTGAACTGCCGACCTTTCGATCGAAAAGCTCAACATCCTAGCCCCTGAGCCACCGTGTCCCTAAATTCCACATCAGAATTAGATTATAAAGTAGAGCTTACATTCAGCCAAACCTGAAAATTCTATTCTTCAAAGTAAAGAACAATTAGGACTTTCAGAAGTATCCTATTTATAATTTGTAAAATGCCTACAGTATTATGAAATGCTTTATCAGTTAAGAACAATTCTAAGCAAGATTCTTAAGTTTCTTTGCTAAAGATTGTGGTGGTATATAGCAGTGCATTGCACTCTATTATCCTGTCACTAAAATTCCCAGACAGGCAAGCTGTTCTTCTTCAATGATAACACGGGTTTGGGAGAGAACTGGCAACACACTTTTCTACAAAACAGAAGTTCTTTCAGGATAAAGGATTTATTGGTTTAGGTAGAAAAAAGGAAGACTTTCAGCAGACTTTAAAAAGAAAATTTGAGGAAAAAAAAGCATAGATAGCTGGTGAGCCAAGATGGATTCTAGGCAGTGTACGTGCTGATTATTTGTTTGTTTTTCCAGGGAAGGCTGAGACAAGACACCAGAAGTGTTTATGGATTGAGTTTGGGTAAGACCATTGAAAAAGCATGATAGCTGATGGGAGAGAGGTCTTTTTCAGGGCAGATGTTCTTTCCCAGAAAGAGCAAACCAAGTCAGCCTGAGATAGAATGTCAGCCAGGGTAATTAACATTCTTGCTCAGCTCTAATAAGCTAAGGGTAGTTGAGATGCCATATACTTAAATAGTCACAAGATTAAGCTAAAGACTTTGCACACAAACACCTAACATATTTATTGCTGCAAATACCAATAAATCAATGCCACATTCCTACTGCTTTATCACTGAGGCAAAGGAATGAGGAGGAGAAGGAACAGAGGGAAGAAATCACGCTTAATGGATTATAGTGCACATTATTTCAGGTGTCTGTAAATTAAATCAAGAAATTTGCTTTTCTTTGCAAATAACTAAGCAAAATATTCAGGGGGAGGATTTTTGTGTGCTTTGCGTTGGATCATCTCCTATACCCGTGATAGCGAACCTATGGCACCTGTGCCAGAGGTGGCACGCAGTGCTCTCTCTCTAGCCACACGAGCCATTGCCCCAGTTCTGCTCCACAGTGCATACGTGTGTGCCTCCAACCAGGCAGCTGGTTTTTGGGTCTCTGTTGCACATGCGTGGGGGCGTGCAGAGGGGTACTCACACATGCAGGGGGTGGAGTGCATGCAGGGGGTGCATGAGCATGTATAGGTGGCAGGGCGCATGCATGGGGGCCGCACACTCATTGCATTTTGGGGGTTCAGGTGTGCACGCATTCGTGCGCACACGCGCTTTCGGCACTCGGTCCAGAAAAATTTAGCCATCAGTGTCCTATACCTTCTGTGTCATGAAGCTGTCCTGGTATCTCCCCAGGGACTCCCACTCTGATGATGTTCAGGAACAATTAATGTCCTGGTTGTTCTCAAATTTGGAAAGTGAAAAAACTTCAGCTCATGTTAGATATGGGCATTTTTTTTTTATTTATTTATACGTTTCTACTCATGATGCCTTTGTTTTTTAATTGTGAATTAGGTGGCCTTAAAATTGTATAAACAAACATCAAATAAATCTTAATTTGTAAAACTTAAATGTCATCCAGTCATTGATATATACAAGATAGTCCCTGAGTTATGATGGTAATTGAGACTGGAATTTCCATCACCAAGTAAACTGGTCATAAAACTTGATGCCACATGACTTATATCGCTTAGTGATAGCAATTCCAGAAATTTCCATTATGGTCATTAATTGAATTTCATCTGTTGCTAGCCCAGGATCCAACCCAAGTCAAGCTATTCCAGGCCTGATTTCTTTCAGACTGAAGTCTTGCTTCCTCAGTCCTCCGTGGTAAGAGACTGCCTCCCTTCATTTCCCCTCAACTATTTCCTTCCATCTGTGCCCTTTGGCAGCTCTGCACGCTCCCTTCGACTGTTTACCACACTGTCATTCAGGGCTTCTTGGTATACCATGGCTTTAGGGCTGAAAGAAGCCTCTAAGCAAGAGCACAAAGCCGAAGCCACTCCTGGAAGTCATCCCAGCTACCCAAACTAGTCCCAGTCCCCTCGCTACCCTGCACTCTGGAGACTTTGCTGCCTATGTGTAACCTTGGGAAGAAAGCCTCATGCTATCAGCAGCTATCTGCAAAAAGCCAGGCCAGGCATGCTTGGTCAACAGCAGGAGCAAAGGTCAGCTATGGGGGAGAGGAGACTATAGATGGGGGTTATATAGGTAGATGGGGGAGTTGAAGCACCCCTGACATTGTAAGTATGGGTAGGCTGCCAAGTGCTCAAATTTTTATCATGTCACTGTAGGGGCATTAAAATGGCGATAAGTTTGGGGATCAATCTTAAGTCCCTTTGTTCAGCATCTCTATAACTTCAACTAGGATAGGATGAGAATTCTCCATAAATTTATAAAAAAAGAGGAAGCTAGAAAAATATGGCAAGTGCACTCATTCAGGATCCATTCTAATTAAAACTAAATTCAATACAAGTATTTACATCTATGTGTAGCCACAACTAAAAGTGCTTGTGGTTTAACATAAGTTTTTCTTGTTGTTGTTGTTGTTTGTTCTATCTTATGATACTAGATTTGTCCAAGAATAGAAAAACACCCAAATCTAAAAATGGAAATTCCAGCAACCACATGATGACAAATTATCTTCTGGTCTTCTATAAATTGGTCATTTGAGAATGACATTTTCCTCACGGGCACAAATGTTTACCAGTGTTATTTTTTATTTTATATATTTTTATATCATCTTTGATTATTATTTTTTTGTCATTCTACCTATTTATTATTTTATTTTTATTTTTCACATTTATATACCGCCCTATCTCCCTAGGGACTCAGGGCGGTTCACAGGCACATAAAAATACATATAAATACGAACTAAAATAACAAATAAAAAACTTATTCCACATAGCCGAATTGTTAAAAACAATATAAATAATAAAACCCATTTAAAACCAGTAAATTTAAAATCTAATCCAGTCCTGCGCAGATGAATAAGGTTTTAAGCTCGCGACGGAAGGTTCGGAGGTCCAGAAGTTGATGAAGTCCTGGAGGGAGTTCGTTCCAGAGGGTGGGAGCCCCCACAGAGAAGGCCCTTCCCCTGGGTGTCGCCAGACGGCACTGCCTAGCTGACGGCACCCTGAGGAGTCCCTCTCTGTGAGAGCGCACGGGTCGGTGAGAGGTATTCGGTAGCAGTAGGCGGTCCCGTAAATAGCCCGGCCCTATGCCATAGAGCGCTTTAAAGATTGTTACCAAAACCTTGAAGCACACCCGGAAGGCCACAGGTAGCCAGTGCAGTCTGCGCAGGATAGGTGTCACGCGGGAGCCACGAGGGGCTCCCTCTATCACCCGCAGCCGCATTCTGGACTAACTGAAGCCTCCGGATGCCCCTCAAGGGGAGCCCCATGTAGAGAGCATTGCAGTAATCCAGGCGAGGCGTCACGAGGCGTGAGTGACCGTGCATAAGGCATCCCGGTCTAGAAAGGGGCGCAACTGGCGCACCAGGCGAACCTGGTGGAAAGCTCTCCTGGAGACGGCCGTCAAATGATCTTCAAAAGACAGCCGTTCATCCAGGAGGACGCCCAGGTTGCGCACCCTCTCCATCGGGGCCAATGACTCGCCCCCAACAGTCAGCCGTGGACTCAGCTGACTGTACCGGGATGCCGGCATCCACAGCCACTCTGTCTTGGAGGGATTGAGCTTGGGCCTGTTTCTCCCCATCCAGACCCGTACGGCTTCCAAACACCGGGACAGCACTTCGATAGCTTCGTTGGGGTGGCCCGGTGTGGAAAAGTACAGCTGCGTGTCATCAGCGTACAGCTGGTACCTCACACCGAAGCCACTGATGATCTCACCCAGCGGCTTCATATAGATGTTGAACAGAAGGGGCGAGAGAATCGACCCCTGCGGCACCCCACAAGTGAGGCGCCTCGGGATCGACCTCTGCCCCCCTGTCAACACCGTCTGCGACCAGTCGGAGAGATAGGAGGAGAACCACCGATAGACGGTGCCTCCCACTCCCAATCCCTCCAATCGGCGCAGCAGGATACCATGGTCGATGGTATCAAAAGCCGCTGAGAGGTCTAATAGGACCAGGGCAGAGGAACAACCCCTATCCCTGGCCCTCCAGAGATCATCCACCAACGCGACCAAAGCCGTCTCAGTGCTGTAGCACATACTACAGGACATACTTTCATAAAATGCAGTACAATTAGATCTTTGCCAGGTACCAAGGGTGAGCAAACAAAATGTAGCTTCACAAAAATATTCCCATTCTATCATGCTATGAATGTTGCAGCCAACCCATATAGATAAACACAAGGATATGATTCATTCTTGAGAATGAATTTAGAAATGTGTTGGATTTTTTTCTGGCTATTGTTGCCAAAATGTACATCAAGAACAGGGTCACAGATCATTCTTTTCATGCCAGTGACAACAATTTGGCAAAGAATCACTACTGGAATATGCTTTTTGCACAATAGCTTTGAGTAGAGACTGTTATATCCCTGTAGTGTCTTGTACATTATAAAATACAGCCATAACATTTTATACATACATCAAAGTTAGGGTTAGCCGGATTCACTTAATGACAAGAGTCCCTTAACTGCAGTGACTAATTTAACAACTACAGCAAAAAGTTTATAAAATTGGACATGACTTATATAATGATTGAATTATTTAGCAACAGACGTTTTAGTCCGAGTTGGGATTGTAAATTCAAGACTACCTATATTACTGATTGGGAGGTAATATATAGCTTTCATTGAGGAAAAACACATAAAAGTTGAGATTCAGCTTATTTGCCCACTTCATCTATAGTATTATAATATACACAATTCTTATATTTTTATCCTGTTTTTTATTTTATGCACATATACATACATTTATTTGTAGTTGGTCAAATCATGTCTCCAAACACGTTTTATATTCCTCCCTTCTATTTTTTTTCCACAACAATTATCTTATTGTTGGACTGAGAGGTTGTGAGTGATCCATAGTACCCAGATCCCCTCATGCCTAAGGGAATTCAGTTTCCTGATATTTCTTTAAAAATTGAGGGGAGGGGAGAGAAACCTTATTTTCCATTCACCCTTTCTAATATAAGTCTCTCTTCTTTTAATAAAATAAGATTTCATCTAAACAATTCTGCTACAGGTAGTGTTCAACTTACAACCACAATTGAGCCAAAAATTTATGTTGCCAAGCAAGACAATTGTTAAGAGAGTTGCACCCCATTGCATGACCTTTTTTGCCACAATTGTTAAGTGAATCATGCAGTTGTTAAGGGAATCTGGCTTCTCCCATTAACTTTGCTTGTCAGAAGTCAGCTGGGTGGGTTAAAAATAGTGATCACATGACTCTGGGGCAATGCAACAGTCATAAATACATGCTAGTTTCCAAGCCAAGCATCTGAATTTTGATCACATGACCATGGGGATGCTGCAATGGTCATAAGTGTGAAAACCAGTCATATGTCACTTTTTTCAGGGCTGTTGAAACTTCAAATGGTCATTAAGCAACTGGTTGTAAATCAATGACTACCTGTAGTAACTCCATTAAAGCAATTCATTATAAGAATATTTGCAACGGTTACCACTACGATGACTTACTGAAGCAAAAAAAAAAAATATTACAGAAGAGTGTACATAGTCTGCATACAGAACTTGTTCAGTTATAGTTTTATTTCTATCAGAAAATCTGTAGACATTTCCACAGTCCATATCACACTATGAAATATAGTAAAGAACTAAATTCTTGGGTAAATAAATCACATATTCCATAAAGACTATGTGATCTAAGTAGCTAACACATGCATAACAACTTATGAATATTATACGCAAAACACAAAATCATAGTCTCTCCTAATTAATTTGGCTTTATCCAAACAGTATTCACATGAGATCCTTCAAAAAATTGCAAATTAGTCACCATTAAAATGACATCAGAGAATAGATAGAGATTAAAATTTTACAGAAAATTTCAGGTCACTTTAGAATTTGTACATTGAGACAATATTAAAGGAAAAAAAACAAGCTTGTAGCATGCATGTTGGAAGAATTAATATTCATCATAGGTATTTCTATTGAGTGAAAATACTATTGGATAGTGTATATAATACAATGAATTGGTGCTTAGGGTTGATATGAAAATGAATTTGGCAACAAATGTCACCACCTTACAGTACCTACTGCTTATATTCAAGATTAGCTTCAACCACTCATTAGCCACTCTGTAGATTTTCATTTCACAAATCTTCTATACATTTTCTGAGGAAATCTATTCACATGTTAATAATATTTAGTAATATAATAGTAAGATATAGTTCTAAAAGAGCCATGGTGGCACAATGATTAGAATGCAGTATTGCAGGCTAACTCTTCCAACTGCCAGCATTCGATCATGATGGGCTCAAGGTTGACTCAGCTTTCTATCCTTCTGAGGAAAAATGAGGACCCAGAATGTTAGGGGCAATATGCTGACTCTGTAAACTGCTTAGAGAGGGCTGTGAAGCAGAACAGAAATCTAAGTACTATTGCCACTGCTATTGCTAATCAATAAGTAGATGGCACCATCAATATATTTAACTTAAGAACTTTCCAATATTGCAACTTATTCTTTTAGTTTAAAAGTATAGATGACATTCACAATCTCATATTAGAAAAATAGTGCTGGATCACAATACTTTCAGTACTATTTTCTTTCTTTCATACTGTAATTATTATACTCCAGCTAGAAAATTGGCTCTGCCTTGATCAAATATTTCAATACTTTCAAAGAGAGCTTGAGTGGGACATGAAAATATTTTACAAAGGAAACACTGAATACATGTTCCCTTTTTATGACAAACATGGTCCCTGTAAACAATATCTAACAATTATAGTCCTGAAAAGAAGAATTAATCTATAATGCAGCAGCCTATCTGCATATACAGAGAAATCAAAACAAAACATCAAAACAAAATAACTGGATGGATCAGAGAACATTTAAATTCTTGACTGCCACACTGCTTGAGCTTCTACTGAATGGAGCCGTGCATGGCTCCAACTGAGTGCTGCTAAGGGAAATAACAGGTTGTGCAAATCCCCTGAAAAAGAAAAATGTGGGAGTGTGTACAAAGCATTGTTTAGAATCCATTTAGCAACCATTTCCAGGCCCCACAGCTGCTTTGGAAGTTGTTCCTGGCTGTCTGTGCATATTCTTTCAAAGGATTTCAACAGTCCTAGGAAAAAAATGGATTAGATAAACTGCTACTGCCTTGCAGCACTGGATTCCATTTGTCTAACACTAGAAGGCCAACAGTATCGCAATAGTTTATTTCAATCTTAACTATGAAAACATTCATAAATCAATATTTTCTTTTTCATACTTCATTTAGGTTGTAGTCATATAATCGGGAACGACTAGCACGTATGTGCGAGGGGAACCTTTACCTTTTATATATATTCCCATTTAGATAGGAAGATGCACCAACTCAAAAAAATTTCTCAAAAAATAATTATATATAAAAGTAATCTGAAAGCAAATAATAGCTTTCAAAATAAAGCAGTATTGGAGGCATTTAATAAAAATGATTCTTGGGTAAGGAGGTATGATTTAGCTTTAAAATACTTGTTTTATATTTCAAAATGATCCATTCACTTGCCCAGAGGGTAGAAGTAAATACAAAAAATGGAAGCAGATCCAAATTACACTTGAGGAAAGTCAACCATCTGGGGGCAAAATGGGGAACTCAGTCTTTTTGTTGGCTTCTTTATTCTATCAGTCCTAGGCAAACTGAAGTTTTTATGAGACCTGGTATAATTTAAATACTTGCAATCTAAAGATACGTTTAATCTTAAGAAGGTAACTACACAAATGTATAGATCAGTACATTTAGTATCAATCATTTTTGTTCTCTGCTGCGTTGTATAAACTATCTTTATACTTTTAAAAGGACTAGAGAATATGAAAGTTTGGGCTTTGAATTTACCTTAAAAGGGCAAATCCTTGAAAGTGGAATGGAATGGAATGGAATGGAATATGAGATGAGGATCCCATGAGGAAAAAATCTGAAGCAGTAAGTTCTCAATATTTTCACTTCAAATAGCCTTTGTAGAAGTCTGTCTCCAAGAATTATGAATTGAGTTGGTTTTCTTCTTTGACAATCTTGTTAATCCAAAAGAAGAGTGTGATTTAAATGGGAAGCCATCCAAATGGCTTTAAAGAGTTCTTAATACAAGATGTCAGGACAAAATTTTTCTTTTGAAAGAAGGTTTAAATGCTCACCCATTATTATATGGTTTAAAAGCCAGAGCAACTTGGCTAAAATAAAGCTGAAACTTCCTCCCCATGGAAAGCAGTGTGACCATATATTGCAAGAATAACTTTCAAGAGTCCCCAAGATGTTGCTTTTATTTCAAAGCAATCTTTTGCAGAGAGAGATGAACCAGAATGGTTGCAAGTCAACTATAACCTGTTAATTAAGCATTCTGCAATTCATAAAGGAAATGGTACAAGATCACAAGTGTTTTCTTTCTCATTTTGCAAACAACTGCTGTCTCCTTTCCTAAGCAAAGAATTCCAGCTCCGTCTTTCCACTTAGGAACAAACAGCTATTTAGAAGCCTAAACTATATAGAAAATCTTTAATACAAATAGGCAAAATACTATTTTTATTAGTTTGCCATAACCTTTTCCTGATTCATTTAACTTGGATAATAAAATAATCAATGTTATTTAATGTATTTAAACATATTTCTATCACATCATTTATTACTGGTACTTTAAGAAATATGCATTTTAAAAAAATGATAACAGGTATAAAGATAACATAGCACAAAAACGCTATCCCGTCAGAGCTGAAGAAGCTTCTTGGATGGAAAGTGAAACATCTTCAAAAAATAAACAAACAAGAAAGTCCAGTTGCCTCCTGAAAATGCACCTTTGGGACAATCATGACCAGGGTGCAGAGGTGCAGAGGTGGGATTCATTTACCTTCCCTACCAGTTCACAAATGTGAGCGTGCGTGCATGCACATGCCTGAACCTGGAACAGAGCAGCTGGCTGGCACATATGTGCACGACGGAACCCGGAAAAGCAGCTGGTGCACTGCTCTCTTCCGGGATCCAGTGCTCTGCACCGAAAATGCAAATGGTTGTCCAATCTTTTCTTAAAAACTTCCAGTGTTGGAACATTCACAACTCCTGGAGGGATGGGCGGAGAGGTCATGATATCCAGGTGGGTGGGTGGAGTCTCCCACCACCGGCCCTACCGGATTGCACGAGCTGGATAGATCCAGCTGAATTTCACCACTGGCTTTATGTCAGGCCAAAAATGTACAGACCTGTTTTTTTTTGTTCTTAATCTGGTCCTGAACCTGAGAGAGTATATTGCTCATTTGTTTGATTTTAAGAAAGTATATTATGAACACAGAGTGGAATTATGGACTACTATAATTCTTCACATCAACATGGAGTTTTTCAATGCAACAGGAATGAAATATAATGAAAATAAATAGTTAAAATGATTAATGATTAGGTTCAAAGTGGATCAGAGAATAAAACATGTAATGCGTCCTTGGATGTTTAATATATTTATGGGTACATGCACAGAGTATGTTGAGCTGAACAGACTATAGTAATTTATTGTCTATTACAATTTGTGTCTACACCTTATTTATTATGACAATTGAAGGCTATAGGCTCTGTCAGATTGCTGGGAGCTAAAAAGTTCTATTTTCAAAGACTGAATAGATTTAAGCAAGGTTGGAGCTGGGTAGCCATTGAACAGAAAATTAAAATGCAAACATCATTGAAAAATGCAACAGTGAACCATTTCCACACTGTTGCCAACAAATTACACTCCCCTATCCAAGAAATCCTCAGGAGATTTGAGAGTGTCCATACCATTTCAATCTTCTTATTCTATATTAGCTTCATTTGACCACATAATCATGATCAAAACATCTAATCACTTGAAAAAAATATACAAAATTGGTGATGAGGGTAGGCATAAATTACACAATATAGGAGGAGAATAAGTTCACTAATAACAATGCCAAATAATAGACACAAACTTTTTGTCATCATTATTTTCTTCCTCTTAAAAATTATTTCTAGCTATACAAAAACCCACATCAATTCTGCCTCCTATATGAATATTTTCCTAGTTTTGTGATTTAATTTTTTCTCATACTAAAAATAAAGCATTCCTCACATAGTGTCTTTGAAAGTATCTGTATGCAGTACTCCTTCCATACCATAGAAAAGCATGCCACCTTAATTGAAGATCATGTCCGTCCAATAATAGTAATCTTATATGTCTCAAGTTTATTCATTCTTTTACCCATGTAAGTACAGATGCCTGAAAATATAGCTCCCCATCAGTGGTGAAATCCTCCACAGATTGCCACTGGTTCACTGCCCGTGCATGTGCGGTCCATACCAAACGTGTGCTGCACGCACACATGCACTGTGTGTGCCAAAAGCACACTGTGTGCATGCACATGTGCAGTGTACACCAAAAGCATGCTGCGCACACATGTGCAATATACACCAAATGCATGCTTCACATGGAAAAAGGAGGCTTGGGAAGGTAAGTAGAACAGCGAGGGGGGAACAGCTGTGCCACGCGATTTATCTTCGCTAGAAAGCAGATTTCCTGCTTTCTAGCAAATATAAACCGTGTGGCACAGCTGATTGTTGAAAATACTGGTTGTGACGAAGTGGTAGCTTTTTTTAACTACCAGTTTGCCTGAACTGGTGCAAACCGGAAGCATTTCATCCTGCTCCCAATCCGGTAATCCAAAATCCTCATTGCCTTTCGACTTCTGTAACATTTTCTTGCTTTTTCCCTTGCCAAATATATTTCAAAATTGTTTAATTCTTCAAAATATTTTTTCTCTAGTTTTATCAGTGTTGTTTGAAATAAGAAAAGTAACTTCAGTAGTATGTTCATTTTTATAGTAGCTATTCTCCCTATCATTAAAAGTTGTAGATTCTTCCATTTCTCCAAGTCCAACTTAATTTGTTGTATTAACTTGTATAATCAGAAGCCCCCTTCCTAAAGGTGATAAAAAGTGACTAGCCCAGGTTACCCAGCTAGCTTTGTGCCTAAGGTGGGACTAGAACTCACAAACTCCTGGTTTTTAGTCTAATGTCTTAACCAGAACACCAAACTGTCTCTCAAATGAAATCAAAATCATCTTGCCTCTGGGGCTTATGGCATATTGAGTAGTTTTTACTGGAGAGAACACATTAAAATAGGACCTCCATTGAAAGATTAAGACAAATTGTATTTTTTGGAGTATAAAAAAGTGGGTGGAAATGTCTGTGCATTTTATACACAGAAAGTTGCCAAAGTCCTGCCGGCCCCCAACCTTCGGCCATTTTCGGCCTCCATGCATCGTATTTTTGGCCTCCACACACGCCATTTTAGACCTGTTCCAGACTGCGGGGATTGCCATAGCACATTGCCGCTGATCACCACCTCTGCATGTTGCATTTCTGGCCTCCTTGCACCACATTTGTGGCCTCCACAAACCCCATTTTTGGCCTCCATGCATCATGTTTTCAGCTGGTTCCAGATGGCGGGGATCGCCTGGAACAGCTGATTGGCGGTATTCCAGGAGGGCAATCTAACTGCCAATCAGTTGCTCGTGCTGAATCAGGTTGCAATAACATGCTGAAGCTGACCAGGCTGTTTGCTGTTAGGACGCTAGCCAGATGAATACCAATGTTTTTTCTTGTTTTCCTCCCCAAAAACTACTGTGGATCTTATACTCCGGAGTGTCTTATACTCCAAAAAATACAGTAACATTACCAAGAAGGCAATGACATTTGTAAGTCTAACATGGTTTAAAGTTTTCATATTACTGAGTGCATACAGATCCAAGATGACTGTACAATGATACAATTAGCAATGGTAGATGGTTCATAACACTTACTAAAAAGCTAAGCAGTAGTTTTGGGCTTCCTGTTTATGCAATTGATAACCAGTTTGCTCTATTGCCTTATCTTGTTTTATTTTACTTTTGGAATCAGCATAGAAAAAGCACTGTTGTCCTTATCTGTTCAATTTCAATTCAATTCAAAACAAGCACAAATCAGCTAAGTAATACAATTTCAGAACAGCTAAATCCAATATTTCTGGGTACTTGATTTGTATAACTTCTAACAAGCAACAGAAGATGAACAAATTAATATTACATTTATCATTTTTCTTTATAATATTTACATTTATCATTCTTTTTTATCAATGCAAGTACAATATTCATTAAGTTGTTATATAAACATTTAGGTCATACTGGAAGATTCAAATAAAGTTTGAAATTAGTACTGTGTGGTCTAGGCCTATCTATCTTGTTTAAGATTCTTACAAGGTTGCAATGCTGAGTGGGTTTTTTGGGAGGAGGAGAGATGTTTTTGACTGGGTTTGAAAAAATTCTGGTTTAAATCTCTAAATGGATCAAGGATATATATCATATATATGGAGGATAAATCTAATAAAATAGATTCCACTGTCTAAAGAAAGTATCATTTGGCTGTACTGTGCAAATGGGTACCAAATTTGGCATGAAGAACTCCATATGACCACTTGGTGGCAGTAGAAATCTTTATAACTCTAAAGCTGTCCATTATAACATGCAGAGTATTAATTGTTAAAAAGGAAGAAACAGCTGCAATCACACATTGCTCCCAGAAGCACGAAGCTGAAGCCTGAAGATGACGAATGAGACTTCGTCGAAACGTCGCCAAGACATTTCCAATTTTACGTGGGAGAAAACCCGAATAACCAAAGACCTACACACACACACACACACACACACACACACACACACACACATATATACCAAATGTGATGGCAGAGTGAAAGTAATTGATGTCACAATAAAGCTTTCAAGGGCTTTTAGTCCCTGAGCCTGAGCTATCAACAATAAATTACATTATAAATTACATGAGCAATAAATCTAAATATGGAAATCAGTTTGTGGTGCAAATAGCTGAGGAAGTGCAGCCCTAAGTCAACATGGAATGCTTTGATTCCAAACAAATGTCTATGAGATGAAGATAAGCTTTTCCCCAAACTGAAGTAATTATAGATAAATACAAAATAAAGGGATTATCATCTCAATTACAGTTTGAAAACCAAATATTTAAGCCCCATCCAAATCCACATTTTGGAAATGCAAGTCAATTTATTTTCCTACAGAGTGCATTCTGTAGATTCTTTCCAACACAAGTAGTTTCAGTTGAGTATCAGTATGAATTCAATAATCAGTTCTTAAACAGGAAACCAGAACAGCTGAAGATTGAATGTCCTGTGATCAGTGTGAGTTCACACATGAAAAGTGCAATTTAATAGCTGGAAGGTTTGCTACAGTATTTTCAGTTATGAAAGATACAGCCTCCTTTTAGAACTGAACACTTGTCAGCTTGGCAGCAGGAGCCACCATGGTGAATCAACAAAAGCTTTAGTCATGTCTTTAGATGGCCACCTTGTGCTTATGAGCATTTCAGAACACAACCTTTGTTAGGGTTCACTTCACATACTGAAAGGTTTTGTAACTGTCTTCTTCCAGGATATTTTTTTTCAACTTCATAGCTTAGTCTATGCCTCTAGGATTTCATGGGAATGTCAAGTTTAAGTTCAGTCTCTGCTTAGCTTTTTCAAAATCAGCCACAATCAGCTGAGTGTTGTTATATGAAGTTATTACATAATTTGCTGATCCCTTTTGGGGGCCTGAGACCAATATGTGAGGAAGGACTTTGTTTGAGGGAATTTGGTGAATTTCTTTATGTTAACTGTGATCTGCCTATTTTAGGATTTAAGATTTTAATAATTTTCCAACTTATGATGACAGGAAATTCTGCTGTCAGTTTCCAGAAAATCTGAAGAGACAGCCTGTGTCTCAGGTGGTCCTAAAATTAGTGCTTGTCAACTCCTGTGTTACAAATTCAACATGTGACATTTTTTCTCTAATATGAGAAGCAGTTTCAAACCACAAACACATGGCTTCTCAGTTTAAAAATACATTAGGTATAGAATGCACAGAAATCTATTAACAAACTAATCTATTATAAGACTAAAGCAAATGGCAATAGCAATAGCATTTAGACTTATATACCGCTTCATAGTGCTTTACAGCCCTCTCTAAGCGGTTTACAGAGTCAGCATATTGCCCCCAACAATCTGGGTCCTCATTTTTACCAACCTCGGACGGATGGAAGGCAGAGTCAACCTTGAGCCTGGTGAGATTCGATCTGCCAAACTGCTGGCAGCCGGTGATCAGCAGAACTAGCGTCTGTCTAATAAAGCACTAATGCCTGTCTAATGAAGCCTTAGCATAATAAATTATTAAAACAGTTCAGTTTAGAAATATCCAATGGTCATTTTTTTCCATTTTCTGCCAAAAAACATCACAAGCATAATCATATTTATGATCCCGGGAAGTTGCAACTGTTCATAAATGCATAAATGCAAATCAGTTGCTGTATGTCTGAAATGCATTCACATGACCACCATGTAACTTCAAGGATGAGATATAAGTAGCTTTTTGAAACTCGTTGTAACTTTAAGCAGTCATAAGTTGAGGACCGCCTGTAATGCGGTAAACTTAGTATTTTTTCCCAAAAATAAAAAATAAAAAGGTATTTTCCTATGGTAAAAAGGTTATTTTCCCATATGCCTACTTTAGAATAGAATAATAACATTTTGGTCACTTTAAATGTACACTAATTGGCATACATTAAAATGAAATTTCATTGCATACAGCTCCCAATATATACTACATAAACATGACAAAATAAATAAATAAATATACATATTTATTTACATATACCCACATATATTATATGACACAGAGAAACAACACAGTCTATTTCAGATGTGTACATGTACATGGCAAAAAAAATGAATCTTGCAAGTTTACCAGATGGATGGCATAGGGAAACAGAAATGGACCGTAAAGTGTGTGTGTCTTATAGCTCTTATAAGCAGTATCCTGAATGACAGGAAGTGAGCTTCCTATTATCTTCTCAGCTGTCCTTACCACTCTCTGTATGGACTTTCTCTCTGAGGCACTGCTGTCACTAAACCAAACACTGATGCAGTTTGTTAAAACTCTCTTGATCGTGTCTCTATAAAGTGGCCAGGACAGAAGGAGAAAAATGTGCTCTCCTCCTCTGATGCAGGAAATGCAGACACTGGTTTGCATGCTTCACTAAGGATGAAGTGTGGAGAGACCAATTCAGATTATTAGTTATCTGCACCCCCAGAAACGTAATACTGTTGACCACCTCTATAGCTGCAACCTTGATATTGAGTGGAGTATGACCATACCAGCTCTTTCTAAAATCTTCAATGATCTCCTTCGTTTTATTAACATTTAGAACCAGGTTACTTTTATTGCAACAGTCCACCACAGTCTTCATCTCTTCCCTATAAGCATCTTCATTGTCATCCCAGATAAGACCACTACTGCCGTGTCATCTGCATACGTCACAATATGATTTGTAGCAGACTTGGCACAGCAGTCATGAGTCATCAAAGTGTACAGTAACAGACTCAAAACATGGCCCTTTAGGGAACCCGTACTCAAGGAGATGGGAGTTGGAAACTTTTCTTCCAACTCGCACAAACTGGAACCTATCAATAAGGAACTCAAGTATCAAATTATCTAAAAGACTATTAAAACCTAATAGGCCCAATTTGTTAAGCAAATGCTGAAGAATGACTGTTGCATACCGAATTAAAATCAACAAACAGCATTCGGACATAAGTATTTTGCTCCAGGTGCACCAAGCTAAAATGAAGCACACAAGAAAGTACATCCTCTATAGATTTCTTGACAGCACAAGACATTAGCTGCCCTTATCCTTTTGTAATTTAAGTTGTATATCGATGTAAATTAATTTTTATAGGATACTGCACATTCATGAAATAGATTTTCACTATAAATAAATCAGTATAAATCTGCCTTATTCAATTATGTTTGCACATCCTGTCCCTTTCACCCATTCCTCAGATTAAAAGGTATGAATGAAGCAATATAGTAAAGTAGAATTTAGTCTGAAAAATATATCACTGTGCTTTTGCCTGATCTTTACTGCAACCCAATGAAGCAAGAAACACTTTTTGCTTTTGACTGTTAAAGGCCTACCAAACCTCATCATGTTAATCATATCAACCAACAACATATCCGCAATGCCACTAGAGCTTTCATTTGTTTCCTTTTGCTGTGGACTTTATTCCTTGCCCCATTCTCCAAATGCCAAATAGCACAACACCTTACTGCCATGAGCAGGATGTCTCAACTGAGAAAACAAAATGAATTGTTTCTGCTACACATTATTTGTTCACTGTCTCTTGATTTGAAGCCAGAATTATCTTTTCTTCTTGTCCTGAAACAGCCTGTTCCAGACATGGCTGCTGAAACACATTTTGCCAGCACTCCTTGCCAGACACTAGCAAGCGACAATTTGCCTGGAGCTCTTCCAAGAAAAAACAGACCTAGAGGGAGTACTTCCGATGAGTGAAAAAAACCAACCCCAAAGCATCTCTGAATGCAGGTATGTGCAAAAGAAAACATGATTCCTGGGAAGCCTGGCAGAACGATGCCTCCTAACAAAAATACATCTCCTTTTGTAATTAGTGAGTGAAATGCACCAGGGAACATGGCTGTATTACAAGTGGCAGTCTAATTTAGAATAAGAAATCTTGCAAACACATCTTCAAAATACTCCATTTGAAGGCATATTTATCAGGGGGACTTGGTGGCCTAGTGCAGGGCTCTCCAACCTTAGTAACTTTAAGGTTTGTGGACTTCAACTCCCAGATTTGAAGCAAGGCTGGCTGAGGAACTTTGGGACTTGAATTCCACAAACCTTAAAGTTACTAAGGTTGGAGATCCCTGGCCTAGTGGTTAAGATTCTGAACATATCAACCAGAAGGTTGGCAGTTCAAGACCCAAGCTCCACATGACAGAGTGAACTCCTATTCTTGCCCCAGCTCCTACCAACCTAGCAATTCAAACACATGTAAATGCAAATAGATAAATAGGTACCATTTTGGTAGGAAAGTAGCAGCATTCCATGCACCTTGGTGTATTGTCATACCAACCACATGCCCACAGAATTATCTTTGGACACTGCAGAGTTCCTAGGCTAGAAAACAGAGATGAGCACTATCCCTAAAGTTGGACAAGACTGGTCAAGAGAAACCTTTACCTTTATTTCAGTTTAAGGTTTAAACCTAGAAAAGTACATTTAGACTGTAGTCAACACCTTGAAATAGACTAAGTTTACATAACCACAAAAATATTTTGTAAATTTTGTATTCATGCTGTTGAATAAGATCTTAGAATAAATGTGAGGTTAAGTCTAGAGTTGCCTAATATAGTAGGCTGTCTCCAACTATCCAAAATGTTTTATTAAATATAAATGGTTGGAATTTTAAAAATATTCAGGATGTCCAATAATGAAGCAAGCTATCTTAATTTAAGAAAGGAAAATCAGCCTTTCTGTAAAAGCTTGATTTGAATACAATCATGTAAATGTTAGCTAATTGCAACTTAAGTTTATATATCTGATGGCTTGAAAATATGTTCTGTTAGCTTATATTAGTTTTAATGAATAGAATTTCAATTGCATAGTCCATAATTAAACTTGCAATAATTTATAGACAATAAGAATGAACAACAATTTAAAGACGATTACTCTCATTACAATCAGATTATCAAGGATCATATTTACATGACATTTCTTTTGTTGATTTTTTAATTAAAGATTAGAAAAGTTTGCATAATTTTTCTGGTGACCATTCATCTGGATGTAAATCAATCCAATGTTGTTTAAATTCATTAATAGAAAACCCAGACCCATGCATTACTGTATACACTTTTCATCTCAGCCTTTACTGTACCTTGTGCTAGAATATTTTTTAAATAAGGATGATTGCAGCTGAACTATAAAAAGCTAAAGACAGAGCTCCACTGAGAAAAGTAATCAAAGAAAACAAAAATAAATACATGAAAGACTTTTATGACAAGATGATTTAGAATAGGTGTTAAACTGGCACCCTGCGGGCTGGATGCGACATGCGCAGGCCACGCCCACCTCAGTTCCCCAAAGGCAAAAAAACATTATGATACATGGTGATACGTCACGTGACGTGATCAAGTTTGACACCCATGATTTAGAAAGAGGTACTATAATATTAATTAATGAGCCCTCAATATAATACAGCTCATTTCAAATAGCCCTATAGCCAAAACTGATCACAAACATTTAGCATTCCTGAATGGATGACAAATCTTAAAGAATAAAATTGAAGCAATGTATACAAATGGTTCTTTATGTTAGCTCTGAAAGGTTTCAAATGCCACGATGATAAATTTCAATATACTGCCAAGCATTTTGACACAGCAGGAACTATCATTATTACTCAGATATCTGTGGTAATTTGAGCTAATACATGTTGGAGAATCTGACCTCCAGGGATATATGCATTAATCAGATCAAAAGCAAACATTTTGTTTCCATATAGAACTGTTTCACTTGTAGATCAACACAACAGCATAAGCAATTGGCCATTCAGTTACTCTGTTAAAAAAAACAAACCATCAGCCTGTTAATCACAATGCGTGGCATGTTTTCCTCAATCATGAGTCCCTACCAGACGTCTGGGAGTTTGAGGGTTCTGCACAGTAACTTAGCTGTTCCTAGCACCGCACTCTTCCAAACAGAAAGCTCCGAGCCATTCTCTCAGCTTAAGACATGCAACCCAAATGCTCTTAGCATTACTGGAACCACTTTAGCCTTTACTTTCCCCATTCTCTCCAGTTCCTCCTTCAAGGCCTGCTACTTGTCCAGTCTCTCATACTATTTCTTCCTGATGTTGCTGTCACTTGATACTGTACATCTATCATCACTGTTGGTTCTTTTCTGCTACAATATTTGGCTGATTAGCTAGTACCTGCCTGCCCATCTGGATCTGGTTCTTAGCCCTGGCATTCTCTATCACCTTCTGTGGAATCTTCTATTTGGACTTAGGAGAATCTAGCCATGCAGATATTCCTGTAATTAATTAATTAATTAATTAATTAATTAATTAATTTATTTATTAATTAATTAATTTATTTATTTATTTATTTTTCAAATTTTTATACCGCCCTTCTCCGAAGACTCAGGGCGGTGTACAGCAAATAAAACACCAATAATCCAAAAATTTTAAAATACAATATCCGGTTTAAAAATCTAATTCAATCGCTGTATGTTAAAAATATTAAGTAAGAAAATTACAAAAATAGAATAAAACCCCTATTTAAAAGCCCACTAAAAACCCACAGTATTAAAATCAGTCAGGCCAGCCCTGCTTGGTAAAAAAAGAAGGTATTGAGCTCGCGCTTAAAGGTCCGAAGATCAGGGCGAAGACCAAGTCCCACAAGGCCGGAGCCCCCACAGAGAACGCTCTTCCCCTGGGGGCCACCAGCCGACATTGGTTGGCCAACAGCACCCTAAGGAGGCCTTCCCTGTGAGAGCGGACTGGACGCACCGGACGATGGGAGGTAACTGGCGGCAGCAGGCGGTCCCATAAGTATCCCAGCTATTTGATTGTGTGGTTCAGTATATACTGTTCCTGTCCACATATTACATCCTACCACGGTGTTGGACTGTTTCTGAAGCTTCTTTGCATCTCAGGTGCTGTCTAGACTAGTATGATATACCCCTGCTTCAATGTATCTGGTGATTAGTGCCTGTTCTTGTGCTGCTATAATCAGTACCACAAAGTTGTCCTTTAGTCCAGCTCTTTCCAGCCACTGATAAGATTTCCCAATATCAGCCAACTCAGCTGTCAATCCCATGCTAGGTCTTGTCTTAGCTTCTCATGGAACTTTGTCTACTTGATTTTTATCGTTTATCTTCGGCTGTTACCTTAGTAATGTATTCATCAGTGCTCTGGATACCCATGACCTAGCTTTGACACTTACCAGACCCTGCCTACTTTCTTTTCAGCTGATGCAGGATACAGTCTCTGGATGTTCAACTTGGGGTAGAAACCTCCATACATGTTCTCCTATGGCCGGCTTGTCTGGCAGGAAGTCTGATGACTGACAGAGCAATCTTGTTCTTTCCATTGAGCTGCCTTTTCAGGATCTGTCTTTCTTTGATGGTACTTGGATGTTGTGGTCTTCCTAGCCTCATCAGGTTCTATGGAACCATAGTACCATGTTTCCCCAAAATTAAGATCCTGTCTTATATTTTTTTGAACCCTGAAATAAGCGTTTGGCCTTATTACCATGCGCTCAAAAGCCCGATGGGGCTTATTGTCAGGGGATGTCTTATTTTGGAGAAAACAGGGTACTTGTAGCTGTTGCTATATGTATGTTGCTATGTGTATGTTGCTATCTGTATGTTGCTATCTGTATGTTGCTATGTGGCCTGCTCGGTTTTAACTACCTTCCTTTCTTTACAAACATCCGGCTACAGTGAAAATGAAATCCCAATTTCTTCTTTGTAGATCAGTGGTCATGTGGATCAGTTTTCAATTGGGGGCATGCACAAAACATGAAATAGCTTGTTTCTATTTCCTAAAACAAGTCATCACATTCCAAAATATTTCTATTTTTTTTCAGGATAGACATAGTTGGGCAGAAACAAAATATGGAGTGTTCTGTTCTTCAGGGATTTCCTCGTTCAGTTTTGAATGCATTATGGTTAAAGTAAGTCATTTTTAAAATACATAATGCAACAATGACAGTGTTGTAACCCACTAAGATGTGCACCTATGGAATAATTTAGCACTATTCTGCGTGGATGCAGAAATATCGTCATTTAAGAATTATTCAAAAGAATCCCAACAAGAGAAATGTAAACTAGATCTATATAGTTGGATGAATCCAAATTGCTATTGTTTTAATGTTTTAGATTTTATTTTATTTTTTAAAATAATTTTTATTAAAGTTTTTTGGGGGGAGTTTTGGAAACAAAAAAAACTTTTACAATTTTCTTCTTCTCAACAATTTTGCATCAGTAAACATTTTTACATATCCATTTTTTCTCCCTTATTTCAATTTATCCTTTATACATATAAGTCTAATATTGATTTATTTACATATATACATATAGATAACAGTGTAAACAATTTTGTTCTCACGATCTGCATCTTTTCTGTTTCCTCTTGTTTGTTACTGCATTTCAACTCCTATATCTTCCTCATTTACTCTTTCCTTGCCTTTTATCCCTCTCCTCTAACCATTCATACCATTTCTCCCATACCTTATAATATTCTGTTTCATCTTTTTCTTATATTTCCTTTGTAAGTTTGTCCATTTCTGCACACTCCAAAACTTTTCTAATCAGATTATCTTCCATTGGTATATTGCTATTTTTCCAATTATGTCATATATTATTCTTGCTGCTGTTACAATATGTATAATTAAATATTGTATTATTTTTCATAAGTCCCTGGGAGTATTCCTAATAAAAATATTTCTCGCTTCATCTCTATATGTTGTTTGGTTATCTCTTCTAATTGAATTCTAATTTTGCTCCAATAACGTTTTGCTTTGGGGCACGTCCACCACATGTGGTAGTACGTTCCCTGATATAGTTTATATTTCCAGTGTGTTGATGAGTTGTGGGGGAATATCTTAGCCAGCCTTGCCGGTAGAAGATGCCACCTATAAAACATTTTGTACATATTTTCTTTATAAGTTACAGACACTGTCAGTTTGTAATTTTTGTTCCATAATTTCTCCCATTTATCCAATTCAATGTTATATCCAAAATTTTTCGCTCAAATTATGTTTTCTTTAACTCCTCCTCCATTTTGTATCTTAATAAATAATTATAATTTTTTTTATCAATTTATCCTCTGTGCCTTGAAGAATTTTATCTAATTCATGTGTCTCTTTTTGAAATCCATATTGTGTTAAATCTGTCCTATATTTGGATTGTATTTGCATGTATGGCCACCAATCAGTGTCTGTACCCTGTTCTTTTAATTCTTGCCTTGTTTTCAATTCTCCTTGACTGTTTAATAAATCTTTGTATCTTTTAATTTTATCAATATCCAATACATTCGGATAAATTAGCGCCTCCATTGTTGATAACCATTCTGGAATTTTATTGTAATGATTCTTTTTTATCTTTGTCATGTTTGTAATAGTTCATTTCTGATTAAGTGTCTCTGAAAGTAACTGTGTTGTCTATTTTTCCATCCCATAAAAAGGCATGCCACCCTATCTGCAAATCATGTCCCTCTAATGTTAAAATTCTTTTATTCCTTAATTCCATCCAGTCTTTGATCCAAATAAGTGCTGTTGCCTTGTAGTATGTTTCCTAGTCTGGGAGTCCGAAACCTCCTCTTTTCCTACTATTTTGTAATGATTTTATTTTGATTCTTGATTTTTTTCCCTTGCCAGATATAGTTCGCTATTAATTTGTTTAGATCTTTAAAGAAATTTTTTCCTAATTTTATATGTGCTACTTGAAACAAAAATAATATTCCTGGTAAAATGTTCATTTTAATCGATGCTATTTTTCCTATGAAGGATAACTGTAGTTTTCTCCAAATTTCCAAGTCTTTCTTTATCTGTGGTATTAATTTGTTATAATTATCCTCTTTAATCGATGAACATTTATTTATTAACCAAATTCCTAAATAAATTATTTTTTTGGTTGTTTGCCCATTTTATCTTCCAGTTCATTTTCCTGTTTCTTGCTGAAGTTTTTCATTAATGCCTTTGTTTTGAGTTTATTAATTTTAAGTCCCACTACCTTTACATATTCTTCTATTTGTTGTATTAGTTTGGGTCCTGTCTGTCTTGGTTGCTCTAAAATAAATACTAGATCATCAGCAAAGACTTGAACTTTATACTCTTCTTTTTTTATTTTCAAGCCTTCCATGAAATGACGCAAGAACTATGCTTACATGATACATGGAGCAAAATAAACAAAGAAAAGAAATAATATCCATTCTATTCAAATTCACATCAGTCATGGTCTAGGATTGATATGGTATGAATGACACCAGAGCTCAGAAAAGAAACAGAAGAGGTGGAAATAATGACAAATATCTGGGCGGATCATAATCCATTAAGGGTGATATGGAAAGGCCAAAAGAAGAAAAAGTGATGGATGATGAACAAAGAAATATTAAAAGAAAAAGAATATATACAAATGATTGAAAAAAAAAATGAACATATTTTTTAAATAAAAAAAAGAAACATTGCTCCAAAATTTATGGGACATTGCAAAAGCATATATAAGATGGCTCACAATTGCATACACGTTAAAAAGAAACAAAAAAAAACAAGAACAAGATAGTTGCAAGAAGAACTTAAAAGATTAGAACTAGATTTACAGAAAGAACCCCAAAATAATAAAATTAAAGAAAGAAGAGATTTAATAAGACACAAGTTAAATTTGGCCTCCCAAGATGATATGAAACGGAAAATTAAATTGGCAAAACAAAACCACTTCGAACATGCAAACAAAACGGGACGATGGTTAGCAAACTGAAAAAAGAGAGAAAAGAATAATACACCAGTTACAAGATGAGAAGGGAGAGATACCCTACAAAAGAGAAGAAAAAAATATAGTAAAAAAATTCTTTCAAAATATGTATTTCCAGAAAAATATACCGGAAGAAGACTTAAACAATATTTAGATAAGATGAATATAGCAAAACTTGTAGAGAAGATACAAAGAGAGATACTAAATGGGACAATCACTATGACGGAACTAGTGGAGGTGAGAAAGAAACAGAAAAATAAGGCCCAGAAGGACTTCCAGTAGAATTATATAAGACAATTCAAGAACCACTAGATGAAATATCATTAGAAATCTTTAATGAAGCACTCATGGAGGCCAGAATACCCAGTTCTTGGACAGAAGCCCTCATCACTCTTATCCAAAAAGAAGACACAGATCAACAACAAATCAAATATTATAGACCCATCTCACTACTAAACGCAGATTATAAACTATTCACATCAATAATTTCAGAAAGATTCAAAAAAATGATAAATAAGTATATCCACCCTGACCAGAATGGATTTTTACCAAAAAGGCAAATAAAAAAACAACACGACAACTATAATAGACATATTAGAATATTATGAGGCACACCCAGACAAACAAGCGGTAATAATATTTTTGGATGCCCAAAAAGCTTTTGATAATTTAAATTGGAGATTTATTATTTTGCAATTAAAAAACATGAAATTCAGAGAGAAATTCGTAAAAATGGTAGAAAAAAATATATTCAATAGAAACGGCAAAGATAATATATGGAGAAATCACCAAAAATTTACTATAGCAAAAGGAGTGAGACAAGGATGTTCCCAATCTCCTTTATTATTTATATTAACATTAGAAGTATTAATTAAAATTAGAGGTGAAAATGAAATAAAAGGCTTGAAAATAAAATAATGTTTTAGATTTTAAAGAGTTATGTTTTATGGTTCTTAAAATGTTTTATATGTATTTTATTTGTCTTTTAATTCTTGTTTGGGAGCTGCCCAGAGCTAGTGAAAGATGGATGACTATATGAATGTTTTAAATCAATAAATATATAGAAATTGTGGTAATTTATAAAACATTATTTCCTTTTACAAGCACTCTGTACAAATTTGGTTTTTGTATAGAAAAACCAAATTTGCTGTCTTCCTGCTTCTATAGCCATGGGCAAAAAAGCAGGTATGAACCAACTACTAGGTTTTTTGTAATGGAAAGCTGTGAGCTGTGCAAACATCCCAAATGAGCCATGCAATTCACCTATTACCAAATTATTCTTCTTATTTGCTGCTATATACATTTCTTTTACATCTGTACTATCACTGCCTTGGGCTTCAGGGAGCGTGCAAATTCACTTCTTCTCAATTTAAAGAGGTACTGAACTATAAAATTCAGAAACAGAGGAAGGAGAGAATATTCTGTTGCAATTATCCAATTTTGAACAGCTGTAATTACTATAGTAGCAGTAATAAATATAGCAGGAAGGGGCTTTTGCAGAATACAGCAAGAGTGGGCCCCCACAGCAACAAAAATAAGATTGAGTGAAAAATAAGATTCATGCAAATAAAACAAGGTATAAAACAAAACCTTCAGAATTGTTTTGGAAGAGTTACCTTCTCCAAAGGTGCACTTGTTTCAAGTGGATTTACTCAAGCTCAATTTTATGTCACTTAGAAGAGAATTACTTCTGTTGTTGTTGTTTTTGAACTACAGTTCCTATTTTGTACAGCAAGTCAATAGTGAGGAATGATGACTGCTATAATTGTTGTATTTTAGAGCAGTGGTCACCAACTGGTGGTCCGTGGACCACTGGTGGTCCGCGAGAAAATTTTGGTGGTCTGCAGAAAAATTATTTGCATTTTTTATATTGCACTAAATGCTATTTATCTTTAAAAAAAAATCATATTAGTGGTCTGCAAGATTTAAAATTATGAATTTAGTGGTCCCTAAGGTCCGAAAGGTGGTGACCCTTGTTTTAGAGCATATTTTGTTATATTGTCAAAAAGCCTAGTATCACACAATTAACGTTAAGTGGTGTTAGTTCTTGAATTAAACTCTCCCCTATGAAGATATGTTGTAAAGAATTTAATAAGCCTAATAGTAAATTTGGTATATTGCCACAGGTATGGATTTTCTTTCTACAAATTAGCCAGAAATGACTAGGCTAAGCCTTGTAGGACTGCTAGCATGTTAATAAACTATATAAGAAAAAATGAAAATGAAATCACATTTCATACGTGATGTTCACCCATCATATATTGTTTAATGTTGCAAAAGTCTAAAGTTTTACTTTGCTTTAGATCAGAGGTCACCAACCTTTCGGACCTCAGAGCCCACTAAATTCATAATTTTAAATCCCGCGGACCACTAATATGATCTGCCTAATGACCACCTGAGTGGTCATGTGACTGGGTGGGCATGGCCAACTTGATGTCATTCCTGTTGAGGGGCACCTCGCCAGCATCTACTTGCCCCTCCCCTCCCAGCCAATCATTGCTTGCCTGCCTGGGCTCCTTAGGGCCCCAACAGGAAGCAGTTGTTGGAACTAAGCAGCCACCAGGAGAAAGAGTTGGCAAAACAGCTCAGTTCAAATTGGATCTGACCAAGAAGGAGGCTCAGCAGAAGCACCTCACTGAGGACTACAAGCATCGGCTTTCCAAGTAGAGGGAAGATCTGCGGGAGTGTAAGACCAGGTACCAGGGCCAGCAGGCTGAGCGGGCTGAGATGGTCAGCCAGTTCCAGGCCATGATGCAGTCCCACTGGAACAAGGCCCTCTGGCTCTTCACGACCAGTGGCACTTCCCTCCAGCCTTTGCCCAAAGCCCCACACAGGAGGCCGAAGCAGACCCCAAGTCAGAATTTCTGCCCCCCTCCAACCCACACAAAAAGACCCCGAAGGGGGAGACTCTCTGCAGCAACACAAACGTTCATTGCACATATTCGGCCCAGGGGCCGTAGTTTGAAATAAAAAATGCAAATAATTTTTCTCTGGACCATCAAAATTTTTTCATAGACCACCAGTGGTCCACGGACCACCAGTTGGTGATCGCTGCTTTAGATTATCAATATCGTTTAATCTAGCACACCTTTTTACTGTCAAATGCTTTATTAGTTAAGTTTTCTTTTGAAAACCCAAAATGGAAGGACAGAGCCTTTAGAAACATAATCAGTTGCAGCGAAAGGAAAAGAATCAGTTGCAATTTTTGAGCAATGTGTATTATTTAAAAATATGCATAAAAAGTAGAATGAACTTAAAAGAAAAATAAATTGAGAAATGTGTAACATCTATAATGTAGTAGAAAAGGTCATATAAATTACCTTTCGCATTCAGAATTTCTTTTTTGATTTTCATCACAGATATTTGGCCTTTCTTTTCATCATTTCCAGCTGTTAAAAGAATCAAAATAGAGAATAATGAATGACTGGCAACATATTATAAACACAAACATAACGTAATATAAAATACAGAAAAAATTACTTTGTATTAAATGTTTAGGTAAAGAAAACAGAACAATGAGCAGTGAAACAGTGCAGGCTTTTTTTTACAGTAAATATAGTGACATATGTAGTATTTTCTTAATGAAAATGGTCCTATGTCGTCTTTAATTGCCTTATTATTTACTTATAAATATAGAATCTGATCAGATCACTGTGATCCTGTAGTGTGAAAACATATTTATTTATTGCCTGTACACCGCCCTGAGTCCTTCGGGAGAAGGGCGGTATAAAAATCAAAATAATAAATAAATAAATAAATAATAAATAAATAAATATGCCTGACATATAATATAATGAGTTGAAATATTCATTCAATCTTTATGTGAGTTTTCCAAGAAAGGATGTAGAAAAAATGTAAAACAGTTTTGATGATACAAAAAAAGAGTATGTACAGTTTTAAATTAAGGTTCTGTACATCAATACAACCTATGAACCACTTTCTAGAGAAATAATGGATAAATGTACCATATTACTCAGTTATTGCTGGTCCTATGCCTGGAAGAGGAAAAGAAAAAAAGAAGGTTGGGTATCAGGTTAACAACCTGACATTGTTAAAAGAAAAATGCACCACTACTAAAACAACAGAAGCAGTTTAATGAGACCTGATCTCATTACTATTGGAGTAGTCACTATTGGAGACTAATTGTTGCCCATGGTATTGTACAACAAGAGTGGGCCAAAGCCTAAATAAGTATTGTGGTGTATTATTTGCATAAAAATTAAGGTGCCTAAATAAACATTAGCATAAATATATACAACATAGGCAACGTAAATTAAAATACTTGCTCAACCTATATATACTTTTTCAGGAACAGCAGAAAAAAACTGATAAAGAAATAGTAATAAAAGTGGATATCTCCCTGGAAAATTGAAATCTGGGCGCAAAAAAGTGTATAGTTCAGGTTCAATGTTTTTCAAAAGTGCAAAGATTCATACTCAGGCAAACAAGCCATTTCAAAACAGAACTCTAGCTTAACCATAACCACTTATAAGGGAATGTAGAAAGAAATGAATTATAACAATAGCATCTTTTAAAGATATAAATAATATCCAAAGTATAATTTTTCTTATTTATTTATTTATTTATTTATTTATTTATTTATTTATTTATTTATTTATTTATTTATTTATTTATTTATTTATTTATTTATTTATTTATTTTTCAAATTTTTATACCGCCCTTCTCCGAAGACTCAGGGCGGTGTACAGCAAATAAAACACCAATAATCCAAAAATTTTAAAATACAATATCCGGTTTAAAAATCTAATTCAATCGCTGTATGTTAAAAATATTAAGTAAGAAAATTACAAAAATAGAATAAAACCCCTATTTAAAAGCCCACTAAAAACCCACAGTATTAAAATCAGTCAGGCCAGCCCTGCTTGGTAAAAAAAGAAGGTATTGAGCTCGCGCTTAAAGGTCCGAAGATCAGGGCGAAGACCAAGTCCCACAAGGCCGGAGCCCCCACAGAGAACGCTCTTCCCCTGGGGGCCACCAGCCGACATTGGTTGGCCAACAGCACCCTAAGGAGGCCTTCCCTGTGAGGCGGACTGGGCGCACCGGACGATGGGTGGTAACTGGCGGCAGCAGGCGGTCCCATAAGTATCCCAGCTATTTGATTGTGTGGTTCAGTATATACTGTTCCTGTCCACATATTACATCCTACCACGGTGTTGGACTGTTTCTGAAGCTTCTTTGCATCTCAGGTGCTGTCTAGACTAGTATGATATACCCCTGCTTCAATGTATCTGGTGATTAGTGCCTGTTCTTGTGCTGCTATAATCAGTACCACAAAGTTGTCCTTTAGTCCAGCTCTTTCCAGCCACTGATAAGATTTCCCAATATCAGCCAACTCAGCTGTCAATCCCATGCTAGGTCTTGTCTTAGCTTCTCATGGAACTTTGTCTACTTGATTTTTATCGTTTATCTTCGGCTGTTACCTTAGTAATGTATTCATCAGTGCTCTGGATACCCATGACCTAGCTTTGACACTTACCAGACCCTGCCTACTTTCTTTTCAGCTGATGCAGGATACAGTCTCTGGATGTTCAACTTGGGGTAGAAACCTCCATACATGTTCTCCTATGGCCGGCTTGTCTGGCAGGAAGTCTGATGACTGACAGAGCAATCTTGTTCTTTCCATTGAGCTGCCTTTTCAGGATCTGTCTTTCTTTGATGGTACTTGGATGTTGTGGTCTTCCTAGCCTCATCAGGTTCTATGGAACCATAGTACCATGTTTCCCAAAATTAAGATCCTGTCTTATATTTTTTTGAACCCTGAAATAAGCGTTTGGCCTTATTACCATGCGCTCAAAAGCCCGATGGGGCTTATTGTCAGGGGATGTCTTATTTTGGAGAAAACAGGGTACTTGTAGCTGTTGCTATATGTATGTTGCTATGTGTATGTTGCTATCTGTATGTTGCTATCTGTATGTTGCTATGTGGCCTGCTCGGTTTTAACTACCTTCCTTTCTTTACAAACATCCGGCTACAGTGAAAATGAAATCCCAATTTCTTCTTTGTAGATCAGTGGTCATGTGGATCAGTTTTCAATTGGGGGCATGCACAAAACATGAAATAGCTTGTTTCTATTTCCTAAAACAAGTCATCACATTCCAAAATATTTCTATTTTTTTTCAGGATAGACATAGTTGGGCAGAAACAAAATGTGGAGTGTTCTGTTCTTCAGGGATTTCCTCGTTCAGTTTTGAATGCATTATGGTTAAAGTAAGTCATTTTTAAAATACATAATGCAAGAATGACAGTGTTGTAACCCACTAAGATGTGCACCTATGGAATAATTTAGCACTATTCTGCGTGGATGCAGAAATATCGTCATTTAAGAATTATTCAAAAGAATCCCAACAAGAGAAATGTAAACTAGATCTATATAGTTGGATGAATCCAAATTGCTATTGTTTTAATGTTTTAGATTTTATTTTATTTTTTAAAATAATTTTTATTAAAGTTTTTTGGGGGGAGTTTTGGAAACAAAAAAAACTTTTACAATTTTCTTCTTCTCAACAATTTTGCATCAGTAAACATTTTTTACATATCCATTTTTTCTCCCTTATTTCAATTTATCCTTTATTCATATAAGTCTAATATTGATTTATTTACATATATACATATAGATAACAGTGTAAACAATTTTGTTCCCACGATCTGCATCTTTTCTGTTTCCTTTTGTTTGTTACTGCATTTCAACTCCTATATCTTCCTCATTTACTCTTTCCTTGCCTTTTATCCCTCTCCTCTAACCATTCATACCATTTCTCCCATACCTTATAATATTCTGTTTCATCTTTTTCTTGCATTTCCTTTCTAAGTTTATCCATTTCTGCACACTCCAAAACTTTTCTAATCAGATTATCTTCCGTCGGTATGTTGTTATTTTTCCAATTTTGTGCATATATTATTCTTGCTGCTGTTATAATATGTATAATTAAATGTTTTATTTTTTTTCGTAAGTCCCTGGAAGTATTCCTAATAAAAATATTTCTGGCTTCATTTGTATATGCTGTTTGGTTATCTCTTCTAATTGTATTCTAATTTTACTCCAATATTGTTTTGCTTTGGGGCATGTCCACCACATATGGTAGTACGTTCCCTGATATAGTTTATATTTCCAGTGTGTTGATGAGTTGTGGGGGAATATCTTAGCCAGCCTTGCCGGTAGAAGATGCCACCTATAAAACATTTTGTACATATTTTCTTTATAAGTTACAGACACTGTCAGTTTGTAATTTTTGTTCCATAATTTCTCCCATTTATCCAATTCAATGTTATATCCAAAATTTTTCGCTCAAATTATGTTTTCTTTAACTCCTCCTCCATTTTGTATCTTAATAAATAATTATAATTTTTTTTATCAATTTATCCTCTGTGCCTTGAAGAATTTTATCTAATTCATGTGTCTCTTTTTGAAATCCATATTGTGTTAAATCTGTCCTATATTTGGATTGTATTTGCATGTATGGCCACCAATCAGTGTCTGTACCCTGTTCTTTTAATTCTTGCCTTGTTTTCAATTCTCCTTGACTGTTTAATAAATCTTTGTATCTTTTAATTTTATCAATATCCAATACATTCGGATAAATTAGCGCCTCCATTGTTGATAACCATTCTGGAATTTTATTGTAATGATTCTTTTTTATCTTTGTCATGTTTGTAATAGTTCATTTCTGATTAAGTGTCTCTGAAAGTAACTGTGTTGTCTATTTTTCCATCCCATAAAAAGGCATGCCACCCTATCTGCAAATCATGTCCCTCTAATGTTAAAATTCTTTTATTCCTTAATTCCATCCAGTCTTTGATCCAAATAAGTGCTGTTGCCTTGTAGTATGTTTCCTAGTCTGGGAGTCCGAAACCTCCTCTTTTCCTACTATTTTGTAATGATTTTATTTTGATTCTTGATTTTTTTCCCTTGCCAGATATAGTTCGCTATTAATTTGTTTAGATCTTTAAAGAAATTTTTTCCTAATTTTATATGTGCTACTTGAAACAAAAATAATATTCCTGGTAAAATGTTCATTTTAATCGATGCTATTTTTCCTATGAAGGATAACTGTAGTTTTCTCCAAATTTCCAAGTCTTTCTTTATCTGTGGTATTAATTTGTTATAATTATCCTCTTTAATCAACAAACATTTATTTGTTAACCAAATTCCTAAATATTTTATTTTTTGGTCGTTTGAATGCCCATTTTATCTTCCAGTTCATTTTCCTGTTTCTTGCTGAAGTTTTTCATTAATGCCTTTGTTTTGAGTTTATTAATTTTAAGTCCCACTACCTTTACATATTCTTCTATTTGTTGTATTAGTTTGGGTCCTGTCTGTCTTGGTTGCTCTAAAATAAATACTAGATCATCAGCAAAGACTTGAACTTTATACTCTTCTTTTTTTATTTTCAAGCCTTCCATGAAATGACGCAAGAACTATGCTTACATGATACATGGAGCAAAATAAACAAAGAAAAGAAATAATATCCATTCTATTCAAATTCACATCAGTCATGGTCTAGGATTGATATGGTATGAATGACACCAGAGCTCAGAAAAGAAACAGAAGAGGTGGAAATAATGACAAATATCTGGGCGGATCATAATCCATTAAGGGTGATATGGAAAGGCCAAAAGAAGAAAAAGCGATGGATGATGAACAAAGAAATATTAAAAGAAAAAGAATATATACAAATGATTGAAAAAAAAATGAACATATTTTTTAAATAAAAAAAAGAAACATTGCTCCAAAATTTATGGGACATTGCAAAAGCATATATAAGATGGCTCACAATTGCATACACGTTAAAAAGAAACAAAAAAAAACAAGAACAAGATAGTTGCAAGAAGAACTTAAAAGATTAGAACTAGATTTACAGAAAGAACCCCAAAATAATAAAATTAAAGAAAGAAGAGATTTAATAAGACACAAGTTAAATTTGGCCTCCCAAGATGATATGAAACGGAAAATTAAATTGGCAAAACAAAACCACTTCGAACATGCAAACAAAACGGGACGATGGTTAGCAAACTGAAAAAAGAGAGAAAAGAATAATACACCAGTTACAAGATGAGAAGGGAGAGATACCCTACAAAAGAGAAGAAAAAAATATAGTAAAAAAATTCTTTCAAAATATGTATTTCCAGAAAAATATACCGGAAGAAGACTTAAACAATATTTAGATAAGATGAATATAGCAAAACTTGTAGAGAAGATACAAAGAGAGATACTAAATGGGACAATCACTATGACGGAACTAGTGGAGGTGAGAAAGAAACAGAAAAATAACAAAACACCAGGCCCAGAAGGACTTCCAGTAGAATTATATAAGACAATTCAAGAACCACTAGATGAAATATCATTAGAAATCTTTAATGAAGCACTCATGGAGGCCAGAATACCCAGTTCTTGGACAGAAGCTCTCATCACTCTTATCCAAAAAGAAGACACAGATCAACAACAAATCAAATATTATAGACCCATCTCACTACTAAACGCAGATTATAAACTATTCACATCAATAATTTCAGAAAGATTCAAAAAAGTGATAAATAAGTATATCCACCCTGACCAGAATGGATTTTTACCAAAAAGGCAAATAAAAAAACAACACGACAACTATAATAGACATATTAGAATATTATGAGGCACACCCAGACAAACAAGCGGTAATAATATTTTTGGATGCCCAAAAAGCTTTTGATAATTTAAATTGGAGATTTATTATTTTGCAATTAAAAAACATGAAATTCAGAGAGAAATTCGTAAAAATGGTAGAAAAAAATATATTCAATAGAAACGGCAAAGATAATATATGGAGAAATCACCAAAAATTTACTATAGCAAAAGGAGTGAGACAAGGATGTTCCCAATCTCCTTTATTATTTATATTAACATTAGAAGTATTAATTAAAATTAGAGGTGAAAATGAAATAAAAGGCTTGAAAATAAAATAATGTTTTAGATTTTAAAGAGTTATGTTTTATGGTTCTTAAAATGTTTTATATGTATTTTATTTGTCTTTTAATTCTTGTTTGGGAGCTGCCCAGAGCTAGTGAAAGATGGATGACTATATGAATGTTTTAAATCAATAAATATATAGAAATTGTGGTAATTTATAAAACATTATTTCCTTTTACAAGCACTCTGTACAAATTTGGTTTTTGTATAGAAAAACCAAATTTACTGTCTTCCTGCTTCTATAGCCATGGGCAAAAAAGCAGGTATGAACCAACTACTAGGTTTTTTGTAATGGAAAGCTGTGAGCTGTGCAAACATCCCAAATGAGCCATGCAATTCACCTATTACCAAATTATTCTTCTTATTTGCTGCTATATACATTTCTTTTACATCTGTACTATCACTGCCTTGGGCTTCAGGGAGCGTGCAAATTCACTTCTTCTCAATTTAAAGAGGTACTGAACTATAAAATTCAGAAACAGAGGAAGGAGAGAATATTCTGTTGCAATTATCCAATTTTGAACAGCTGTAATTACTATAGTAGCAGTAATAAATATAGCAGGAAGGGGCTTTTGCAGAATACAGCAAGAGTGGGCCCCCACAGCAACAAAAATAAGATTGAGTGAAAAATAAGATTCATGCAAATAAAACAAGGTATAAAACAAAACCTTCAGAATTGTTTTGGAAGAGTTACCTTCTCCAAAGGTGCACTTGTTTCAAGTGGATTTACTCAAGCTCAATTTTATGTCACTTAGAAGAGAATTACTTCTGTTGTTGTTGTTTTTGAACTACAGTTCCTATTTTGTACAGCAAGTCAATAGTGAGGAATGATGACTGCTATAATTGTTGTATTTTAGAGCAGTGGTCACCAACTGGTGGTCCGTGGACCACTGGTGGTCCGCGAGAAAATTTTGGTGGTCTGCAGAAAAATTATTTGCATTTTTTATATTGCACTAAATGCTATTTATCTTTTTTAAAAAATCATATTAGTAGTCTGCAAGATTTAAAATTATGAATTTAGTGGTCCCTAAGGTCCGAAAGGTGGTGACCCTTGTTTTAGAGCATATTTTGTTATATTGTCAAAAAGCCTAGTATCACACACTTAACGTTAAGTGGTGTTAGTTCTTGAATTAAACTCTCCCCTATGAAGATATGTTGTAAAGAATTTAATAAGCCTAATAGTAAATTTGGTATATTGCCACAGGTATGGATTTTCTTTCTACAAATTAGCCAGAAATGACTAGGCTAAGCCTTGTAGGACTGCTAGCATGTTAATAAACTATATAAGAAAAAATGAAAATGAAATCACATTTCATACGTGATGTTCACCCATCATATCATCGGGGAGTGCGCCCTCGCTATTTACGAGCGATCGCGCACTCCGGTCCCCCGATAGTTTCCCGTTCCCCGAGTGGCTTAAATCCTCAGAAGCTGGACCTTCGCCTGATGTTATGCAATGCCAGGTCCGTTATAAATAAAGCCCCCCTCATCTCCGATCTTATACAGGAGGGGGGTGCGGACCTGATTGGCATTTCGGAGACCTGGTTGGGCACGGAAGGGGGGGTTCCCCTGATAGAGATGTGCCCACCGGGTTTCCGTGTGTTTCATCAGGCCAGGGCCCAGGGTAGGGGTGGGGGAGTGGCGGTTATTATCAACGGGAGTCTTGAGCCGAGGGAGATCACTGTACCACAGATAACCGGATGTGAGTCCCTCCTCGTTAAGTGGGGCCGTGGGATGCAGGTGGGTGTACTGATCACGTACCTAGCTCCTTGCTACGTGACAGATTCCCTGCCTGAGCTGTTGGATGTGGTCGCTGGGACGGCAATGGAGATCCCCAGGCTTATGGTCATGGGGGATTTCAATTTGCCGTCGGTGGGGATAGCATCCACATCAGCTCGGGAGTTCATGGCTTCCATGACGGCCTTGAACCTGACCCAATTAGTGAACGACCCCACTCACATCGGGGGAAACACTCTGGATTTGATTTTGTCCCTGGACAGTGGTTGAATGATCTGGAATTAGGGGAGTTAGTTATTAGACCCTTGTCATGGTCAGATCATTCGCTCCTTCAGCTAGACTTTCGAACCGCCGATCCCCGCCGCAGGGAGACGGAACCGACTCGCTGGTTCCGTCCCAGGCGCCTGATGGACCCTGAAAGGTTCCAGACGGAGCTTGGGCTATTCCTGAGGATTTGGCCCACAACTCGGCTGGAGCTCTGGTTGCCGCCTGGGATCGGGCGGCGGCTGGCGCCTAGATCGAGTTGTGCCTTTGCGGCCTCTGACCCGGTGCCGATCTCGCTTAGCCCCTTGGTACTCCGAGGGGCTGAGGGAGATGAAGCGCCGGAAAAGACGCCTAGAGAGTATCTGAGGGCCAGCCGATCCGAATCTGACCGGACACTAGTTAGGTCTCAAATTCAGACCTATCTTGTGGCGATGAGGCTGGCAAACGGGAGTATTTTTCCAACCTCATTGCATCAGCAGATAACCGCCCAGCCGCCCTGTTTAGGTGACCCGCCGCCTCCATCAGGGAGGGGTAGAAGATCCCTTAAAGGGTCGAGCTGAGGAATTTGGAGAATATCTGTTTGATAAAATCGGTCAGATTCGGGAAGGGTTGGACACAGACTGGGTGGATCCGGACGGGTGAGGGAGGCAGGTCTTGATGTTATTATCTGGGATGAGTTTGATCCTGTGATCCCTGAGGACATGGACAGGTTAATGGGGAGATTGAATGCGACCACATGTTTATTGGACCCGTGTCCCTCCTGGTTGGTATTGGCCACCCGGGAGGTGACACGAGGCTGGCTCCAGAAAATCGTGAACGCTTCTTTGATGGAGGGTGTTTTCCCTGCCGCCTTGAAAGAGGCGGTGGTGAGGCCCTCCTCAAGAAGCCTTCCCTTGACCCAGCTAGTTTAGCAAATTATCGTCCGGTCTCCAACCTTCGCTTTTTGGCAAAGGTTGTCGAGAGTGTGGTTGCACGACAGTTGCCCCAGTACCTGGATGAAACTGTCTATCTTGATCCATTCCAGTCCGGTTTCCAGCCTGGTCACAGCACGGAAACAGCCTTGGTCGCTGGTTGATGATCTCTTGAGGGCTCGGGACAGAGGTTGTTCCTCTGTCTTGGTCCTATTAGATCTCTCAGCGGCTTTTGATACCATCGATCATGGTATCCTGCTGCGCCGACTCGAGGACTTGGAGTGAGTGGCACTGTTCATCGGTGGTTCTCCTCCTACCTCTCCGACCGGTCGCAGACGGTGTTGACGGGGACAGAGATCGACCCCAAGGCGCCTCTTATGTGGGTGCCGCAAGGGTCGGTTCTCTCGCCTCTTCTGTTCAACATCTATATGAAGCCGCTGGGTGAGATCATCCGTGGTCTTGGGGTGAGTTGTCATCTATACGCTGATGATACTCAGCTCTATATTTCCACCCCTAACCACCCCAACGAGGCTGTTGAAGTGATGTCCCAGTGCCTGGAGGCCGTACGGGTCTGGATGGGGAGGAACAGACTCAGACTCAATCCCACCAAGACCGAGTGGCTGTGGATGCGGGCGGCCCGGTACAGTCAGCTAATTCCATCACTGACCATTGGGGGCGAACTATTGGCCCCCACGGAAAGGGCTCGTAATCTGGGCGTCCTCCTGGATGCACGGCTGTCTTTAGAAGATCATATGATAGCCGTCACCAGGGGAGCCTTTCATCAGGTTCGCCTGATACGCCAGTTACGCCCCTTTCTGGATCGGGCTTCCTTATGCACGGTCGCTCATGCCCTTGTTACATCCCGCCTGGACTACTGTAATGCTCTCTACATGGGGCTCCCTTGAAGTGTGCCCGAGACTCCAACTGGTCCAGAATGCGGCTGCGCTGGTGATAGAGGAGCACCTTTGGCTCCCATGTAACACCCTCCTGCGTAACCTGCACTGGCTCCCAGTGGTCTTCCGGGTTCACTTTAAGGTACTTGTCATCACCTTTAAACGCCCATGGCCTAGGGCCGATATTTACGGGACCGCCTACTGCCACCATTAGCCTCTCACCGACCAGTGCGCCTCACAGAGAGGACTCCTCCGGATACCGTCAGCTAAACAATGTCGGCTGGCGACCTCTAGGGGAGGGCCTTCTGTGGGGGCCCCTACCTCTGGAACGAGCTCCTCTGGGGCTTCGTCAACTCCCGATCTCAAGTCCTTCCGCCATGAGCTGAAGACGTTGTTGTTTCAAGAGCAGGACTAGCCTGAATGTAGTTTTTTAAATTGGGATTTTTAAAAAAGGGGTTTAAATGAGGTTTTAAATTTGTATTCAAAAGTCAGAGCATCAATTGAATTCAACTATCTATTCTTTAGCTGTTTTTAATCTATTATATGTTTTCTGTTGTTGTTGTTTTTTGTCTGTGAACCGCCCTGAGTCCTTCGGGAGAAGGGCGGTATACAAATATAATAAATAAATAAATAAATAAATAAATATATTGTTTAATGTTGCAAAAGTCTAAAGTTTTACTTTGCTTTAGATCAGAGGTCACCAACCTTTCTGACCTCAGGGCCCACTAAATTCATAATTTTAAATCCCGCGGACCACTAATATGATCTGCCTAATGACCACCTGAGTGGTCATGTGACTGGGTGGGCATGGCCAACTTGATGTCATTCCTGTTGAGGGGCACCTCGCCAGCATCTACTTGCCCCTCCCCTCCCAGCCACTCATTGCCTGCCTGCCTGGGCTCCTTAGGGCCCCAACAGGAAGCAGTTGTTGGAACTAAGCAGCCACCAGGAGAAAGAGTTGGCAAAACAGCTCAGTTCATATTGGATCTGACCAAGAAGGAGGCTCAGCAGAAGCACCTCACTGAGGACTACAAGCATCGGCTTTCCAAGTAGAGGGAAGATCTGCGGGAGTGTAAGACCAGGTACCAGGGCCAGCAGGCTCAGCGGGCTGAGATGGTCAGCCAGGCCATGATGCAGTCCCACTGGAATGAGGTTCTCCGGCTCTTCACCACCAGTGGCACTTCCCTCCAGCCTTTGCCCAAAGCCCCACATCAGGAGGCCGAAGCAGACCCCAGGTCAGAATTTCTGCCCGTTTCTGACCCACACAAAAAGACCCCGAAGGGGGAGACTCTCTGCAGCAACACAAACATTAATTGCACGTATTTGGCCCAGGGGCCGTTGTTTGAGGAATAAAAAATGCAAATAATTTTTCTCTGGACCATCAAAAATTTTTCATAGACCACCAGTGGTCCACGGACCACCAGTTGGTGATCGCTGCTTTAGATTATCAATATCGTTTAATCTAGCACACCTTTTTACTGTCAAATGCTTTATTAGTTAAGTTTTCTTTTGAAAACCCAAAATGGAAGGACAGAGCCTTTAGAAACATAATCAGTTGCAGCGAAAGGAAAAGAATCAGTTGCAATTTTTGAGCAATGTGTATTATTTAAAAATATGCATAAAAAGTAGAATGAACTTAAAAGAAAAATAAATTGAGAAATGTGTAACATCTATAATGTAGTAGAAAAGGTCATATAAATTACCTTTCGCATTCAGAATTTCTTTTTTGATTTTCATCACAGATATTTGGCCTTTCTTTTCATCATTTCCAGCTGTTAAAAGAATCAAAATAGAGAATAATGAATGACTGGCAACATATTATAAACACAAACATAACGTAATATAAAATACAGAAAAAATTACTTTGTATTAAATGTTTAGGTAAAGAAAACAGAACAATGAGCAGTGAAACAGTGCAGGCTTTTTTTTTACAGTAAATATAGTGACATATGTAGTATTTTCTTAATGAAAATGGTCCTATGTCGTCTTTAATTGCCTTATTATTTACTTATAAATATAGAATCTGATCAGATCACTGTGATCCTGTAGTGCGAAAACATATTTATTTATTGCCTGTACACCGCCCTGAGTCCTTCGGGAAAAGGGCGGTATAAAAATCAAAATAATAAATAAATAAATAATAAATAAATAAATAAATATGCCTGACATATAATATAATGAGTTGAAATATTCATTCAATCTTTATGTGAGTTTTCCAAGAAAGGATGTAGAAAAAATGTAAAACAGTTTTGATGATACAAAAAAAGAGTATGTACAGTTTTAAATTAAGGTTCTGTACATCAATACAACCTATGAACCACTTTCTAGAGAAATAATGGATAAATGTACCATATTACTCAGTTATTGCTGGTCCTATGCCTGGAAGAGGAAAAGAAAAAAAGAAGGTTGGGTATCAGGTTAACAACCTGACATTGTTAAAAGAAAAATGCACCACTACTAAAACAACAGAAGCAGTTTAATGAGACCTGATCTCATTACTATTGGAGTAGTCACTATTGGAGACTAATTGTTGCCCATGGTATTGTACAACAAGAGTGGGCCAAAGCCTAAATAAGTATTGTGGTGTATTATTTGCATAAAAATTAAGGTGCCTAAATAAACATTAGCATAAATATATACAACATAGGCAACGTAAATTAAAATACTTGCTCAACCTATATATACTTTTTCAGGAACAGCAGAAAAAAACTGATAAAGAAATAGTAATAAAAGTGGATATCTCCCTGGAAAATTGAAATCTGGGCGCAAAAAAGTGTATAGTTCAGGTTCAATGTTTTTCAAAAGTGCAAAGATTCATACTCAGGCAAACAAGCCATTTCAAAACAGAACTCTAGCTTAACCATAACCACTTATAAGGGAATGTAGAAAGAAATGGATTATAACAATAGCATCTTTTAAAGATATAAATAATATCCAAAGTATAATTTTTCTTATTTATTTATTTATTTATTTATTCATTCATTTATTCATTCATTCATTCATATTTTTATACCGCCCTTCTCCGAAGACTCAGGGCGGTGTACAGCCAATAAAACGACAAGAATCTTAACAAATTAAAATAAAATATCAAGTTTAAAAAACTGATTCAATCGCTGTATACTTAAAATATTAGCTAAAATTTATCAAAACTAAAACCTTAGTAAAACCCTATTAAAACCCACTAAAACCCCCATACTAAAATCAATCAGGCCAGCCCCGCTTGGTGAAAAAAGAAAGTCTTGAGCTCGCGCTTAAAGGTCCAGACATCAGGGAGGAGACGGAGTCCCACCGGCAGCTAATTCCATACAGCCGGGGCCCCCACAGAGAACGCCCTTCCCCTGGGGGCCGCCAGCCAACATTGACTAGCCGACGGCTCCCTAAGAAGACCCTCCCTGTGGGCGCGCACTGGACGTATCGGACAATGGGAGGTAACTGTCAGCAGCAGGCGGTCCCGTAAATATCCCGGTCCAATGCCATGGAGCGCTTTAAAGGTGATAACCAACACCTTGAAGCGCACCCGGAAGACCACCGGCAACCAATACAGCCTGCGCAGGAGAGGTGTTACATGGAAGCTACGAAGAGCTCCCTCAATCCCCTGCGCGGCCGCATTCTGCACCAGTTGGAGCCTCCGGTGCTCCTCAAGGGGAGCCCCATGTAGAGAGCATTGCAGTAATCCAGACGGGAAGTGACGAGGGCATGAGTGACCGTGCATAACGCGTCCCAGTCCAGGAAAGGGCGCAATTGGCAAATCAGGCGAACCTGATGAAAATCTCCCCTGGCGACGGCTGTCAAATGGTCTTCTAAAGACAGCCGTGCATCCAGGAGAATGCCTAAATTGTGCACCAATTCCCTGGGGGCTAAAGATTCGCCCCCCACAATCAGTGATGAAGTAAGCTGACTGTGCCGGGACGCCGGCATCCACAGCCACTCCGTCTTGGATGGGTTGAGTCGGAGCCTGTTCATCCCCATCCAGACCCGAACGGCCTCAAGACACTGAGTCATCACATCGACGGCTTCGTTGGGGTGGTTCGGGGTGGAGATGTACAACTGAGTATCGTCAGCATACAGCTGACAGCTCACCCCAAAACCATGGATGATTTCTCCCAGCGGCTTCATATAGATGTTGAACAAGAGGGGCGAGAGAATCGACCCCTGCGGCACCCCACAAGTGAGTTGCCTAGGGGTTGATCTCTGTCCCCCTGTCAACACCGTCTGCGAGCGGTCGGAGAGGTAGGAGGAGAACCACCGTAAAACGGTGCCTCCCACCCCCAAGCCCTCCAACCGCCGCAGCAGGATACCATGGTCGATGGTATCGAACGCCGCTGATAGATCTAACAGGACAAGAACAGAGGAACAACCTCTGTCCCGTGCCCTCCAGAGATCATCAACCAACACGACCAAAGCCGTCTCTGTGCTGTACCCAGGCCTGAAGCCAGACTGGCACGGGTCTAGATAAACAGTTTCCTCCAGGTACTGGGGGAGTTGCCAGGCCACTACACTCTCTACAACCTTCGCCAGAAAGCGAAGATTGGAGACTGGATGATAATTAGCCAAAATAGCTGGGTCCAGGGAAGGCTTCTTAAGGAGGGGCCTCACCACCGCCTCTTTCAAGGCGGCTGGGAAGACTCACTCCCTCAGAGAAGCGCTGATAATTCCCTGGAGCCAGCCTCGTGTAACCTCCTGGGTGGCCAGTACCAACCAGGAGGGACACGGGTCCATTAAACATGTGGTGGCATTCAACTTCCCCAGTATCCTGTCCATGTCATCGGGAGTCACAGGATCAAACTCAGCCCAAACAATGTTCTCAAGACGTGCCCACTCATCCCGTCCGGATCTACCCAATCTGTGTCCAACCCATCCCGGATCTGAGCGATTTTATCGTGCAAATAACTTCCAAATTCTTCAGCCCGACCTTGCAAGGGGTCCTCCCGAGCCCCCTGAAACAGAAGGGAGCGGGTCGCTCTAAACAAGGCGGCTGGGCGGTTATCTGCCGATGCTATAAGGGCGGCCAAGTATACTTGCTTCGCCGTCCTTATTGCCACTAGATAGGTCTGAATATGTGACCGTACTAGTGTTCGGTCAGATTCGGAGCGGCTGGCCCTCCAGGCACTCTCTAGGCGTCTTCTCCGGCGCTTCATCTCTCTCAGCTCCTCAGTAAACCAAGGAGCCGGTCGAGAGCAGCACCAGGTCAGAGGCCGCATCGGCACGACGCGGTCCAAAGCCCCCGCCGCCGCCCTTTCCCAGGCGGTAGCGAGTTCTTCGGCCGAGCCGTTTTAATTTAATCTGCCGGTTTGCCCATTATTTGCAAAGTGATTAAAACCATAAATGTGATAGATAACATAAAGATATAAATGTCAGAATGAAGAATAGAAAGCACATTCAAGACAGTATTCCACAGCTGAATTTCAAAAACATCTTCATTGTCTGTCCTGCTTTTAAGTTGAAAAGTGGAAAACTACTATTATGCTGTTGCCTAAATTTCCATATAATGCTTTACATATTTCAGTACATTTTTCATTGTAATAGATTTGCTAACCAAAGAAACAAAATATGTTCCAGGATTAAATGTAGGCAATTTAAAGAAATTTTCCAGGGTACCTCAAGGTCAGAGGCAAATAAGTAAGGTTTAGTGCAATATAAAACATAATGAGAAAGATCGGCTTCTAAGGAATCTAAGAACTGTGCAGGGTGGTAGAAAATATAAGTGTGTTTATTTATTTAAATATTTATAGAGCTATCCATCTATAAGACAACCATGGACAGCTCACAACAGTAAAGCCACGAAAAAGTGGAAACCATAAAACGAAAACTGTTCCAACAAACCCAGCCAGAGGCTACCACCTTACATAAACCAATCTCTAGGGAAAGAATCAGTTCTTTATGTCCTTCCAGAAGTCTAAAAGGGTGGGAACTTGCCAGATCCCTGGAGGGAGGCTTTTCCACATGATTTAGAAAGGGTGTGCATCCTAGATCCCATTAGATATCAGTATTTAGGCAAACAATGCCCAGTTTGATGGAGGGGGGCAGATACCCTCAGTGAGATGCAGTCTAGCAAATAACCTGGACCCTTACCATTCACAATGTTAATGTGACAACCAGGAAAAAAAACCTAGGCGCCTGAAAGGCTAGTGGGATGGATGGATGGATGGATGGATGGATGGATGGATGGATGGATGGATCCAAGATTGTGCCGCCAAAGGCTGCCTCGGTGAAATGCTCTCTAATGGTTTCTTTATTTTTAATTATTCTCTAAAATTCATTACAGATTTCATACTCACGAGACCATGTGCTAAAAATTAAGCAATGTTTCTTTAAGGAGCAGTTTTCTGTGATCTCACCCCCACCCACCCACCCCATCTTTACAAACGCGGAGGAGATCCTAACACAGGAAGAAGCAATTTTCCCGGAGCCATAGATTACCAAAAAAAACAAAAAACGGAGGAAGCGGAGAAGGAGAGGTAAACAGCAGGAATTTTAAACAGATTAAGGAATAGGAGAAATAAAATTCCTCTGCCTTCAATTTTCCTAACTAATGTATGTTCACTTGCTAATAAGATGGATGAAATATTCCTTTTAAATAGAATAGAATGGAATTTTTTATTGGCCAAGTGTGATTGCACACACACAAGGAATTTGTCTTGGTGCATATACTCTCAGCATACATAAAAGAAATGATACATTCATCAAGAATCATAAGGTACAACCCTTAATGATAGTCATAGGGTACAAATAAGAAATTGGGAAACAATATCAATATAAATCGTAAGGATACAAGCAACAAAGTTACAGACACACAGTCATAAGTGGAAGGAGATGGGTGGTGGGAACGATGAGAAGATTAATAGTAGTGCAGACTTAGTAAATAGTTTGACAGTGTTGAGGGATTATTTGTTTAGCAGAGTGAAGGCGTTTGGGAAAAACTGTTCTGGTATCTAGTTGTTCTGGTGTGCAGTGCTCTATAGTGTCGTTTTGAGGGTAGGAGTTGAAATAGTTTATGTCCAGGATGTGAAGGGTCTATAAATATTTTCACAGCCCTCTTTACAATTGTATCTAAAGAGATACAATTCTGATTTTTACAATTCAGCAGCCCTATGCTTCTCTGAAACTTGGTTAAATGAATCAATTGAAGACAGCAGCCTGCAGATCCCAGGGTTTCAGATTCAATGATCAGACAGAATTGCAGAAACATCTGGTAAAAAGAAGGGAGGAGGCTTATGCTTATATATCAACAACAGCTGGTCTCAAGATATAACTATAATATATAAATTCTGTGACAAAAACCTAGAGACATTACTTATCAACTACAAACCATACTATTTGCCTCATGAATTTTCATCATTTCTTCTAATTGCTGTTTATGTCTCACCACAAGCTTGTGTAAACAAGGCATTATGAACTCTAGCTGACCAAATTATGGAGGCTGAAGCCAAATTCACTGGCCATTATTTTGGGAGATCTAAACAAGGCAAATTTAAGGAAAGAACTACAAAAATACTTTCAGCATGTCAATTGTCCCATTAGAGGCAATAATACTTTAGACCAGGGGTGTCCAAACTACGGCCCGCGGGCCAACTGCGGCCCGCGGATCAGTTTTTATTGGCCCGCAGCAAATTCTGAAAGTATAACTGAATATGGCCCTTTTCGGCCGCCTCCCGGTGCTTGCCCGGTGGTTCGCTGCGAGGCCCGCGGCTCCTCCCCATGGGCGGGGAATAATGAAGGGAGGGGGCGGAGGAGGCGGCGAGCGGGAAAGAGGCTGCTGGCCGTGCCCGACCCCAGCAGTTCTACCCTCGCCTTCCTCGGGCCGCCTGGTGAGGCTCCTCGCGCCTCCCCATGTCGGACACGCGTGGCGGCAGTGACAGCCATCGAGAAACAGGTGAGGAGGCGGCGAGCGGGAAAGAGGCTGCTGGCCGTGCCCGACCCCAGCAGTTCTACCCTCGCCTTCCTCGGGCCGCCTGGCGAGGCTCCTCGCGCCTCCACCCCTTGGGCAGGGAATAACGAAGGGAGGGGGCGGAGGAGGAGGCGGCGAGCGGGAAAGAGGCTGCTGGCCGTGCCCGACCCCAGCAGTTCTACCCTCGCCTTCCTCGGGCCGCCTGGCGAGGCTCCTCGTGCCTCCACCCCTTGGGCAGGGAATAACGAAGGGAGGGGACGGAGGAGGCGGCGGCGAGTGGGAAAGAGGCTGCTGGCCGTGTCCGACCCCAGCAGTTCTACCCTCACCTTCCTCGGGCCGCCTGGCGAGGCTCCTCGCGCCTCCACCCCTTGGGCAGGGAATAACGAAGGGAGGGGGCGGAGGAGGAGGCGGCGAGCGGGAGAGGCTGCTGGCCGTGCCCGACCCCAGCAGTTCTACCCTCGCCTTCCTCGGGCCGCCTGGCGAGGCTCCTCGCGCCTCCACCCCATGGGCAGGGAATAACGAAGGGAGTTTCAAGTTCATACCAAATACAAAACAAAAGCCAATCTATGCCCAGAGCCACATCCACTCAGTCACATGAGCAGTTAGCCATGCCCACCCAGTCACATGAGCAGTTAGCCATGCCCACCAGTCACATGACCACCAAGCCACACCCCAAAATAAGCCACGCCACAGAACTGGTGCGAAAAAAATTAGACACCCCCCCCCCCCGTTCAATGGTGTGGCCCAGGCCTTTGCTTATTTTTCTGTATTTGGCCCTCACCAAAAAAAGTTTGGACACCCCTGCTTTAGACCATTGCTACACAAAACTAAAAGATGCTTATCGGTCTTTACCACGAGCAGCTGTAGGACATTGATCATTGCAGGATTCACCTTGTACCTGCTTACACACAAAGACTTAAAACCACAAAACCAACAATTAAATCAGTGAAGACTTGGACTGAGGACGCAAAGTTAAAGCTACAGGCTTGCTTTGACTGCACTGACTGGAATATTTTTGAAGATATCTCTGCAGACTTGGATGGATTCACAGATACTGTAACATCATATGTCAGCTTCTGTGAAGACCTATGTGTACCAACCAGGAACTTGTGAATATACAGTAACAACAAACCTTGGTTCACTGCTAAACTTAAGCAGCTACAGAAAAGGTGATAAAATGCTGTACAATCAGGCCAGAAATGTATTAACAAGGGAGATCAGAGCAGCAAAAAGAAGCTACTCTGAAAAGCTAAAGAATCAGTTCTCAACAAATGAACCAGCAAACATGTAGAAAACTCTTAAAAATATCACCGGCTACAGCAAACCTCCTTCCCAGGCTGAAGGAAATCAACAACTGGCAGATGATTTGAACGTGTTTTATTGCAGGTTTGAAAGGAAACTACAGCCACCTATCTCCACAGCCCTCATCTCAGACACACCAACAACAGCCAAGCCTCCTACAACTGACTCCATCCCATTAAGTTCACAACCGCTAGTGATCACAGAAAAGGAAGTGCAAGACCTATTTCACAGACAAAAGCCAGGAAAAGCTCCAGGCCCAGACAAGATAACTCCTTCTTGTTTAAAAGTCTGTGCTGACCAATTGGCCCCCATCTTCACTCATATCTTCAATAAATCGCTAGAGATGTGCTATGTTCCTTCTTGCTTCAAACGCTCTATTATCATCCCAGTGCCGAAGAAGAAATCAAGAAACTGAATGACTACAAACCAGTTGTTCTAAAATCCATAGTCATGAAAACCTTTGAAAGGATAGTGCTGTCCCACTTGAAAACCATCACAGATCCGCTGTTAGACCCCTTGCAATTTGCATACCAAGCAAATAGATTAACAGATGATGCTGTTAATATGGCTCTACACTACATCCTACAACATCTTGAATTGCCAAAGACCTATGCAAGGGTCCTCTTTGTAGACTTTAGTTCAGCATTCATACCATCATTCCAGACATTCGTCTAACTAAGCTAAACCAGCTACAGGTACCGGAACAGACTTGTAAGCGGATCACAAGCTTCCTAACAAACAGGAAGCAGCAGGTAAAGCTAAGCGGGATCACTTCAGATACCTGTACAATTAGCACAGGGGGCCCCCAAGCCTGTGTGTTCTCCCCACTTCTCTTTGTATACCAATGACTGCATCTCTAACGATCCATCTGTTAAACTACTGAAGTTCACAGATGACAAAACAGTAATTGGTCTCATTCGAGACAATGATGAATCTGCATACAGACAGGAGGTTGAACAACTAGCCCCGTGGTGCGACTGGAACAATCTGGAACTGAACACACTCAAAACCGTAGAAATGGTGGTAGATTTTAGGAGAAACCCTTCCATACTACCACCTCTCACAATACTAGACAACACAGTATCAACAGTAGAGACCTTAAAATTTCTAGGTTCTACCATATCGCAAGATCTAAAATGGACAGCTAACATCAAAAATGTCATCAAAAAAGCACAACAAAGAATGTTCTTTCTGCGCCAACTCAGTAAGCTCAAACTGCCCAAGGAGCTGCTGATTCAGTTCTACAGAGGAATTATTGAGTCTGTCATTTGTACCTCTATAACTGTCTGGTTCGGTTCTGCAACCCAGCAAGAAAAACACAGACTTCAGAGGATAATTAGAACTGCAGAAAAAATAATTGCTACCAACCTGCCTTCCATTGAGGACCTGTGTACCTCACGAATCAAGAAGAGGGCCGTGAAAATATTTACAGATCCCTCACATCCTAGACATAAACTGTTTCAACTCCTACCCTCAAAATGATGCTATAGAGCACTGCACACCAGAACAACTAGACACAAGAAAAGTTTTTTCCCGAATGCCATCACTCTGCTAAACAAATAATTCCCTCAACACTGTCAAACTATTTACTAAATCTGCACAATTAATCTTCTCATCATTCCCATCACTCATCTCCTTCCACTTATGACTGTATGATTGTAACCTTGTTGCTGGTATCCTTACAATATTGATATTGTTTCCTGATTGCTTATTTGTACCCTATGACTATCATTAAGTGTTGTACCCAAGACAAATTCCTTGTGTGTCCAATCACACTTGGCCAATAAAAAATTCTATTCTATTCTATTCTATTCTATTCTATTCTGTGGATGGATTGAGGAGAGGGAGAGAAGAAGGAGAAGGAGAGACATATTCTGCCCTTTTGTTGTAATAGCTTATTTTCCATCCTTTCTATTGATGGCAGCTGGCCTTTTTCGTTCCCAGGCTCCCTGCTTGCCAGCCCTAGTCGTCAGAGGAAAAACTGGGAGGTAAATATAGCATCTCTTGATAGAAATACTTACACAGTAAACAAAAGCATTCAGTATAAGATTTATTAAAAAAAAGCTTTCAAAGCTCTTGAAAGGAGATGAAGTGTCATTAGATTTATAATGTATTGTTCATAAAGCTCCTGCTAGCATTAAAGGATACCATATGAAAGCAAGCATAGATTTTGAGTGTTCAGTTTAATTTTTTGCACTAAATAAGACTTTTCAACCCTAATTAAATGTAATTAGTGTCTATGAAAGGTAATAGGGAGGTTTGATTTATTATATTCTATTATTATTGTTTGTACAGCTTTAATGTGTTGTAACGTACCCAGGGTCTCTTTTTTTTTTTATAAAAAAGTTTTATTTTTACATTCATATCCAACAACTAATCCAATGTTCTAAAAACTATAAACTAAATTGTGCTAAATGACTAAAAGCAAATTTACTAAATGGCATAATGTACTAAAACGGATGAGAATTAGTTTACTGAAACTGTTGTTTAGTCACTTATGATTTTGTAATCTGGTGGATTCCATTTTGCCAGTACTTTAACTCCTTCCCCTGCCTTCACAAAATGTGTCCAGAAATATATAAGCTTCATGAAGAGTCCTTGAAGGTTTCTGAGCTTGGTTGTTTTCTTGCAGTCATTTCATTACCCACGCTAGGTAACATCTTCAGTGCTTCAAAGGAATGGGGTTTGCTCAGGGATCCTAATATAGGTGCCCAACTAGAATTCTTTTATTTCAGGAAGAAGACTGGGAGCCTTTTAACCTTGAGGGATCAAGCCAATATAGCTTGTATAGTATTGCAACAGGAGGCCAAAAAGGAGTTGGGTCCAGATTAATCTGAGTCTCATTCAGATCTGAAGCTGAATCTGTGTAGAATCCTCTAAATTATTCCTCCCAAGCATGAGTTGGTATTTGGTTAATTGAAGGAGGGAGTGGTTTTCCTAGTCCTCTAGTTATATGCCAAAAAAAGGATGTATCTGTCATCCTAACTGATTTAATTAATTTGTCCAGGGCTCCTTCAATGTCACATATTTCTTTTTATTAAAAAGGCATTATACTAAACCTAATCCCATCAAACCATTTTATTTTTTATAATTCTATTTCTGAACTAAAGCTAAAGTCCATTGATAAGAACTGTTTTCAGGTTGGCAGTTAAAGTTTCAAATCAGTCCAAATATGATCTTTTGGGTTTATTTCTAAAGGGTATACATGAATTTCTAAAGTCTCTGGGGATAGATCTTAAATATTTCTCATATCCAGCCACAAAATGATACCATCAGTATATAAGTTTTGGACGTTCCTCCCAACAATTTTAAATTCAAATACCCATTTCTGCCTATGATTCAATACATAAGATGACATTATACTACCTTAATGCACTCCTCTCTCATCCTGACCCATTTGTTGCTCTATAATAGGTTGTAGCTGTTGCTTTGTGGTCCTCATATAAATTCTCCAACAAGTAGATAAGTTCACCTGTTTTAAAGTACAACCATGTTTTAAAGGTTTCTTGTGGTTTACATAATCAAAAAGCTTTCTTCAATCAGTGAAGCAAAAAACAACAACAACATGATTTTTGGAATTCCTTTCTCTTTTCCATTGTCCACCAGATGTTAAAATATGATTCAGAAGCTGTTGGGTCTTCTGAATCTAGTATGTATATATGGCATCAAGGAACACTGCACTAAAATACTAGTTCAGATGAAGAATTCTATGAGTTCTTCCAAAATTAATACTTTCTAAATATGGATTATAATTCCCATTATTTTCAGCTAGTATACTTAATGATTTATCATTTTAATTTAGTTAATTTTGTACTTCCTTTGGAAAGAAGACCAATTAAATGATCAGAAAGCAATGCAATAATTTATATTACAAAGATATGGTGCTATTAACATCTACTTGTGTCATAATTAGAATACAGCATCATCTAGGATACAGGATATCTATCAGGACAGGATATAAGTATAGCTTTCTTTCTATGCAAACATACACTACGCAGGATTCCAGGCCCCCAATGTTACATAAAAAGTATGTGTCATATGTAGAATAGATGGGATATAGTTCATGAGTCTGATCTTGTCCAAGCAATTTGCAAGAATCCCTATTTCCATTTTGCTAGCCTCTCATAATAAGTCCTCTTTTAACACATATGGCAGGGACGCGGTGGCTCAGGGGCTAGGACGTTGAGCTTGTTGATCGAAAGGTTGGCAGTTCAGCGGTTCGAATCCCTAGTGCTGCCATGTAACGGGGTGACCTCCCATTACTTGTCCCACCTTCTGCCAACCTAGCAGTTTCAAAAGCACGTAAAAATGCAAGTAGAAAAAATAGGGACCACCTTTGGTGGGAAGGTAACAGCGTTCCGTGCGCCTTTGGCGTTGAGTCATGCCGGCCACATGACCAGGGAGACGTCTTTGGACAGCACTGGCTCTTCGGCTTTGAAATGGAGATGAGCACCGCCCCCTAGAATCAGCAATGACTAGCACGTATGTGTGAGGGGAACCTTTACCTTTACTTTTAACACATATACTTAAGAAGTATCTTTTTCATCCTTACATATTAGATCCATTCTCAATTACATCTATTTACTGGTAGATCTCCATTTATAGTGCAAATGAAAAAAAAAAGACATATGGTGTTTTTTTTAAAACTTTCAATTTGTTTGTTTGTTGTACAGAACAAGCATCTAGTATAATCATAATCAACATATGCAAATCAAACAAGTCAGCCAGCAAATTGACATTCCCATTCAGTTCTGTTTAAAAAGAGTCAGGGATATGAAATCAAATCTTTTCACTTTTTCAGTCTAAGCAAAGGAAAAAATTAATATCCAAATAGTGTAGTGGATACATGAAAGGAAGGAACATCAATGCAAAATTTTTATCTGATCTTTCTCCTTTTCCATCAGTTGCTACAGAATGAGTTATTTATTGAAGCCTTCTTTAATCTCTTCATAGTCATTTCAGACTACATAATATACATTAATAATTATTACTGATCATTAAAAACACTTGTGCATTTAGTTTCATACTGGTATAGTTTAAACTAAATTACTAAAATCTCTACCAAAGCATGGAAAAATGACTGGTCATTTACTAATGCAGTTTGATTTGAATTCACTCAATTTATTTTAAGCAGTCTATGCATCTCATCTTCAATATTGAGAAATGTTATTAAAATTAATAATGGCACCATCTTGAAACCACACTTGAAATTGGTTTGGAAATCATGATTCTTTTAAAAATGTATTGTTATCAGTGTATATAATCCATCTGCAATCCGGTAACAGAAAACTAAATGTAGCAACTTTTTCATGAACAGATGTTTCTATAAAATAATGCAAAATATTATACCTTCAAGGCACTTATCACACAATAAATGAACTTTTTTATTTCAAGAGTTATAAAAAGGATTAGCAATCACAGCCTATTTTATTTTAATTTTAGTTGCACAAAACCACTAATAACCTTGATGGAGTATCTTTTTTCAGTTTGCTCCCTAGCTGAAGACTAAATAAGCACTTTGTTACTAGAATTCCATCCTTTTATTTTTTTGAGCAAGTTCTATTGAGCTGATACACTTGGCCAATAAAACAAATAAATGAATAACATACTATATAACAAAGTGTTAGACTCTACAATGGAAACTTTCTAGTATGAATATATCATCTCTTTATACAACAAAGGGAATATTTGTATAACTTTTTGCTAACATATTTTTTGTATTTAACTATAGTCATTTGAGATTTTTTGAGCAGGTAAAATGTCATTATTTTGTTAATCTACAATTTGTCACTAGAAACAGGATTAAAACAACATTTTCCATGCTGTAAAATAAGCCTAAACACAAAAGTTTTAGAAGATAGGTGATGTAACTTATTGTCTATCAGATGATACAACTTATCATTATATAGTAAAAATAAAAAGCAGGAAAAATGTTTTCTCTAGTTATTTCTTTCAAAATAAGTGTCTTAAAGAACAAAAAAATTCAGAGAAAGATGGAATAACAATTCAATAATCATCTTAATACTTACTTTAATTCTAATACTTAAGACCTTAATTCTTGACTAAACTGTCAAAACACAAGTAAGTGTATTTATAACTTTTGTTTTAAAAAATTACAATTAGTTTCTAACTAGATAATTAGACAAATATTATTCTGTAATGATTTCTAATCTTGTCCTTAATTTCCATATTCGTATCAAGGGCCTAATATCAAACAGGAATTAATCACCAGGCCCTCCCATGATAAAGAGTCTAGAACAATTACTGAATAAAAAGCGCATGTATTAACCAATCCTTCAAGAATCACCAGATCTTGATGAGGAACCGGATGTATCGTGGCGAGACTGGCTGGAAAAATACCAGGCTCTGACGAGCCCAGCAAAATCCAGGCAGACGAACCTCTGTCAGGGGGCTCTTCAGACCAGAACCATTCTGTAGGGATGGTGAAGAAGGAGCGGCATCTTGGATAGCTAAGAGGAACAGGCAAGTTCCTTGGAAAGCCGGACAATAACTCTTCAATCCGGCAGCTGGGGGAGGGGGCAGCAGCCATTGCAACCGTCATGAAGCTGGGGCATCCAGAATAAGAATTGTACAGGAGCAGAGTTTTGAATGGTGTATTGGTACTGGGTGAGTGATTGGCCAACTCACAAGTAATAAAGAAACAATTGGAAATTTTTAAAGGCAGACCCAGCGTGGAAATAGCAGCTAATTAGCGTCGGGGGAAGTTAACGGAGAGAGAAGAAGAAAGCAGAAGTTAAAAATACTAAAGCCCAAACTGAGTTTGTCATTTAAACTTAAAATTTGGATATTGGATTTGGAGAGACTAAATTTATTATAAGAAAAAGAAATCCAAAAGTAAATATTCGTGGAACAAGACTGGATATAAACTGTAAGAAAAATTTTGAACCTTAAAGGAAAAGCAAAGAACAAAGAAAACTTACAATAGAAAAGCCCTGTTATAGATACTTCAATTGGATTTGGACTGGACTGTAAATTTTGAAATTGGAAAATACCAAAAATTAAGACGAGAAAGAAGGAAAGATAAATGGATTTAATACACTAATAGGATAATTTTTAACTTTGTTAAATTGTTGATTGGGAACTTATGGATCCTAGAAAGCCATCTACTGGCAGAAAAAAAGTACTACACTGAATATTTTGAAGGGAAAAATACCATGTCCTTGAGGAACGAGCCATGAGAATTTGTAAGGAGGATTTGTTTGTTTTCGCAGCTGCTGGACTTTGATAATAAAAAAGATGGAAAATAACAAAATTTTACATTGGAGTTAAAAAATTAATCAGAATGTTAAATGTGACAGGAATTAATTGAAATGGTTAAAATGGTACATTTATCATTTGACTTGGACGGAAGAAAATCAAGAATCTTCCCGGAACATATTCAACTGCTATTAATAACAAGCAAGAAAATAATACTAAAGACAAAGACACTGATGAAAAATTAAATGATTACACTGGGAGTAACAATGAAAGAAAGAGAAAACAACCAATAAAAAAGAGGCAAATTAAGAGAAGGAAAGGAAAAACGAAAATATTAGTAAGTAACAGCTTCAATGATTACACTGGGATTAACAGTGCAAAAAAACAGAGAAAGTAGAAAGAAACAAGTGAGACAGACTAATAATGGGGAAACAAGCAAGGTGAGAGAAGAAAAGGAGAATAGATCAGTTGAGAATAGAGGGCATCTAGGTGAGTAATTTTTTTAAAAAATGATTACACTAGGATTAACAGTGCTAAAAACAGAGAAACCAGAGGGGGAAAATTGAATGATTATATTGGGATTAACAACAGGGAAATAAGGATGGATTTAAGAATTGAAGGAAGGAAACAGAAGAAAAGAGATGATAATTATAAAAATAAAAAAGAAAATGGGAGGTTTGTTAGATGGACCAGGAGAAAATGGTTAAAAAGAGTAATTAATGGAAAGGAAGAAGGGCAATAGGATATATATGTAGGGTAATATTCTTATTAATAATGGTATTATGTGAATGATTTGTATTAATACTGGGATTGTAAAAATTAAACTTAAATGACAATATAAATGGTTTGATAAAAAAGGATTTATTTAGAAGGGGAAATTTTGAATGAAATTGAAATGGAAGATAGGTCTGGAAGAAGGATAATATATAAATATAGTAATAGTCTTATTAATGATGGTATTAGGAGTAATATTGGTGATTATATTATTTGATTAAGATGAAACATATATATTTAGGAAGGGTTAAGAGATGAAAAGTTAAATGAAATTAGAATGGAATAAGTGTATTATTATTATGAATAGATTTGAATGAATTGTATTAATATTGGGATTGTAAAAATTGAACTTAAATGATAATATAAATGATTTAATATAGGGGATACAAAAACAAATGTGAAGAATTGCATTGTTTCTGGTAAAATGGTAAAATGACTAATTATTAGATAAAGGTGATGTAAAATAAATATAAAGAAATATGGTAAAATGATTAATAAGGAAGTATTAAGGTACGATAAACTGGTCCACCTTAGGAAAACAATTGAGATTAAGAAATAATTGTGAAAAATAATTAAATGATTGTGTTTAAAGTAAAGGGTTTCAATAGAATAAAAAGGAAAATATATGTAATAAAGGGAGAAATAAGAGAATAATATGAAATAGGCTAAGATAAGGCGGTTAGGGCGGATGGCAATATTGATTATATATTATATAGTAAATATAAATTAAAGTTAAAAGGGGAAAGTAGAATACATTGGCAGAAATTGAAATATATATATAGTAAATTTGGACAAAATAAGCTGTATGAATTTTGACTCAGTCAATACCCTATTCAGAAAAAATGTATTGTATGTTTGTGTGTCTTAAAAAATAAAAAATTGTTTAAAAAAGAATCACCAGATCTTTCTTTTTCCAACAAACACCATTTTAAAGTTTAGGGAAATTTATGTCACAATTAAATCATGAACAAAATCTTTCTAGATTAAAAAAAGTTATTGTCAAAAAAAAGTTTAAACAGAACTAGATGAGTCTATAAAGATTTTGAAAACAAGTCACTTTATATTTGAAAAAAGTAAAAGTGAAGATAAATTTGTTGCTATCCAAAAGAATTTGAATAACTATCGATAAATCTATTATGGCAGGAAAATATTTCAGTCAATTTGAATTTTTTGAATATCTTTGGTATACATTCACAATGGATATAAACAATAATCAGGTAATCAAATTAATACATTAAATAGGTAGTCGCATTTGAGGTCTCTAGATCTTACTAGCATATGAGAGATAATAGGGTGGGGGGAGAGAGGAAATGGGAAGTTCACAGACCAAAGGCTGATTTTCAAAAGATGTGATATTTGTAGTTTTGTCAAATGATTAAGACACTAGGCTAGAAAGCAGGAGACTGTGAGTTCAAGTCCTGCTTTAGCCATAAAAGCCCCATGGGTGATCTTGGGCCAGTCACTCTCTCCCAATTCAGCTCACCTCACATGGTTGTGAGTAAGTATGATATATTTATTTTCAGAATATTGTCTTGCAGATGAAGAAGACAACTCACTATTTGGGGTTTATTTGATTAGTCCTAAGGTATCAGTCTTGTTATTTTATAGTAATTTCACTTCTTGCCTTGTATGAATATCGTTTTTAAAATATATTTTATTCATACATATATGCATATAGGAGCAACTGGAACAATTTTTTCAATATGTGCTATTTCAGCAAAGGTGTTTATGATTTTATCATTACTTTCACAAATGTTTCAAAATGAAAACTATATTTTGTTTGATTTTAAAAACGGAAGGCAGTCTACTAGTCATCAGCTCATTACCAGAAAAACTTACATTTTCCAAGCAATTATTTTTCTTTAGTTATCTAATAGAAGTTTGCACCAGCAAAGCAAGCTGTAATGTAACAATTCTTTTGTATTTGTATTTATATTTCTTCTCCAACTGTAACCTTCTTTAAACCTGTTCAATATCTATAACTTAAATGTTTTCCTAATTGTGTCAAATATTCTTCTTCAAGCCTCTATGTTATAAAGCAATCTTCTTCTGAGGGAAATTACTAGATTTAAAATGCTATTGAGATATTTCTGGAGGGATTTAATAAACAGGATAAAAACATGCAATTAACAGATATTAACATAACAGTAATACCTATTATAACGTGCATTCCAAGTCTTGCCAAATTCTTCACAGTATGGTAACCAATTCCTTTAATTCCTCCAGTTACCATGGCAACATTACCATTCTGAAGAGGAAAAACTGCCCAAAAAGACAAAATAAAATAGTTAGGAACTGTTTTGCAACAAAAAAAATTGCTCATCAAAACAGTGACCAACATTTCACATGTTAATTACAGTGATGCTTATAGTTGCAATTGTTTCCCAAGGCACTTTATAATAGCAATACAATGATAAGAAAATTGTTTTTTTTTTAAAAATCAGTATTATCAAAATTGATATTTTTTGAAATGTTTCTCAATCACATTTTAATAAATGGCCCAAAAACTGACTGTTGCAGCTGCAAATAATAATTAAAACCAGTGAACTAAATTGAAATGGTATATTAGGTATATCGGTCACTTTCATGAATAAAAGCAAATAAATAAGTGTCCTAGGATAATGTCTCAAGATCGAACCTGAGTTGGTCACCGGGACCAAAGGTTTAGTCTTCTGAGCTTTCAGATTCGTGCTGGAGCCCATCTTCAAGGAACTTCTCTCTACTGGAATACTGTATTTTTCGGAGTATAAGATGCACTCCCTTCCAAGGGAGTGAAAATTTGGGTGCGTCTTATACACCGAATGTAGCCCCTCCCACCCACTGGCCTTCACCTTTTGGCCTCTGCCTCCCAGCAATTTACTTCCTTGCAACAAGCAGCAAGAAGAAACAGTCCCTTTCAGCTTCAGCACAGCCTAATTAGCACAAGTTGATTTTTTTTTTTTGTTTACATTTATACCCCGCCCTTCTCCGAAGACTCAGGGCGGCTTACAGTATATAAGGCAATAGTCTCATTCTATTTGTATATTTTTTACAAAGTCAATTTATTGCCCCCCCCAACAATCTGGGTCCTCATTTTACCTACCTTATAAAGGATGGAAGGCTGAGTCAACCTTGGGCCGGGCTCGAACCTGCAGTAATTGCAGGCTACTGTGTTCTTAATAAGCCTTAATAACAGGCTTTTACCAGCGTGAGCTAAACCGAATGAACATGGGGCCAGGTTCAGAAGTTTTCCCTTTCGGAAGGATATTGGGTACAGATTATTAGACTAGTGTGTTTCCATACATCTTCTCAATAAACATGAAAATATGCTGGGCAACAAAGGCAGCAAGTTTAGAGACGTTTAGAGTTTACCACGTGGATTCACAATGGATTTCAGTGAAATTTTGGAGGACTAGATTAGATTTTGGCCTGCTCCTTAACTATAGAATTTTCTTATTGGAAGAGTGAGCTGACCAATTTCTCATTTGGGTTTGGTGAATAGCTGGCTTATAATAGCCAACAGATTGGTTAGATGATAATTTGGAGTCATGTTATCTACAACTAAACAGTGATATACTTACTCTGTTCTGTTAGAATCTGAGCCATATGATCTGTATTGGTCAACAGATTTGCTGAGTCTTTATTGTTTCAATTCCCCCTTTTAACTAACTCATTAACTCCAGCCAGCCACTATATTCTTGGTGTTCACCTTCACCTTCCACTCCACTCATTCTCTGTCCCTTCTCCTACATGTGGAACATTTGATTTCACAGGCAGAATCTATCTCTTAGAAACAGTCAGTTTGTTTCTCCAAACAAAACTGTTTACAGTATCCCTTGCAACAGACTACCTATTATTCACTTCTCTATTTCAATTTGTATGTCAAGTTTTCAGGCAATAATATAGCATAGATAATAATATGCAAACATTCGCATCTACACTCAACATATTTTTGGTATTACCAAAGAATTCTCTAGGTATTTATTTTTAAATTCATTAAACAACCAAGAAGAAATATTTATCTTACTCCCTAATATTGAATCACAAAAGTCCATTGACTTTTCATACATGCTTTACTTCTATCATATACCATATTCATCACGCTCACCTTTCTACACTCTAGTTCCATAAAATGCTCCATAATTTATGTCAATGTTCTTTAAGATATATTTTAAAAAGAATGACTATAAACTTTCTCCCATTCATACATTTCCTAATGCCTTACGAAAGAGAAAACTTTTACTCCTTTGCCAGCTTTAAGCCATTAAGAATACATTGAGACAAAAAAAAGACGGAGTTATATATTGAGGTCATTTAATGCACAATACCTGGCTATTTAAATAAGTCCTTCACATCAGAAATATAGTTAAATTACAAAGAAAATCAACTGCTTACAATTACAGTATTTAATAAATATCTTTCATGATTAACTTGGAGTTTGCAGAGAATTTATTGATATAAAATATTGATAAATAGGTAAATATACTGTAACAGTTAACATAAAAGTAGAAGAAAATATTTATAGCTCAGGATTGATCTGGGGAGTGATTGTTTGGCAGTTCTATTTAATTTGATAAGAGTACAGTGAAAAATAAAACTATTACTATAAACACAAATCACTTAATTTTGCTTCTTTCAATGTGCTTTGTCATTACATGAAGAGAATTAGGTTATAATTTGAAATTAATTTTATAAATTCATAAATGTTCAATATTACCAGGGGGTGGAAAAGTTTAGTGGATAAAGTACAGAACATATGTTGTAGACATTGAGTGTTGTGACAACCAGAAAAAAATTATTCCTACCCCCTACCGTTATATTATAACACAATACTTAATACATGCACTTAATCAAAGTACATTATGAAACTCGTGGTTGTCATATTGTATATAACTGAATGGCTAAGTTAGAGAGCAAATTTATCGGTTTTTCTATCTTTTCTGGGATGGTCCCAGTACTTATTTCCATACATTATTATAATCTCGTCACTTTTAACTCTGTAAAGTTCAGACTTTATAAGAAAACCATATAATTTATAACTCCAAATTTTTAAACTGCCCAGATATATTTTTTATGTATTTGCTTAGTTCATAAACTATTTTTATGTATTTGCTTAGTTCATAAACTATTTTAATTGCCCAATTGATTCCAGGCAATGTTCAACATATATCAGAAAAGAAAACTGCAAAGCAAATTAACCAATTAAGTGACTAAAATTTTGGAAATGTTGAAAGCATATTTAACCCAAGGTTATAGGAGTTTATCTAAGAAAGAAAGCACAAATAAATAAGCAGTCCTCACAAGACTGCCTCATATCAATAATGGAGCATTCTAAAATTTTCATTTTAGAAAATAAAGAATTCCTTGAGCCCAGTTTATGATTACATGTATGGATATCATTTGCAATTTCCTTCTTCTTTCATTTTGTTCTTTATTTCCCAATCTAGCATAAAATCCTGAAATTCCCATCGATAAGAGATAACATAGAACAGATACTGCCGCTTTCAGCAGGATGACGATAAGCAGCTTCACACTGTAAACTTCTTAGAGTCACCTTAAACCACGAGATGGATGGATGGATGGATGGATGAACGAACAAACAAACAAACAAACAAATAAATAAATAATATCCCTTATTTGTATTCTACTGAGCATTGGAATTGCTCTGATAAAAATTGTTTCTGACAATACTTGAAAAAATATGAATTATCCTGCTTCAAAACATTTTTCTAGCAATAGTGCAGATAACAACGTAAATACACATTTTTCTTTAAAAAACCTATGTTCAGAAAAAAAGATTATTCGAACTGACACAGATTTTGTCATCCAGCTATTTGTCTTAAAATTATGAACTGTATTAAAAACTTGAGGAAAAAAAATCTGATCTTACTGAACAATCAGCTGCATTTTACAATAATCTTTGAGAAGGATGAAACAAGACTGAAAAAACAAACAGAAGGGAAGGATATTTTTAATATTGAATGAGAGCAACCTCTTCTATGTTGAAAAAGCAGATGATGAAATGTACTGTTATATTGGACAAAAGTAGGAAGGATCTGAAGATCAAGGTACAAGATTGCCAGTATTTTTGATATACAAGGAAAACAAATGAAAAAAAAAACGCCACAGAAATTCCCAATAAAGTGCCTTGAGAACATTTAAAAAAGCCTAAATTATTGTAGCAATAAGAAAGCCATCTGGATTTTTTTAATAGATTGAGTTTGTATGTGAAACGTCAAATCCCATTTGTGTGAAAATGTTTTGTGTGTGTTTTTGAACATAATAGATCAAGGGAACTATTACCACACACCTTCCTTTGAAAATTAAGCCCATTTCACTTATTGTTAAAAGATGAAAGACATCAATTTACTATGGTTTTAGACCAGAATAGAGGCTGTTGAGCGATCTAAAGTCTAATAAATTAGGCACCATGCAAACATAAATACTGCTGCATTAACCGACTTAGTAAAGATCAACACCTATATTCCTATCATATTATTATCTATCTATTCTAGTTGCAGGCAAAAAAGGGAAATTTTTGCATAGTCTTACCATCCGTTTATTTTTCCATATTTGTGACACAAATCTAAAGATTATATCTGCTAGGCTAACAGATGCAGGTACAGTACATGCCAGTGTTGTAAAGACATACAAGAGATATTTCTCATAATTAGAAGATGTAACTTTTACACATGGCCCCAATTTTTAGCCAATAATAACTGAGTAACATGTTTTCTGTAGCTTCATTTCTTATCTGTCAGAGTTGATCTCGATCAGTATACAAATTCCAATGTATATATTATCACCGTTGACACCAAGACTAGCTCTGAAACACACAATTCAGGAAGATCCACCAAATATTTGAATGCTACAAACATTTGTGCAAGCCTTATTTAACTTATTTAACTTATTTAACGATAAGGCCTCTGGTGGCTCAACAGGCTAATGCAGCCTGTTATTAACAGCAACTGCTTGCAATATTGCAGGTTCAAGTCCCACCAGGCCCAAGGTTGACTCAGCCTTCCATCCTTTATAAGGTAGGTAAAATGAGGACCCAGATTGTTGGGGGGCAATAAGTTGACTTTGTATATAGTATACAAAATGGATGAAGACTATTGCCTGACATAGTGTAAGCCGCCCTGAGTCTTTGGAGAAGGGCGGGATATAAATGCAAATTAAAAAAAACAAAAAACTCTGAGACAAAAAAAGTTGTGATTGTAAGTGGGCAATGTCCATGACGATGTGAGTCCCTATTAAAATTCCTTTTAAATAACTGAAAAACTAAAAAGCAACAATGAGTCTTTCAGATCCATAGATTAATACTTTATTACAGCTTAACCTTTCATGTACTCAGAGCTATCACATATATTAAATTTTATCTTGTATTACAAGTATATAAACACACTATAGCTTAATGCAGGAGCTGGGACAGAAGGAAGTGAATGATAAAATAAGATGAAAAGGAAAGCAGAAGTGGAGATCTTATTAATGTTATCAATGTCTAAATAATCAATCTGTACTTTTTAGATTTCTTTTAATAATTTTTATATTCTGATTTTATATTCAATATATTCTCTTTGTATTGCTTCTATTAATTGTAAATATAAAGTGTTTTTGTTAAAGAAAAAAGCTAAAATCCTATAGCATTTCTTTAAAAATTCAATGTTAAAGTACTTTGTAACTGACTATGAAGGACTTTTTGAATCCAGAGATCTGATTCCCTTCCTGGTCAGGCAGGTATAATCATTTTAACATGTGAACATGAACTTCAACAAATGAATAGAAAATCTTATAGGTGTTCAGTTTAATACAGTATAATAAAATCTGTTTCCTATGCTTCAACAAAGTATCACAATTCAATCTGCATTATCATTATTAAAGAAAATATTTTGGGTTCATCCCACTTTTGTTGGTTTTTTTCATGTTAAAATTTCTGACACTGACAATTTGTTTTTGTTTTTGTTTTTTATTGAAACACAGTCAAGAAATTTATTCTGAGGAAAAAATTCAGAGGCATAGACTAAGTACTTCTATAAAATGATATACACTGTCTCAAAAAACAGGCCCCAAAGACTATTATGAACTGGACATTTAACTATTCAGTTAAAATCTTTAAAAAAAATTCATGATTTTTACGTCAAAATGTTTATTAAAAATGAAGTATGGTTATAAAATTACATAATAGAAATGGAAAGACAGTAATAGTAAACTTTAGTACAATTTACTAAATATTACAATTATATCATAATTAACTAGACATTTAAAGGCTCATAAAATTCAAAAAATACATTTTGTATTGTGACAATTTTTCTTTCATTTTTTCCAATTACAGTTGGAATTTTTGAAATGCAATAACCTTTTAAAGACTACATTTACACAGGAAAATATTGTATGAAAAATCTATATCCACATGTAGAATTTAGAATGATAACAGATTATTGAACAATTGAAAGTTATATGTTTCACCTGGTATCTAAAGATGCTAGTAGCTACTAATACTGCAACTGTATAACTCAAAGATTAAATTCTATTTTACACTATAAAATTTACATTTCCAATCTTTTATGTGCCCCATTTTGAAATATAACATAAATAGATGTTAGATGTATTCTAACATGTGCAGACTTATCTGCATATTTGTTTCTTTCCTTCTATTACCGGGCATAAGATGGTAAATGAGATAGAAATAAAAGCTCTTTATCATGATCATTTTATAGAAACCAAAGCTCAAAGTGGGATCCATCAGCTATATCTGAATAGGTCAATACTAAAACAGCATTCAGAAGACTCTGTCAGACATTTTTACTTATCTAACAACTATTTAGAATAGGAAATTTCACAATTATATCCATGTCTGCTTTAATAGGCTGATTATGGGTTGAGAAACAATCAAGTGCCTTAACTTATCTACTTATCAACTCTTATTTATAAGAGTACATTCCAGGGCAGAGTTTGTTATATTGGTGACATAAACTGATACAGACAAATCTATGTGTCATGTCTCAAAACTCTTCTATGCTGATTTTCTACATAAAGTAGTTAATCATTTCTGGAAAAGAGCATAAATATGAGAAGCATTCAAGAACTGTTTATGTTGGAATTATTTTGACAATAAATGATACCTCAAAAAAAAAAAGGAAAGCATCAAATTAGAACTAAAAAAAAGAATATCAGCAGAAAAATTCCAACTTCAAAATAGTAAGTGTTAAGTTATTTCAAAAGATTTTCCAAGTCTATCCTTCCATAGCCTGGTAATTCTCAAGTATGACTACCACTCTAGCAATATACCCATTGTTGAGAACAGATGTCTGAAGCACCCTATAAATGTCTAGAACATTAATTTTAACACTTATAAGCAAAAATCTACCATGTTTGAGTGACATGAGATGCCATGATATTGAACTAGAAGCTAGTAAATTTCATGTCAGGTATGACATAATAAGAACTATTACCATTTGGCACAGATGTTCCAATGCAACAGAAGTTTAGAATTTATGGAATAAATTAGCAAAGTAGATATATCAATGTGATACATCTGGAATGGTGCCTAGAAGCATGATGCCACTTTATATAGATAAGTTTTCTTGAAGGTACAAATGAAAAAACCACTCCTAAGCTTTGCAAATGATTGCTTGGTGATAGTACAAGTTACAAAACTAATGACTTGTAATAATATGGTGATATAATTCAATGTCATATTCATTTCCTGATAGAGCAACTTTAATATTTTTGCCGTTATATTAACTTTGGAAAGGTTACATTTAGTTTATAGTACAGTTGACAACATTGCTCTATCGTTATTCCTTACCACAAACATAATATGGAGCTCCAGAAAAGAGTATTAAAATTCAACTACATCTGAAAGTCTACAGGTTCCTACAGCTGCATTGTAGCATAGCATACCCAGTACATGTACCAAGAATTCACTATAACCAAATAAAAATAAGAATCCTAACACTTCTATTTCAGGACACTTTAACAAGAAAGAAATAATCTGGTTATCAGAAATAACACAACAGTCTATTAAACATTAGATCCTTCACATAATTAATTTCTGATAAACTGACCTTTAAAAAGCTTTAAATATTAAATGCATGAACACTTAAATCAAAACTTTTAAAAATAAAAAATCCTACATCAAAAACACTTTGCATATTGACCTTAAGTCATATATTTGCTGAAAATATTGTTTAAAGGGATTGTATAGCAGGTGACTAACCAACTGTTTATAAATTACTATTTATACATCCTATTTCTAAATCAATGATAAAATATATCTGTAGCTTTTCCTGACTCCATACTTACAACTTTTATGCCAGTTTGTCTTCTTGAATCACAAATTACAACCATCATCCAGACTCACTCACATATTCCACATACAAAACCTACCTATGTTGAAGTTGTTCAATATGTACATTTTTAAAATAGTTTTTTGTTTGTTTGGTAATTTAAGACTATTAATTTTTGTTTGAAAGTCTACTGTTTCTACATGAAGCCATTATCACGCATATTTAAAAAACTGCTGCTCCCATTTGCTGTGTTACTTGAATTAATCATATGATCCTGTTCCAATCCCCACTCTCCTTCATCCTCTTCATCAGGTTCAGCTTCAGATCCACTATGAGTGTTCTCGTACAGAAAAACCTGCTCATCTACGTGAGCTGGGGCTAGCCGATTTCTTTTAGCACTAACAACATTGGCTGAAGAACTAAAAAGACGTTCTGGAAAGATCCTTGTAGCTACAATGCACCAGTATTTCTGAAGCACCTTTGGCAAAACAGGAAACAAAGCAAGTCTATCGGACCACCACTTGAGTGGATCTTCACTGAGCCCAAGAACTTTCTGTGACTTGAAATTACTCAGTTCCTCAATAATCTGAGCATGCCACTCCTCTTGATCTTCAACACTCCCCGTCTGGCAAAAGATTTCTGCAAGCATATTATTGATAGCACTAGTAGGAGGAGGTGTTGAAGAAATTGCCGCTTTTTTCACTGGTGGCTCTTCTGACACCGCAAACAATTTTTCTTCAGGCCTTGAAGTATTGTCTTTTATTTTTTCCAGGATACTTTTTGCTTCTTCCAGCACTCTGTTCTCAACCTGTTGTTTTTCAAAAGTCGAAAGAAAGGGCAATTTCTTGTATCTTGGATCTAAGAAAGTTGCAACATTAAGAAACATGTCTATCTCAGGATTATGCTGATATGTCACTGATAGTTCCTTGGCAATCACCTCCTTTGCCATGCTTATTTCTTTTAAGTCATTTTCTTTTATACTTAATGTTGTATTTAACAGCATATGAAGAAGAGGTTTCACCATGCTTATTCTTGGGTATTTGGAAGCAGATATCATCTCAGCTACCTGCTTGAATGGCTGAAGCAAATCTACCAGCCCTTCAATTGTATTCCATTCATTAGCTTCCAGCATCAGGTGGTGATTATTGCTATCTTCCACAAGCACTGCAGCAATGACAAACTGTTGTTCTTTAAGACGCTGCAGCATGGCAAGTGTGCTGCCCCACCAGGAAACACGATCACTCACAAGCATGCAATGCAAACTATTCTGCTGTTGCTGCTTCTCACTCAACATGTACATGGCTACTGCAGACTGCTGAAAATATTCCACCAGTTTTCGACATCTAGATAGGACATTGCTCAATCTAGGAAGCTGAAAAGCTTGCTGTATACCCACATTGAAAGTCTGACCTAAGCATGGCATCTGTACTGAGATGTCTAAAAGAGAGCAAGCTTTCACTACGTCTTTTCCATTGTCTGTTGTAGCCCCAAAAGTTTTGGTATTAATTTCCCATTCAATGAATATCTCATACAGGACTCTTGTAATTGTCTCTGCAGTGTTTTCCTCTGGCACTTCAAATGTTTTTAGGCAACGAGAATTAATAGCCAAGCTGCCAGAAGAACCAGTACTAAGAAAATGAACAGACAATGTTACATAGGATCTATTCTGACTATGACTTCTCCATATATCAGTTGATATGCCACACCACAGAATGTCTATCAATTCTTTTAACACAATCTCTCTAACAGCAACATATTTTTCAGGAATTCCTTTTGTGCAGAAGTACTTTCTGCAAGGAAGTTCATATCTGGGGTCAGCTGTTCTTAAGAGACTCTTAAATGTGGGTTCATCAACAATAGATGGAGGATGTAACCCTTCACAGATTAAACTAATCACTGCTGAGGTCAACTCTTGATGCTTTTTATTCTCATAATTGTGACTTGTTTTAATAATTAAGTTGTCCTGAACAACCTGCTGAGATGATTCAGGCTTCAGTTTTGAAAATGCAGTTGCAAAAGCCTCTCTCATTTGCTCAGTATTGCTTTTCACAAATTCACAAAATTCATCTGGGTGATTCTTTTCAAGATGGTAAGAGAGGTTGGATGTATTTCCTGAATAAGCAATCTGTGCCATGCAAATGCGGCAGTAGATCTTCTTCCATTGTAATATACATCCCTCTGCATTGGTATCAAAGCCAAAGTACTTCCATACTTTACTCTTTGCTCTTGGGTGGGCCACTAACTTTAGGTCTGATGGGGAAGTTTCCAAAGTTTTATTCTCCATCGCTTCTTAGCCACTGTCCCAACCCCTTTTGATTCTTCACTCATGAATGAGCACCTGATAAAGGCAGCAGATAAACATAACATGAGAAAGGACTGGTTTGTTCAACTGTACAAAATTAATGCTTCAATAAATATACAAAACCTACCTTATTAATAATAACATTGGAATGTTCCTCTTTGGAAACTAAATAAACGCAATACTATTTCTACATGTTTTGCAAGTAGTGGTTAATCAGATTTCATGACAAAACATTGGACCAAACTTAATTGCCCTCTGCACAAGAATATGGGATATAATTTGCTAACATTTTTTAATTTTATTTATAAAATTTATTGCCGCCCATCTACCTCAAGGTAATTTTGGGCGGCTTACATGCACCGTATTGTAAATAGAGTAAGTACAATAGCCTTGATTGCATGTTAAATTTAAATATGCAGAAAAGAGGTAATTACAACACATCCAAGGATACACCAAAATGTTATCCAATCCCTTTCAACACTATATAAATGCTCATCTCTGACCAATATCTGCATACCAGGAATCCATGACTTCAAGAATAGTTTGCTCTCTAGGTTCAAGCGTCAGAAAGCTTCTATAGATGATAACTCCAGAAGTAACTGCCTTTCCCCACTGTACCATGTATAAGAATGTATTAGGGACTGATCACACTGACCATAGGAAATACTCACCATGGTAAGTGAATATTTATGGTCCTAAACACATAGTACTTCTTAAGACAGTGAGCAAGGAAGCTTTTGATAAATTGAGAATTTGTGAAATTTATTTTTCCCTTCTTGAGACTTTCCAATTGTCATAAGCATGGATATATTTTTCTGGCTATTATTATAAATATGCTTGAATAGCTCGATTATATTTTTTTGATATTTTACAGCAATATGAGATAGAAGCTAGCAGCATTTTAACAAACAGAATTTGGAAGCCCATTTGTTGAATGCTCATCTAAAATCTAACTTAAAACAATGTCTTGTGTTACTGAGTAGTTTATTAGAAAAATGAGTTGTGCTGTATTTATTGTGATGCTTTTAGAAACTCAGTTTTATAAAGTTGCTTCAGTATGTCCAAATGTGTAAACTGCTCTCTGTGGCTAGTAGTAGTTTTGAACTGTTTGCTTTATTTGAGGCACATATGAACAAGCAAGATGGTTAAAATTCTATAAGCAAGAAGTTTAAACCGAAATTTTAAAAATTCCTCTGAATGGTCACAAGTTCTCCCCATAAGAGACTTTGAAGTACTATATCCCAAATTAATATCGTGGGAGATGGGTCAACCAGTGATCTCAAAAAAAGCTAAACTGGACTGAATCTGATGGGGAGACTACTACAAATCTAAGAGCTAAAAAGCTATGAGCTAGATTTAATTGTTTAAAAACAAGTTGAGGACGATAATTAGAAACCACTTTTTATTATTTTCATGAGAATTGCAAGGCATATCCCAAGAAATTACTAGAAGTCATTTATTTTAAATTGTAATAAATTCATCTGAAATAAATTGTACAAAGGTAGTCCTCAATTTACAACCACAATCAAACCCAGAATTTATGTTCCTAAGTGAGAAATTTGTTAAATGAGTTTTCCCCCATTTTACAACTTTTCTTGCCACATTTGTTAAATGAACAGTTGTTCATTGAATATGGCTTCTCCATTGACTTTGCTTGTCAGAAGGTCACAAAAGATTATCACATAACTCTGGGACACTGCATGAACCAGTTGTCAAGCATCTGAATGTAAATCACGTGACCATGGGAATGCTGCAACAGTCATAAGTGTGAAAAATGGTCATGTCACTTTTTTCAGTGCTGTTTTAACTTTGAACAGTCACGAAATGAACTGTTGTAAGTCAAGGACTACCTACAATGCAAAGTGCTTAGTTTACAGTGTGTATGTAATGATCTCATTCCCCAATTAGTTTTGGGTAGCTCATTATCATTTACATAACTAGTAACTGTTCATTTTCCATAAATGTTTATATCTCGATCAATAAATAACATACAGAAGCATACACCACAAAAAGAGCATAGGTGGCGCAGTGATTAGAATACAGTACTGCAGGCTAACTCACTGCTCACTCAGGAGTTTGATTCTAAACCGCTCAAGGTTGACTCAGCCCTTCCCTCCTTCCAATGTCGGTAAAATGAGGACCCAGATTGTTGGGAGCAACATGCTTACTCTGTAAATCGCTTACAGAGTGCTGTGAAGCAATATATAAGTCTAAGTGCTATTGCTATACAGTTAAAATCAATGGTTTATAAAATTTAAAGAGTTATTGTTGTATACGAAGAAAAGTATAGGCAATAAATAAGTATACGTGTAAATATTTATACATGTAAAAATCGTTTGTACTCAATCTTTGTTACTAAATATGGCAAATCATTTTGCACAAATACCCAGACTTCTTAAGTATGCAAGTTATTTTATCACTCATTTACCATTGTCCAAAAATATAGCTCAAGAGACAGGAAAAACTGCACTACTTAGTTTTTCTAGCTCAAGAGATTCACTCTCACTGTCAAGGTATCTTTAAAGACTTCTCATAAATGACACATTTACAGCTAATAATGAGGCCATTACTATTATCAACATTCCCCCTGGGCATTTGTAATTACTCTGCCCTGATATATGAATCAAAAGAGGAAAACAGATGTTTTAGTTTGCTTTTTTAGAAGTTATAACCAGCATCACAGCTGGCACTTCATAAACTACTTGATAAATGGAACTAATATAGCATTTCCAAACAATAGCTGTCAGTAACATTTCAATTGACAAAATTTACCTGACAGGTAACTAATATTAGAGTAATAATAAATGAGTACAAGATGCTACTCTTGATAAATGGACATTGTAAAGCAATGACATTAAGGGCACAAAGGATCTCCATTAGATTCTTTGTGTCTTACAACCACAACAAGTTCCCTACTGGTTAATAAGGAATATCCTTTGTCTTCCTTCAATAAGAAAATGAAGCTTCAATGTACATTCTTTCTTCCTTTTAAATTAGGTTAAAAATGCCTCATCTTCCCTAATAAAACCAAAGTTTTGAAATCAACTTATTTTCAAAGTTCAAAGCTAAGCATTTTCATAAATGCAATTGAGCCATTTCCTAGATGTAATAGAGTGATATTATATTTTCTCATAACTTTTAAGCAACATATAAGAATGGGATGTTGCCAAATAGTTAGAAGTTCTGTAATTCAGAATACCTAGTAGTGTTTTCTCTTGGAACAGAGTCCTAAAAGCAAGACAAATGAGTCAATAAAATACCTGACAAAAATTGAAATTTGAAGGCAGAATTTAGAGTAAGGTGAGGAACAAATAAGTTGAAACTTGTATTATAATTTTAATTCTATCAAATTGTAGCCTTTCATCTATAAAGTTTCAGAAATAATACTGCACCTTCAGGAAGAAGGGTGAAAACGGAACATTAGCATTTTATCTGATTAGTTACCTAAGCAATAAGAGAGAGTAAGACAATGTGGGTAGAACTATTGAAAAGGGACAATTTTATTTGCTGTTTTCCACATCAGGGGAGTTTCCTCCTTCCTCCCTTTGGAGACAAAGAGGTGCTACTGTTGTTGTTTTTCTCCATTGTAAAAGTTCTGGTCCTTTCTTAGTAAATATTTTACTGTTGTCAACAATTTGGAATCAAGAGGAATAATGTTGCCCATCTTAGTGCCCAACTTTGAAAAATGGAAAAAGACAGAGAAGTAATGGTTTTTAAATTTTCCTGGTAAAGGGTAATTAAGCCAGTATAATCACATAATGCACAGGCATTTGTCTTCAACAAATTCTATAGCCTGAATAGATGCAATGTTTTGCTTTTAGTTTTCAAATCCAGTGAAGAAACAAATCATGGCATTCAATAATTTCATATACTATACTCCCAGGGATTACAAAAAACAGTATCAAAATTTGTTCTCAGTTTATCTTCTCTATATACTAGGATAATTATGCATTCAAGAGAAAATAAGGATAGATCTTATAAAGATTTCTAAGTTATATGTTGAAATTAAAATTTTAGACATTACATATTTAGATTAAATGCAACATAAATATATTACCAAAATACTTTTTAATGAAAGTGAAATATTCACTTTCAGGAATGGCCTAGAGTCCAGGGGTGTCAAAAGTGGCGGCTGGATGCATCACCCACAAGTCATATCCACCCTGGCTCCACAACAGCAAAAAACATTAGGATGTCATATGACATATCATGATCAAGTTTGACACCGGTGGCCTAGACCATTAGTGATATACTACACCAAAATCAACACATTTCACTCAACCTAACTAGGTGGAATCTGGACTCTACATATTAATTTAAATGAAATCTAAAAATTCAGTCTAGATCTAGTCTATTCACATAACATAATCATGATAAAGTCTGGCTTATCTGTGTGCCCAGTATACGCTTTCCCTAAGCAAAGGAGGATACGAATCTTTACCTACAGATTTTTTTAAGATCCTGAAACTCTAGGGTGCAGAAGAAGTTAAAGGAAGAAAAGTTTACACTGAATGACAGTCACTGTTTATGACAATCTAGAAACAACAGAAGCTTGATCCTTCAGTAGGTGGTGATCAGGTGTATTCATAGGTAAACCAGTTTAAGCTATATTGTGGATGGGTAAAATTACTGATCTCAACCATAGAATACTGTAGGTCTAAACAAAGACAATTACATCAATTAATTGCACTTGTACAGATCAAGAGCAGTTTAGATGTGCCTTATTTAGACTATTGTAAGTGGCGTTTTACTTTAGTACAAAATGTAAATATTGTTTTACTGCAAAATATTACTATCAAAATGAAACCTCTGATTCAACCCTGTCTGCACTAGTTATCTTCCGACTTAAATCTCTTATATTACAGTATTTGCATTTTCTAGTTTGCTAGGATTTATCCTCATAGGAGTAACTTTAAACAATCCTTACGCGTGAGTGCCCTTCTCCCAACTCTTCCAGCACAGAAACTAAGAAATAGGAAGCTCCAATTGCCATTTCTTGTTTATGAATCCTCGTCCCCTGCACTTTTTCTTCACCCAATAAAAGACTCATGCAGATAAGCAAAGCGACAGCTTTGAGAAGTATCATTAGCGCTCGCCCCAGCTCCGCGTGCTTATCTACCAACCTGCTTTGGAAACGGAGCGCGGACGGAGACGTCGAAAAAGCTGCTCCAGGACGACGCGGAAGCCGATAAAATAGACCCAAAAGGCAGGAATTAGGGGGGACAATAGCGACATGGCTGCCAGGCCCCGCTGAAGCCCGGACGCCGCCTTGGATCCCCTTTCTCTACCTTGGTCGGTGAACAGCCAGTTCCCAACTCACCAGGGCAGCCGCGGAATCGGCAAAACTCAGTTAGAAGCCTACTAGGTAGCCACACCCAGCGGAAGAGGATTCCGTCGGCCCGCCCTCAATGGGACGATCGGGTCCTTTCTGAGCATGTGCGCTGGTGATCGGTATTCTCCATCCCTTCGTGTATGGTTTCTCTTTGCTGCCTCCCTATCGGCCGCTTATCGCGGCGTTTCGAGAGATGCTGCGTCCTTTTATCCCTGGAATTGTTAGGCAGACAGAGTATTTTTAAACGGCATCCTACCATTCCAGCTGTCGTAACAATAATCAGCGGTCTAATCCTGTCCCTGCGTTATTTTCAATGTTGATTCAGTGTAAAATTGGAATAAGAAGATACAGTAGTGGATGGTAGTATGTTGAAAGGTATCTGTTCAAAACTTAAGTTCTGTTGAGTTAAAGGGGAGTAAGGAGATAACTTGAACATTTTAAAACTACAAAGGTAGGTTGGCAATTCGATCCTTCATAAAATAGAAATGTAAATATTGGCTGAATTTAGTGGACGGATGCAGACAGTGAAGAGGTGAAATGATTCCTCTCACATAAGAGTTATTTTTAAGCTTTAATAGTGTTGTCTGCCTCGAATGTGTCAAGACTCATGTTAATTTGTTTCTCAGGTTCCTTCACAACCCAGGAACATCATTTACCATTTCTTCAGAATGGAAAATATTAGGGGACCGTTATATTCTTATTCTTGCCCTTAGGAGGTAGTGCAGGTAGTCTTCGACTTATGACCACAGTTGAGCCCAAAATTTCTGTTGCTAAGCAGGACAGTTGCTTTTACGACCTTTCTTGCCGCAGTTATTAAGGGAATCACTATAGTCGTTAGTAACACTGTTGTTAAGTGAATCTGGCTTCCACATTGACTTTGCTTGTCAGAAGGTCACAAAAAGCAGTCACATGACCACAGGACACTGCACACCATCATAAATCCAGGCCAGATGCCAAGAGTCTGAATTTTGATAATGTGACCATGGGGATGCTACAATGGTTGTGTGAAAACCAATAAGTCATTTTTTTCAGTGCCATAATTTTGAACGGTCACTAAACAAACTGTTGCAAATAGAGGATCACCTGTACCTACAATAGTGGCCAAAATTGTGGAAACCTTTTGGGAAAAGTGTTTTGTTTTTGTTTTTTGTTTTTGTTTTTGTTTTTGTTTACATTTATACCCCGCCCTTCTCCGAAGACTCAGGGCGGCTTACAATGTATAAGGCAATAGTCTCATTCTATTTGTATATTTTTTTACAAAGTCAACTTATTGCCCCCCCCCCAACAATCTGGGTCCTCATTTTACCTACCTTATAAAGGGTGGAAGGCTGAGTCAACCTTGGGCCGGGCTCGAACCTGCAGTAATTGCAGGCTCTGTGTTTTTAATAACAGGCTTCTCTATTGCCTGAGCTATCCTGAGCTAGTGTAAGTTTGAGGTTTGATGGCTAATAACAGCACTTTTTTGGGGGGGGGAGTAGTACCATAAAATTATATGTCCTCCTCTCAGCTTCAATACATGACATCAATAACTGAATCCTACTGTGATCTGATTGGCTCATTACAAAAACAAGATGACACCTGATTGGTTCTCTAAACACCCATGCTTATTGGCTACAATCAGATGAAGGAAAGCTACCTGATATCAACCGAAGCAAGTTGTGCTTCCTTTTTCTGGTTATTTCACTGTATCTTTTCATAGAATACAGATAATTGAACAAACTTCATTGCATTACATTCTTGATTAAATTATCTTTCCATTGATATATAATTTTATGGTATAATCCCTTTGTACATATGAATAAAGCATTGGAGAAAGAGTTTATTAGATATGTACCTAAAGAAGGTGAGAATTATTACCTTGACAACCTATTCTTGTCTTAGTCTATACTATAGTGATATAGTCATAAAATACAATATAAAAGACCCAAATCTTCATTGAGAAAGTTTGGGGAGAGATTAATAGAAACAAAATAAATTCATTTATCTAAGTTTACCAATACCTATACTTATTATTAGTGAGTCTTGAATAAGTGGTTTGCAAACAGCAATGGTATCCAGAAGAGTTCTATACAGAGATTAGATATTAGAAACCACTTAGAAGATATACTGAAATCAGGGGCATATGTCTCAGTGTTAAAGACATTGCTTGTTAGTGCGCGCTTAGTGAACTGGTTGTTAAATTCCAGGATCCCACTCCTGGTCAGACACCTTTATTTTTATACTGATATCAGTCAGTATAAATACATCTTCTGCCAAATAGCCTGTTTTCAGTTTTCTAAGATGGCCAAAAGGGTTCTGGCCATATTAGAAAGCACCTGTCAGGGTTCCAATAGATGCCCTAATTAAGATGCCTAATTAACTCGTGAGCCTCAAGTTTCAAAAGAAATCCAGTTATTTATTAGGAGCAACATGTCAGCATCTACGCAAGTGAAGTCAATTCTGCCAAACGTAATTTAGGGCTCAACTCTGACCCTGTTTCCCCCCTCCTCTCAGTCTATGTCATAAATCACATTCTCCAAGGAAGCTGGCTCTGGAGATTCAACCTTGAAAAAGGTATGCATGGAATGTGCTTTTGAACATGGCTGCTGAACTGCTCTGTCCTCCTCCATTTCCTGCCCAGGGCAACTCAAGAGCAGACCAGGAATGGACTTCAGACTTTAACATATTTTATTCAAAGGAATATTAAAAGTTTAAAAGAAGTAAGCTTTTTTGTGCTACAGCTCACTTCATCAGAGGCATAGAGTAACTAAACTGTGTAGATCTAAATTGAGATTATGTGGGAAAAGACAATTTGGTTATACGGATAAAGGTTACAAGTGTGACAGATTATAAGTGCCTTGTTTATTGAAGCATGGTTGTTGAGAGCTTTTGAGATAGCCTAATACCTTTTGAGAATTGGCAATTCCTTGCTGGATTGTGCTGTTAAAATTCCGTTTTATTCCAAAATGGCGACTTTGAACTATACAGTTGGTTGGAAGGTTGGAATGCTCTGATATTACTTTGTGCTTGTTTTAGGTCATTGCGTAAAATACATCCATTAATTTTGGGAAGCAAAATTTGGTCTTTTTATCCTTCGATAAATCCATACAGAAATCACTGGCAGATGATGGCAAATATTAAATTAGAGGACCAGCAGATGAAGGCATCTCTAATCTTGTGGCTGAAATTGTGGCGCCTGTGATTGTACTGTTGATGTAAATATGGACACAAAGAAGATAACATGGCTGTATATTTTTCGTGTCAGCATTGTTGTCCTGTTGTTTTTTATTACTTGTTGCTGAGTATTGTTTTTTGTTACTTGTGGCTTCAGTTGCTGAGTATACTATAGGCCTGTTCTGTTGTTGATTTTTTAATGTCTTGTCTTTAATTGGAATTAAGCCAGGCAATCAGGAAACCAATGAAATCAACAGAAAATTCAATGGAGCAATCAGTTCCCAGGAAACGCCTATTAAAAAACAAATTTCAAAGGCAGAACAACAGAACACCACAAGGGGTTAACTCCAGTTCAAGTCAGTCAAATAATCTACTAGACAACACCCTTGTAATGTAATGGGAGGCAAGCCCACAGCTGCCAAAAAAGTAAGTCAATCTGAAGCAGATTTTCACAAGCAAATTCCAGTTACTGACTGGGTTAATACACAATAACCTATATTTTGATTTAATGATCCCTTGTTAAATAAAATATATAAGATGAGTTTACATTTGCATTAAATCTAAACCAATTTGCAGCTTAGCACAATGTATGAAAACTGTGTCATATTTTCTGGAATCTAGTGGTAGAACATTCTATACAACAACTATGGCATAAGCAAAGCTTATTGTAAACATTCTCTAGCTCCCTGAAATTCAGACTAACATTCTGATTAAAAATAATCATTAAAGCATCCATCTAATATTCAATAAATGAATCTGATTTTGAAAGAAAATAGCAGTGATAATATGTATAAGATGTTCCTTCCCATCAGAAGTAAATCCATGCTTATAAATCAAAACAAGTTATTATGAAGCCCTCAAAGGCTCTGAAAATCCTGGATAGCAGCAGAACATAATTAACGGGTAAAGGCATCAGAAATTAATTGCGTAGCCTCTTCTTCAAGTGTCAAAAATAAATTAATTAAAATAGGGAGTGAAAGAATACATAGAAAATACGGTGATGGATTCAGTGGGTGAAAGTGACATGTGGTCTCATGATATTTAGTAAATTTCTAAGATCTCATTTCCAGTGCATGGTTTCCAAACAATTGTGATATTAAATAAAGTGTTCACTCACTTCCATATTGACATTAACCTGTCATTCTAAAAATTAGAAATGACCTATGTATTTTTTTTTTCCCACAGGGGAGAATAATGCAAAAATAGCACTAGTCAAGGATTAGATAGTTGTATTTATTTGGTATTTCTTTAGTTTAAGTGTTTTTAACAATATGACCTAGAAAATAGTGTTGCAGAACTGAGCATTTCTCTTGAGCTTCCAGCTTAGGTAGTAAAGGCCAGAATCCTAATAATTATCTGGATTTTTTGAAATCCAAATAGTTTGCCCAATTTAAATCTATGCTCAGGACAATTTGTTAACTAGGAAAGTATCAGATGGTCCTCGACTTGTAAGCACAATTGAACTCACAATTTCTGTTACTAAGACATTTGTTAAATGAGTTTTGCCTCATTTTATGACATTTCTTGTCACAGTTAGGTGAATCACTGCAATTGCTAAGTTAGTAACATGATTGTTAAGTAAATCTGGCTTCCCCATTGACTTTGCTTGTCAGAAGGTCACAATAAGTGATTGCATGATCCCAGGATGTTGCTACTATCATAAATATGAGTCAATTGCCAAGCATTCAAATTTTGATCACATGACCATAGGGCTGCAATGATCATAAGTCACTTTTTTCAGTGCCATTGTAATTTTGAATGGTCACTAAATGAACCTCACTAAATGAGGACTACCTATATGTCAGGGCTGTCAAACACCTGACCCGTGGGCCAGATGCATCACACATCCAGTTTAGTGAAGGGGAAAAAAGTCCTGATACATCACGTGATGCCGCCATGACATGCATTTGATACCCTGCTGTATGTCTTTGAAATGATTTATATCAATCTCATGATAACATCATTGCACAAATTAATTAGTTTGCATCATTTTACATTATTACACAAATTAGGCAAAATGATGCTATTATGAAAAATAAATTGATACAAAAGGCACAGTTTGCAGGAGAACAAACCAATATGTGAAATATAGCATTAATACCATTTGATAATGACATCACTATGCTCATTACATAAATTATTTGGAAATCTCTTCACTACATATGAAATCCTTTGAACTGAGGCCAGTTTTAAAATACTGTATTTATTTTTCTAGAAGTTTATCTATTAATGACACGAAATCCATATACAATTAGTTTCTAACTTGAAAAAAATTAATTTAATGCAAGCTTACTCCTAATCAAACATAGCCCACACACTTAGAAAAATCTGTCACAGCAATAGTTATATACAGGTAGTCTTCAACTTATGACCACAATAGGGACCAGAAAACTTCTTGTTAAGCAGTGCAATTATTAAGCCCACGGCTGTAACCAATTTTATCACCTCTTTTGCTGTGGTCATTAAGCAAATCATGCTGTTCCTCATTTACTTTGCTTCTCGGAAGCCAGCTAGGAAGATTGTAGATGGCAATCATAAGAACCCTGGAGTGCTGCAACCATCATAAATACATGCTGGTTGCCAAGTGTCCAAATTGTGACTGTGCAACTGCAAGGACACTGCAATGGTTGCAAGTGCAAAGATCAGTCATAAGACACATTTTTTCAGCACTGCTGTAACTTTAAATGGTAACTGAATGGTCATAAATTGAAGACCACCTGTAGTCATACATATATAAAATAGCAATGAAAGGGTTGATTTTTACATTGTGAATGTTGCATAATTGAGTGTCAGGTGCAAGGAACTAGAACCACACTGTGAACTGATCAGAGAAGTTTCTTTATTGCTATACAGCAGGGGTGTCCAAACTTGGTCCCTTTAAGACTTGTGGACTTCAACTCCCAGAGTCCCTCAGCCAGCAAAGCTGGCTGAGGAACTCTGGGAATTGAAGTCCACAAGTCTTAAAGGGACCAAGTTTGGACACCCCTGCTATACAGGAATCTCATCACACTAACGATACTCTCTCTAGAGAACAATCCCGACGGATTCCGTGAAAGCCAGTCTCTTAACTCCACCCTCCCACGTCAACTGCAGATTCCACTACATTATATTTTCAAATAATTTCATTAATGTAATTCAATTTACACTGAATTCAATGTAATTCAATTACAATTCAATTTATCAGTGCAACACAAGTTTTCAAGGCATGTGTTTTTAAAATCCTCCTGTAAACAAATCTAGATTCACATACATTATCCAGTACATACGCATCAACCTTTTCCTGTTTCAGTTAAGGAACATAATGTACATCACAGAAAAGAAGTGAGAAAGAAAAGGTAGAAGAAATTAAAGACATTATTTTTAAAAAATAAAAAAAAATACAGTTAAATGCATTTTTCCATGTCTTTGCAACTTTCAAATCATTCTTGCTTTATCACCTTGATACATTATTGCAAACATTTTACATGCACACTTTAAGCTTCAAACCTCGTTTTTTAAGAGTAACTCATCAAGTGCATCCAACTATCTTCTATCTTTCCTCCTTCTTCTCAACTCATTCACTGTTCCTTTTGCTATTTGAATTTTATTCACTCTCTCAATATGACCAAACTACCTGTGTACTTTTTTGTTTATAGTAGTCCTATATTTGATCCACATTCATTTATCACCCTATTCTTATCAACACTTCTTAAGTTCTTACTGAATTCAACTTGATATTAAGTCTCTTCTCATCAATGCTTATAGAAATTAGAAACTACCGAAATATGTAACATTCAAAGTTGTTCTCTTAAGTAATTTTTTACTCCTGGGAGCTGCTGTCTGTATTATTCAAGAGTCATTTGCCATTGCCGTCTTCTTAGAGCTGAGAGAGAATGACTGGCCCAAATTCACACCACTGGCTTCATTTCTACATTAGGATAAGAACTCATAGTCTCCTAGTTTGTAGCCCAGTGTCCTAACACCTATCCGTAGTTCTATCCATACATGTTTAACGGATTGCAATTCAAACTCGCTAGTCAATTTTTATAGTATTGCATTCAATCATTTCAATGTAATCATTTAAAATTGCATTCTGCTCTTCATCCTTTTCCAAATTTGGTAGTGCAAATTAAATGGGGTGATCTTACTTCGCTAATTCATTTCCTTGTTATGACTCATTTAAACTACAGAAATGCAATCTGTTTAGAGTGATGATGCAAATGATTAGATACTTGTGTTAAACATTGCCGTTTCAATGCTAGGGTCGTGTAATGGTTAGAATTCAATATTGCAGACTAACTCTGCATTCCACTGCCAGGAGATACAGTAAATTCTGACTGGCTGAAGGTTGACTCAGCCTTCCATCCCTCCAAGGTCAGTAAAATGAGGACCCAGATTGTTGGGGGCAATATGCTGACTCTATAACCACTTCACAAAACATTGTGTAGCGGTGTCTAATTGCTATTGCTATTGTGATGCAAGTAATATATAGTGTGCTTTAAATGATATCTGTCCCAATTTGGACATAAACATAATTGTTTATGCTTATTACAGATGCCTCTGGTTAGCTCCTCCGCCTCCAAAGTCCTCTTCTGAAAATTAGCTAAGAAAGCACCGTTTAGGCTTCATCTGTGGATCTCACTCTATACAACCTAAGGTGCTCCATCACTGGAAGTTTTTAAGAAGAGATTGGACAGCCATTTGTCCAGAATGGTATAGGGTCTCCTGTTTGAGTAGGGGATTGGACTAGAAGACTAGAAATCTTTTCCAACATCTCTTTTTGATAGTACTTTGATTAGGAAATTGTCATGGTGAGCTATATTAATTAGTCACTTTGCATGATAGCAACTAAGGTCATATTGCTTTTTAAATTGTCTTTAAACGAAATACTGCACTTTTTATTATGTTATTGTTCTGCTTGATTGAGTCTAGTTTGTTATTTTTTTTCGCTACTGTTTAATTTCTTACTTTTTTACAGATAGTCCTCAATTTATGACCGCAATTGAGCCCAAAATTTCTGTTGCTAAGTGAGACATTTGTTGAGTTTTGCCCGACTTTATGATCTTTCTTTCACTTCCATTAAGTGAATCACTGCACTTGTTAAACAATTAATCAATGCAACATCTTCTAAATATGTGGAACAATTTCCATTATGCCAACCATCATAATTCAGCACATCCACACAACCATGGTAACTAGTGTGACTAGTTTAGAAATTATCTCAGAAGTAGAGTAATGGCAACCTGATGCCTAGAGTTCATTTTATGATCCTGTTTGGTAATTAGCACTGTCAATGCTAATTTTGCTTTGCCTTCTCCAAATAAAACTAAATAGGACTTCAAAGATACCGTGAAAATCTCAAAAAACATAATCAATGTTAACATTATATAAAGTTTCCTTCCATGAGACATGATTTCTCTTTCCCATTTCAAAGAGAGGAAAACTAAATCATGAAAACTTGCACTTAATACATTATCTGAGACTAACATTATCTTTTATAAGTTAAGCTATTGGCAGTGTTACTGAAGTATATCTTGATTATATCAGACAAGGAATGAGTTAGAGCAAGCACAAATACATGTCAAGCTACTTACCGACATACTTTCAAATTAATTTTAATATTTTTATACTGTTTTCAGAAATGACCACTTTCTGAAACATTGTTGGAATTATTTTGAAGCTTGACATATGATACATAAACAACTAGCTAACATAATAGTTACTAATAACTAATAGTAGTAACTGTGAGAGGGATCTTGGAGTCCTAGTGGACAACCATTTAGATATGAGCCAGCAGTGTGCAGCAGCTGCCAAAAAAGCCAACACAGTTCTGGGCTGCATAAACAGAGGGATAGAATCAAGATCACGTGAAGTGTTAATACCACTTTATAATGCCTTGGTAAGGCCACACTTGGAATATTGCATTCAGTTTTGGTCGCCATGATGTAAAAAAGATGTTGAGACTCTAGAAAGAGTGCAGAGAAGAGCAACAAAGATGATTAGGGGACTGGAGGCTAAAACATATGAAGAACGGTTGCAGGAACTCAGTATGCCTAGTTTAATGAAAAGAAGGACTAGGGGAGACATGATAGCAGTGTTCCAATATCTCAGGGGTTGCCACAAAGAAGAGGGAGTCAAATTATTCTCCAAAGCACCTGAGGGTAGAACAAGAATCAATGGGTGGAAACTAAACAAGGAGAGAAGCAACTTAGAACTAAGGAGAAATTTCCTGACAGTTAGAACAATCAATAAGTGGAACAACTTGTTGGATAGCCATTTGTCTGAAATGGTGTAGGGTTTCCTGCCTGGGCAGGGGGTTGGACTAGAAGACCTCCAAGGTCCCTTTCAACTCTGTTGTTGTCATTATTATTATTATTACTATTATTATTATTATTACTACTACTACTACTACTACTACTACTACTACTTATACTTAGCCAATTCAGTTCAATTTATTACAGTCATAGACCAGAGACCAGAACAAATAAAAATACTCAGTGAATATCCAATTAAAAATTATAGATTAAAAAATAAATAACAGATAAAATCTATGTTAAAATCCAGTCTGTCAATTACTGGATTTTATACTTAGCCAATGTTTTACGTTAGTAATAGTGGGATTAGGTTTAGCTCCCTGCCTCAACTTTAAATATCTTGTACAGAATGCAAGTTAGTTCTACTTTGGCTTCTTATCTCAATGTTTCCTACGTTGGAATATCTCAGTAGTACTAAGACATCATTTAGTACACATTTATCTAAACATTGGGGGACATGAAAGCAGCCTTCCTGAAGCTTGCATTACTTCTGGCAATCGGGCGTCCCCTGGGATTTGTCACCAGCAAATCCTTTCAATCCAAAGCACTCTTTAGTAAACTTTGTAGGTGATTCTGACACACATACAGACAGATCTTGTCATCAAGAACAACTGTATTTTTAAAAAAGTAGAAACAAGTTTATTTTATCTCATGAACCATTAAGAGTCTTTCAGGATTATGAATATAAAATCTGATCAATAAACAAATAATTATTTTCTTTTCAGGAATGTAGCTGATGGTATATGATATAATTTACTTCAGCAATGAATGGCTAAATGCACATTCCTTAACACTTCAGTAGCTGTAATGTTAAGCCAATGAGAGCCTTTTTGTGCTCATATTTTATCTTTACTGATACCATGTTTCCATTAACCTCCCACTTAGCTAAAATCCCCACTAGGCTCAACAGAATGGTATTGCTGTATGAAATAAAAACAAGTCATTAAAATAGAGTCTGATTATCAACAGAGTTTTAATTCTTGTTCAATATACATATCTCATAAGAGTGGCAGTGATAACTTGTTATCTTTCTAAATGCATTAAATTAAAAAGGGCTTTCAAATAAAACTATTCTACATGTTGCTAATTGTGTCAATTTATTTCCCCTAAAGACTATTATAATGAAACTTTTATTATTGTAGTTTCAATCAAAAATTTTGTCAGATACATTTGTCAAATGTTTATTAATAGGGACATTAAGGATACAATCTATATAATAATGAATGGCATATTACTTAAATGTATTATGTATATGAATTTCATACACATGAAACATTACACATTACTGGAAATACCTCAAGTCTTTTTCTATACAGTTCCTAGAAATAATACATAAAAATATTGTACACAATTACTTCCTTATGCATCTCTTAGTTAGTTTTGCTATTTATTTAACTCATTATTGTAAAGTTCCTATCCTATTCTGTATGCAAAGCTGTAATTTTAGAGCCCACAATCCACAACCAATTGTCATGATCATTGCAGTGTAATGTGTAATATATTATACTCAAATGTTAACTAATCAGACTTTAATACTTTCCAGTAAGGAAACTTGCTATGTCAGGAGTCTTGGAACATTATTAACTACATTCACACATGCTAAATTACAATGCTTTTTGTTTGATTTTGACTCAGAATGTGTGAATCTGTCCTCTGTGGTTTGTAAATTATCTGGGGACAACTGTAATGGCATGTTAAGAACCAGGGACAGATTTAAATTCTAACAAATTCTGGATATTCCTCCATTATCATTTAAGAAAATAATCTCATCATCAATTCACATAGGAACTATGGTAAACATATGTTTACTTCTGCCATATTCTCATTGTTTGCTAAATAATAATAAAATAGGAATCATGAGTAAAAGATTAAAAAATCTCCATTTTAGGAACCCTAGAAGAGAAAAAGAATTCTAAGGGGAAAACAATTTGGGCAACCTTATCATATTGTCCTTCAAGTATGTGTGTGTGTGTGTGTGTATACACTCCCATGGCTTTTATGCATCCACATTTCAGTAAACCTGGAGGAAGAAATGCCTGATGTCAATCAAATGAGAAATCTATTAAATTTTGTCCATTACATACGAAGTCCGCTAAGGCAAGGTTTGGCAAATCAAGAGTTCAGTTCCCTGCACATAAGTAGAATCTTCCTTGCACAAATAGTAACATCATTTCTGTGAATACCAGGAATGCTTAAGGCTTAAGCCAAACTAAGTAATAACATTTATCTACTTTAATAAATCTGACAACTTATTTACTGAACTGTAAAAGCTCATTTGCATACTTTGGGAAATCTGTCTTCTAGGTAAGTTGCAACTTAATATATAACATGAGGTGATATCTCTGAAAGTTTTCAAAATGCCACTAATATAATGATAAATTCTAAGTCTTATTTCAAAGACTCATTCATAGGAGTACAGTACTACAGACTGTTTCATGCAAAGATGGGCATGATAAAGGACCAAAATCGCAGGGACTTAACAGAGGCAGACTAGATTAAGAAGAGATGGCAAAATTACACAGAAGAACTATACAAGAATGAGGTTAACGTCTCTGATAACCATGATGGAGTGATCACTGACCTTGAGCCAGACATCCTAGAATGTGAAGTCAAATGGGCCTTAGGAAATCTGAGCAACAACAAAACTAGTGGAGGAGACAGTATTCCAGCTGAGCTATTCAAAATCTTAAAAGACGATGCAGTAGAAGTGCTACACCCCATTTGCCAGTAAATTTGGAAAACTCAACAATGGCTACAGGATTGGAAAAGGTCAGTTTACATTCCAATTCCAGAGAAAGGCAATGCCGAAGAATGTTCAAACTATCGCACCGTTGCACTCATTTCACATGCTAGTAAGGTTATGCTTAAAATCCTACAAGCTAGACTCCAGCAATATGTGGATCGAAAACTACCAGAAGTACAGCCAGGATTTCGTAGAGGCAGAGGAACTAGGGATCAAATTGCCAACATACGCTGGATCATGGAGAAAGCTAGGGACTTCCCGAAAAACATCTACTTCTGCTTCATTGACTATGCTAAAGCCTTTGATTGTGTGGATCACAACAAATTGTGGCAAGTTCTTATTTGTCTCTTGAGAAACCTGTATGCGGGTCAAGAAGCAACAGTGAGAACTGGACACGGAACCACTGATTGGTTCAAAATTGGGAAAGGAGTCCGGCAAGGCTGTATACTATCACCCTGTCTATTTAACTTATATGCAGAGCACATCATGAGAAAGGCGGGGCTAGATGAATCAAAAATTGGAATTAAGATTGCCGGGAGAAATATCAACAACCTTAGATATGCAGATGATACCACTCTAATGGCAGAAAGCGAAGAGGAACTAAAGAGCCTCTTGATACGGGTGAAGGAGGAGAGTGAAAAAGTTGGCTTGAAACTCAACATTAAGAAAACTAAAATCATGGCATCCAGCCTTCTCAATTCCTGGCAGATAGATGGGGAAGAAATGGAGGTAGTGACAAATTTTATTTTCCTGGGCTCCAAGATCACCGCAGATGGGGACTGCAGCCAAGAAATTAAAAGACGCCTGCTCCTGGGGAGGAAAGCTATGGCAAATCTAGACAGTGTACTAAAAAGCAGAAACATCACCCTGCCAACAAAAGTGCGTATAGTCAAGGCTATGGTTTTCCCAGTTGCAATGTATGGCTATGAAGGCTGGACCATAAGAAAGGCTGAGCACCAAAGAATCGAGGCCTTTGAACTCTGGTGCTGGAGAAGACTCCTGCGAGTCCCTTGGACTGCAAGGTGAACAAACAAGTCAGTCCTAGAGGAGATCAACCCTGACTGCTCTTTAGAAGGCCAGATCCTGAAGATGAAACTGAAATACTTTGGCCACCTAATGAGAAAGAAGGACTCCCTGGAGAAGAGCCTAATGTTGAGAAAGATTGAGGGCAAAAGAAGAAAGGGACAACAGAGAATGAGGTGGCTGGATGGAATCACTGAAGCAGTAGGCATGAGTTTAAATGGACTCCAGAGGATGGTAGAGGACAGGAAAGCCTGGAGGAACGTTGTCCATGGGGTCACAATGGGTCGGACACGACTTCGCAACTACTACAAACTGAGCTACAAAAGGTCAGATCCTGACAAATCAAGCTCTATTTTATGCACAGAGGCATGAATCACTATATAATATTGCTTATTTTATAAAATACTCCACATACTGAAAAAAGTTACATGTATTAAAATAAAATTTAATAGTGTTCAGTTTTCAGTACAAATATTCATTAAAAGCTCACCAGGATGCTCTAAATTCTTTAAAAATTCCTGACAAACTATTTGAAGAAACAATATATCAGCATTTGCTAACTTTGTTTCTAAATATAATAAATAATAAATATTGTATATAATAAATAAGAAAAAGAGAATGACAGGGAACATTCCAAAAATTAATTTTACATGAGCTTTAGAACCTAAAACCACCTATTCAATTATTTTTCATTATTTAAAACCAGGTGCTACCCATCTTAGTAAAAAATAATAATAATAATCTTAGAAATTAGTTCTATCGAACTAAATGGAACTCACTCTCCAAAGCTGTGCTTTAAGAATATTCAAGTACTAAGTGTGCAAATACTTAGACCAAACTAGTAAAAGCACCATGATGGTGTGAGAACTTTTATTACTGATACGTTATAATTGGTAAATATTGCTACTAGTCCAATTGGTGATGGCATAAGTAAAATTATTTACCTTCTGCAAATCATTCACCAGCTGTAGTCATAGGAAAAGATCACTAAAACTTTTAGCTTACCCAAAATGGCATTCTGAGGCACCCATAAGTCCAAAACTATGTCACTTGCTACGTTACCAGATTCCCAATTCCAATCAATTTAACATTAAAAACTAATAATAATAATGCTGAAAAGCAAAACAACATGCTTCTATGTGACCTTTTTTTCAGAAGTTTAGATACACAAATTGATCCTGTATGTGTGTGCACATTCGTGTGCATGTATATGTGTACATACATGTTTTGTTTTGAAAAATTCCCCCCCTCCTGAAAAAGTAGTAGATTGCCTTAACCAGGAAGATGACGCAGGGTAGGTAGCACTTTTATAAGTCATTACATTTTTGGTAACTGGTAATGTACTTGTAGTAATTCTGTTTTTGAGTATCTTGTTCCAGCAAATTACTTTGCAAGAACACTCAAGAGATAAGTGGGTGATAGAGTTGCAAATCAGAAGAGGACAACTTTGGGAACCTTTTTCCAAATTATATTCCAAAAGGAGAAAGGAACTAGAAGTTGGAGTTTTGGAGGTGTCAGTAAAAGGGAGAGTATCAAGAACTCTCTGAGCTGAAATCAGAATAACTGCCCTTTGAGGGAGGCAGACTAGTGCTGTGGTAGGGAAATAGTGACAGGATAGTGATAACCTATGGACCTTAAGGAATGTATTAAAAACTGACTTTGTAGTCTATACTATTTTGTATCTTCCCCAAATTCCACTCAATTGGGTTACACTTTAGACTTTCAGATCCCTCAGTTATGCAGAACAAAAGAATAGTAAAGGATCATCACAAGAAGGATGTTTCATGACAAAGCTATAATTTGAACATTACACTAAAGGTTAGTCAGCAGAAAGAATAGCTCAGTGGAAGGACAAGATAACAACTTCTAAGTATTCTTTTTAGTGCAATTTGTGAAGTAAAATCTGACAAAGTATGCAGTTGGTAACTAGAATTGGAAAAGTGAGGTATATGAAATAGTCCACTTTTATAAATTATCGACATCCCATCAATGCTATTCTACACTAGCACTAAATGTTCCTCACCTGTCTCTACTACTGAATCATCACATACCCAAAACTGTTTACTAATTCAAAATGGGTGATTTTGTGTGTTTCAAATGCTAACAACTTGAAAAAAAATATCTTTGTTTTTATTTAAGCATTTTGATCATTCCTACAGGCCTGTTTCAGAGAAGATATGATCATACAATTACATATTATCAAAACGAAAAGGTTATTTAATGATTTTTTTTACATTTTACGTTGTTTAGAAGTTTTCTAAGAGTTTTCTATATACCGGTTATTCCAATATATACTGCAAAATACACCTTCTTCCAACACTTACTCATCCACTAAGATCAAGTATGGCAGCTGTCTGTATATTTTTGCTCAATGTGTGTGTGCACTGTCTTCTAGGTAGCTGCTCCCTCCATATTAAATAGCCCTTCCCTTTTGGCATTAGAAAGTCTATTAAGACCTGGATTTTTAACCAGGTCTGGAGTTGGTTTTGACTGAAGTAGCAATAAGCTACTAGATAAGTAGGTAAGTAAGAAAGTATGTTAATAAAGTTGACTCTAGGAAAATAAATTTCCAGTTCTGCATATTTAACAGCTTTATAGCAAGATGGAATTCAACTGGATTCTTCCTGTCCCTGTGGCATCATGTAGGGAAAAAAAGGAAGATTCAAGAACTACTATATACAGCTCTTAAAGTTATAATAGAGCCTGTCAAGAGAGAAATTACTATGTCTCTAAGAAAATCATAATTATAGGTAATGGCTGATAGTCTAGGACTAGAAAAGAACATCACTAATATTCTTTTATATGTCACTTTTCCTCCAAAGGATCATAAATGATTTTATTTCCTTTTTTCAGTACAGCTCTGAAAATAAGATTAGACCAGCTGACCACAACTATATCTGAACAACATATGTGTTGAACTTTAACTCCTTGTCAAATACATTAGAAAGACATCAGGATGTAGAAATTTGATTACACTGATAAATGTCTGGTAATATCATTTAAAGAACTACACAAATTACTTTATTGCTTCGTTTTTCCATTTCCTATCCTAGATTCCTATCCTATATTTATGACATTGATCGGAAAAATCAGGAACTAGAAAGATTCAGATATCATCTTAGATTGTTTCTGGTACAAGATACTTTACTAAATTCCTGTTGCAAAAGTTATGTAACTACTTGATAGATATCTACTCCTATTAACCCTGCTTTGTACAAAGATTAATTGATGTGAAAAAGAGAATATTCTAAACAACATGCTTTTCTCTCACACTGGTGCTTTTCTGTATTAAAGGTAAAAATTGGGTTTACAACTTCAATTCATAACTTCAAGAATATACAAGAACATTATCTTTTCCTAGGGATACACTAAAAGTTCCAAAGTAGTTCACAAATAATAGCAGTTGCAGTCCTGCTTACATAATCACTTAAATACAAATTCACATAGTTTCTTTTATGTTTCTAAAAGAAACATGATAAAAGCAGAAAACTTAATTTGATATATCTGCACATTCAAGATGGATCTTTAAGAGCAAAAAGCTTTATACAATCCTGAATTACGTACGATATGTTTATAAAATCTGGTTTACTTATTTCTTTAAAAATTCTGTAACACTGAAACAATTGGCAGAATGATTTATAATAACAATAGTAGTAAGCTCTTATGCATGTTTACTCAGAATTAAGTTCCATGAAGTTTAGTGGCTTTATGCAAACATGCACAAAATAGGATTCTAAGGACTGCAATACAATCTTATCCAGGTAGAAGCCCCAATTAATGCCAAATGCTTTTTTCCAAGAATATATAAGATTGCACTATAAAAATACATTTTCCTTTAATATGTTCCACTGCTTTATCCTGGGCTTATATCAAGGTAAATATTATTATTTATTGAAGTCCAAAATTGAAAAATAGCTTGATGTATGAATTATATTTTTAATCCTTAATATATTATGTTGCAGAAGAAATTTAAGAACAGCTTACCTAGTACTGAAGTAATAAGATATATGCATGAAAATAGAATTTCACAGCCTGTGCAAATGTGAGACTGCTTGATCATGTGTCATGTCTATGAATTTATATTTCTAAATGCAATTAAAAAACAAAAAAATATATCCAAGTATTATTTGTTAACAATAATAATGCCTGGGAAAAACTGAGGTAATCTATGAATAGTTAAACTGAGAGATGGCAGATGTTAGCTTTTCCATATAATTTTCTCTTATCTTACAGTGCCAGTGGCAAAATCCATTAGAAAATTGTCTTCGGAATCCTCACTTAACAGGAACAAGAGCTGTACAATATAAAATGCTCTTGTATTGAATAACTTCTATACATTTCCAGGTGGATATATGCAGAACATCTCTGGGAATTGCATGCCTAACACTTGAAAGATCTTATAAAGACATTGGATGATGTTTCTGTTGTCATTAGAAATACGTATTTATTCGTAATAATATTCAGGCAGAAGAACTTGTGTCACTGGGAAAAACTGGTTTTCATAAAAAATGCTGTAGTTGTGCTAAACATTTTCTTGTGACCTTCCACATGCTCATAGTCTTGAGCAGCAGGCATTTCAGTGGAAAGAGGGAAAGGATAAACAAACAGATTCAGCAATGAAGTTGCCAGGCATGTAAACACTGGTGACATTGCTGCTGCAACCATATTACTTGGCACAATAAATTAAATAATGTCAGAACTGATCCAACCACCCAACTCAAAAAAAACCTATGACATACAAGGTAATATGGACCAATATTTAATAAATCTTATTTCATAAAAGCCTATTTCCCAATTCTCCCAAGGCTGTATAAACAGGGATTCTAGGGTTAAATCACTTTTAGATAATCTGTCCAACAACAGATCACAATAGTTACACTTTGACCTTAGGGGATTGAAAAACAATTTCCCCTTTTGACCCCCAAGATGTCTCTCTTAATTAACAGATAAGCTGCGCAAGAAACAGTATCTCTGTATCACACAACACATACAGAACTTAGGAGATATATTCCTAGAATATACGTTCTTAAACTCTGTTAATTCAGCATGATATTTTATTGCTTTTTCTCATCCCCCAAGCACACACCATTTCATTTCATACCTGCCTTGATTATTTCCTCTATCTTATATTTTCACCTCACACCTCTTATATGGAAGACTGGGTCATGACAATCTACTGCTATCACAATTACTTCGCCTTATATTAATGCTCATATCTTTCATGCTTATGGAAAAATGCAATTTCAATGTTTCTAATATTTTTGTTGTTGAAGGACATATATTCATTGACTTTACAGTTGAAAACCCGGTTTTATCCACCTCCAGTTGAATTTGGTAGCAAAACTCCAAATTTGTTTTAATGAAATGGTTTTCATCTACAACAATAGTATGAGAAAGTATAGATTTTTTAAAGTTCTGATAGTTTCAACTTAAAAGGAAAAGAAACAAACAGAAAACACTTATGCCCACTCCTCCATCTCAAGACCCTTCAACAGGCTTTTAAAAGTACATATGCAAAGCAACAGTAGGAGAATTATTCCATAATACTTATACCATAAAACATTGGTGTCTTGGGGGGGGGGTTCCTGTTACACTGGAATCCTGAGTGCAAAAGATATAATTTTCAACTGACCTTCTACCTTTTGAATTCACAAAGTGTTTGTTCTTTCTGCCAAATGGACTTAGCTTTATGGTCTGTTTAGCAGTGCAGTTACCTTCTGCATACCAATTTAGGGACTGTGAAGACATTCTTAACAGTCCTTGATAACAGCCTTGCACCTTTTCAGTCACACATACATTGATTCTGGATGTTTTAAAAGGAGACTTTAAATAAAAAGGAACATGACAACAATGGGAAGCTTTTTGTTTTGCTAAGATATCTACCTTGCTTGTTAGATTCACATTTCTTATTTAATGTCATCATATTCAGGTTGAGATCCAGAATTGCAAGTGGCAGCAGGGGCTATTTTGCATTTTTCTTAGGCTTAAAAACCATATGGAAAACACAAATAAGAGGAAAGACAAAACCTTGCCATATCCTTAAGCAAACAGATGGGAGGAGGGAGGTTATAGATGATTGTATATACATAGGGAACACCATATGGTCAAAAGTACCCTATACTGCAGTACTTTCTAAAGGACCAAATAAACTAATATTTGGGTTTGCTTTTTCTGTACTTAATCAAATATAAGAAGTTTTGTTTCTTTTCCTTTCCATTTGAAAAGGAGAGACTCACCAGGTCATCCTGATCCCTGAAGGTCAATCTTGCTCACTTCGACCGTAGTTCTCCCTCTAGGACCCCCAGAATACTTGGTTGTCTTTCTCACCTTTATTGCCACCACCCCCTTCGTCCTCCACCTTCCTCTGGTTCTCCCCCAGTCAGTCGCTTCTTCCTCACAGTTCTAGAAGGCAGTGAGAAGTCGCCTGTTAAGCCTTTGCCCTGCATCCGCAATCAGATCCCATGATCGCAATCCACATCTCGGCAGATGTACCAGAGAATCACATATAGGATGAGGAGGATGGCGAAGATGAACAAAGCCACCAGAATCGCCTTGGTCACAGGAGAAATGAGGGACTGCATGACACCCGGGGAGAGCAGCAGCCGAAGGCGATCAGTTGGCAATCAAGACCACCTTCGGGAAGAAATGCGAGGAATGGAAAGCCCGCTGATGAATAACCAAGGAGGCGCAGGTGGAAACAGCTGCTGCTGCAGCAGCAGCAACCGCCAAAACAAACGGAGCTTCCCCGGCTGTCTGAAATAGTCCAGCTAAAACCCGGGCTGCATCTGCATTGGTTCGTGCCAAGCTGCCAACCAGAGGGTGCGAAGCAGAGCCGCCGGGCGGGCGGGCGAGCTCCACACCACCTCCCTGTCAGGGCGCCCGAGAAGAGATGGACCCACGGGCTCTCGTTCACAAGCCTCCGCTCCCCGGGTCCTGCTGCTGCTGCTTGGATCCGTCGGCTGCGAAGAAGCCGAGCAGCACTTCTTCGGGGAGCAGAGGGGGCAGGCGGAGAGAAGTTAGCGCTCCAAACGGCGCTGCCATGGGCGCCGCGCGCTCGCCGCTGTGGCCCCGCGGGTGTCGGAGGAAGCGGGGAGCCCAAAAACGACCCGCTCTCTTTCCCTCGCCGCTGCGCTCGCTTCCAATTCAGGGACGCGTTGGAGAGACGCGCCAGGACTCGGCGGCTCGGCGCGTACCTTTAAAGTTGGACGGCGACGCCGAGGCCGCTTGTAAAGAGCGCCAGCCGCTGGGAAAAACAAGGCGCCCCGAAAGCTACCTGCCGAAAACCAAGAGAGGGCAGGAGCGCGGCTGGCGGGCGGGAAAGACGGAGGAGACGCGCGCGCTTCGAAGTTCCTTCTGCTCGCCCTGAGGTGTTTCCCCCTTCAGTTGAGCGGCGGCGTGCAGCGGGAGCTTCTCAAAGTCTGTCTGTGGCGCGTTTTCTGCAGAGGAGGAAGCCGGCTTGCTGCAGAAAGGGAACCTGCCTGATTAGTATTCCACCCAGCAGAGCGTGTTCTCTTTTTCCCGCCTCCTTCCCACTCGCCCGCCCGCCCCCCGCGCCTCGTCTCGTCCTTCTCTCGCAAACGCCAGTGCAGCTGGGGAAACCTCGCCTGTTACTGACGATGCGTGTCTTTGCCTGGGTTGTGACTGTAATTACAGGGGAGTGTGAGAAAAGCTGGGCGCCTATGGACGTAGGGGAGATCTGGATTTAGAATCCCCAACCTCTCGTTGAGTTTAACTCTGGTGTTCTTTAGCTTCAGTTTCATTAAGCATCTAATGTAACTACGGACAGAGGAGGAGAGGAAGAAGAGGTGTTCTCTCTCTCTCTCTAATACAAGAAATAAGGGATAGAACAGGAATAGTGTGCTCTGCGGAGTTGTTCAGGCAAGTATTTCAGAAATCCAACTACATCCATAGGTTGTACTCCAGATTAATCCAGAAAAAGATGCCCTCATTGGTACAGTGGATTCAAGATGCATGCTACTCATTACAGGTTGATTGCATCACCCAGTGAGATGCTGCTTGTGCTGTATGCAGACTGAATACCATGGTGTTGTGTCACTTCACCTAATATCAACAGCAATATTTTCTACCGAGGAAGGTTCCTTCACTTGAGTTATTGTGCAAATCAGCCCTCTGGAAATTACCCAAGGTATACGGTAGAGGTACTCTGCCCTCTCAAGAAATACAATACAGTTGGGGATGTAAATTGTGATACAGTTGGGTAATAAATATATACTGATAAAAAGAGGAAAATGTATAGAAACTGCATGTGGCCTTACATGTGATGATCATGTATCTGTGATGTAGTTTGTGGCTGTGAGGTGTGGAATAAAGAGGTCCAGTTTAATACAATTAATCTTAACTTGGAAAAGCATCTCATTTGGGGCTTTTTATGTGGACATTTGTATCCCACACAAGTGTGTGCATAAATTTACATCACAGACTATATAATTTCACCTGAGGCTTTTTGGTGTCATCTAATCTATACTCTTTCTAGAGCATACCTTGCCTTACTTAGTGGTTACATTTTGAGGTTTTGTTTACTTGCTTGTTTTTTAGCACCAGATAATGAACTTTTTTTCTTCCTGAGTTTCTAATTATTTGCTTAGTGCATTTTAGATTGTTGATTCATCATTATATTGCTTTCTGGTTTGGAGGCTGCTTTTATATTACTTTAAATTCTATTTTATATTAATTATCTACTAATTTGGTGAGGTGAGTTGATATTATGTTTATATTTAATTCTTTAATTCTGTTACCAATTTTTTTAAAAAATATTTTACAAGTTTAGGAAACTGCAGATAACTCAACAAATGTTATGAATAAATAAAAAGTCTCATTTACCTATTGGTTTAGGGTTTGGAACTGCCAACATGTTGCTTATTTCCCCCTCTTTGGAACTGTTCACTTATATAATGTGTATATAGAGACAGAAATTTTATATGCAATAAAATAAAATGTGATCAGAAATGTTTAGAAGAATTCATCCAAAGAATGGTAAAGTGATCAATACACCACCCATATTTTAGGTATATATTTTCAATGATATACAAAAGCTGTAAAACAACATTTTCAATAGTTATTTGAAATAAAAATAATATTTGTGTTGCTAAGTAATATCAGAAAGAAATGCACATAAGGTTTTGGAGATCTTAAATATTATCATTAGAAAACTACATTTAAATTATTTGAAGTATTAAGAAAGTACTTTTAAGGGGGGGAATCTGGTTCAGTCTTCTCTTTCCCAATATACAAAAATAACTTTGTTCAGTATATTAAAAAAAAGTAAGAAAAACTGTCTGGTTATTTTACAGCCATTTAGTTTGTAGATACATTACCTACATTTAGGATATGATGTCCACTGTAGTAATAGTAATTATGATAACAGAAGCAAACTGAAATCCTGCTGTGTAACAGAAATTCTCCTGCATTAGAAACATCATGTAGAATAAACTGAAGGCAGCAAGTTTAGAAGACTAAAATCTTAAAATAAAATATAGAAGTGAATACATGATAAACAGATTACAAATTTATTTCCATGCAATCTATGAACAATACTACAACCCCCAAAGTTTAATATATTATGTCATTTTTGAGCTCTATGAATGAAATGCCACACAGATGGTAGGCAATGGTACAAAGTTTGTGTTTTAATATATAAATCTGCTTTACAATGAAACTGTTTTCTCAATAAATAGAATTAGCCAGTTCAGGTAGTCCTCGACTACAATTGAGCCCAAAATTTCTGTTGCTAAATGAGACATTTGTTAAGTGACTTTTGTCCCATTTTACGACTTTTCTTGTCACAGTTGTGAATCACCACAGTTGATAAGTTAGTAAACTGGTTGTTAAGTGAAGCTGGGTTTCCATTGACTTTGCTTATCAGAAGGGCACAAAAGGTGACAACATAACCCTGGGACACTGCAACTGTCATAAATACAAATCAGTTGCCAAGCATCTGAATTTTATCACATGATCATGGGGATGTTGCAAAGGTTGTAACTATGAAAAACGGTCATAAGTCACATTTTTCAGTGCCATTGTAACTTTGAACAGTCACTAAACAAACTGTTGTAAGTTGAGGACTACCTCTGTGTCACTACCTCTTATCCACATAATTGAAAAATATTTTTAAAAACGTTAAAAAGGGTCATCAGAGTACTTAGGATGCTAGGCTTTTATAAAAAAAGGCTACAGCCTTTGTCTTTTAGAAAGAAGGTAGATGAAGAAAGTATAACATGTATAAAAGATATGGAGAAATTGAGAAAGGTTTTTTTAAAACTTTTTTTGAATTGGGAAAAGGAAGAAGTTCTGTAGGTAATCATAGTTAAGCTACAGCATTTGCTACCAGTAAATGTGGTAATGGCCATCAAATTGATTGACTTTAAAAGATAATTTCACAGATTAATTGTTAAGAAGTTCAGTGCTACTAGCCTTTACTCAAACAAATTCTTGAACTAAAACACTCAAGGCGAAGATTCACAGACACAGTTATTACATTTTTTTCCATTGCCCTTAATAACAAACAGCTATAATACTCAGGGGTGAAATCTAAAAATTTTCCCTATCGGTTCTGTGGGCGTGGCTTAATTGGTGGGCGTGGCTTGGTGGTCAGATGGCTTGATGGGCGTGGCCAATAACAATAAATAATAAAAATAATAAAGTATTAAAAAACAATAAGAGGTACCAAAAACCAACTTTCACACTTTACACACACACAACACACACACACACACACACACACACAATATGCCACATACAGCTTTGTGAGATTTTGTGTGTTTGTGTAGTTAGAGTGAAACACTACAGAAACACACCAAATCTCAGAAAGCTGCACAAATATTTTATTTTATTATTTTATTTTATTTTATTTTATTATGGACTTCAAATCCCAGAGTTCCTCAGCCAACCAGTTGATCACCGAGGAAATAGATTAGCTGAGCGATTGATTCTGTTTGGCTGAAACTGAAACTGCTTTTGGGCTGGAAAGAGAGCCATGCATTCATCAGTAATCAGGTAAGTGCCTTAGAATCTCTACTCTTACTTGTAGAAAACATGTTTTCTACAAGTAAGAGTACAAGTAAGGTTCTGCTGTTTTTTACTTTTAAAGGCCTGTTTCGGCTGAAGCAAAACCGACTTTTAAAATTAAAAATAAAACCTCTGTAGATGGTGCAGCTCAGCAGAGGCGGGGGGGGGCAGGGATTTTTGCTACCGGTCCTCCGAATCAGCAGCCACCATCACTACCGGATCGCACGATCCCGTCCGATCCAGGAGCATTTCACCCCTGATACTTCTTTTAGGCTTGCTGTAAGGAGCAACTACTAATAGGTGTATGGAAGAGACGGGGGGGGGGGGCAGGAAGGATAGATATATCTGACCCAAAGTTCAAATCCTGCTTGTTTCCGCACATCTTTATGTCATAATGGACTCATAGCTTTTTACTGCTCAAAGAAAAGTGGTTGTCACCTATGCATTATTGTTGTAATAGTCTTGTGTCAGGATATCTTGACAGCTATGAGAAATAGCTAGAGGAAGGCAGAAAAAAAAGAGCCATTATTGCAGTAATGAGGTACAGGTGATATACCTTTCATCTCCTGCAAATGTGGGTGGTCTTCAGCATATTGCACCATGTGTGGTAGAGAAAGATAAAATAATTACACCTGGAAGTCATTATCAATAGTGTTTGCTTTTTATATTGGATAATTATTTATTTTAATTGCTTTCCTAATTGTTCTAATTAATATATTCATTAGAAGTCTTCATCCTTGACTCATTGCATGTATACATCCGACTAGTTGTTGTTGTTAGTTGCGAAGTCGTGTCCGACCCATCGCGACCCCATGGATAATGTTCCTCCAGGCCTTCCTGTCCTCTACCATCCTCTGGAGTCCGTTTAAACTCATGCCTACTGCTTCAGTGACTCCATCCAACCACCTCGTTCTCTGTCGTCCCCTTCTTCTTTTGCCCTCAATCTTTCCCAGCTAGTATCAGCCATGAAAAGCTTGACACCATCTCGTGGCATCACATATATAAATATCTAGAACAGATTTACCATCTTTCCAAAACCAGTTGCTAGGGAATATTGAAAGTAGTATTGCTTTCAGACCTAACTTGTGAGATATTCAAATATCTGGACAGCCAGAGGTTGATAAATCTATAGCTCAATTTGACAAAGTTCTCCTTCTGTTCTAACATATTTTAGGAAATTAAATTTAATTATGAAAAATAAACAGTAAAAAAAATAGAAGTGTAAGCAATTGAGAGGAGAATGGAAATGTAGCAAAGCAATGCCAGATATAACATAGATGAAGAGGAGATGAATAGAGAGGAGTTCTTTAACAATTTGCTGTATCTCATTAATGGCAGCTCAGTCCAGGCTGCAAAGAGCCTAGGAAAAAGATATTCAAAATGTTTAACGATGTTATGTCGTAATGAATTCATTAATAAATGAGAACTGGAGGTTCTTATTTTCATTTCCAGGATTCTATTCTGTTTCCTTAACATAAAACCACTAATTTTTGTAGTAAGCTCTAAGGCAGAACACTCTTTGCTGAGAAACAAAAAGTTTGTCATATATTGGATGTACTGAATGAACCAATGAATGAGTGGGAGCTGATGTATTTGAGGAAAGGTTTTAGGTGAACTACAATTAAAAATTGTATATTAGAATAAACAGGAAAATGCATGATTCTAATGTAAACTGTAGTAGAAAAATTGTGTAGAAATGGGGGAAAGCTGTGTGGGAGTGAAATGGTTTTTGCTGAGTACGTGCAGGAATGCACGAGAAGTCAGTTAGATCTTCTGCCTGCATGGCAGAAGAGATAGCTTTGTGAGATTTTGTGTGTTTGTGTAGTTAGAGTGAAACACTACAGAAACACACCAAATCTCAGAAAGCTGCACAAATATTTTATTTTATTATTTTATTTTATTTTATTTTATTATGGACTTCAAATCCCAGAGTTCCTCAGCCAGCCAGTTGATCACCGAGGAAATAGATAAGCAGATTCTGTCTGGCTGAAACTGAAACTGCTTTTGGGCTGGAAAGAGAGCCATGCATTCATCAGTAATCAGGTAAGTGCCTTAGAATCTCTACTCTTACTTGTAGAAAACATGTTTTCTACAAGTAAGAGTACAAGTAAGGTTCTGCTGTTTTTTACTTTTAAAGGCCTGTTTCAGCTGAAGCAAAACCGACTTTTAAAATTAAAAATAAAACCTCTGTAGATGGTGCAGCTCAGCAGGGGGGGGGGGGGGGGCAGGGATTTTTGCTACCGGTCCTCCGAATCAGCAGCCACCATCACTACCGGATCGCACGATCCCGTCCGATCCAGGAGCATTTCACCCCTGATACTTCTTTTAGGCTTGCTGTAAGGAGCAACTACTAATAGGTGTATGGAAGAGACAGGGGGGCGGGGGGGCAGGAAGGATAGATATATCTGACCCAAAGTTCAAATCCTGCTTGTTTCCGCACATCTTTATGTCATAATGGACTCATAGCTTTTTACTGCTCAAAGAAAAGTGGTTGTCACCTATGCATTATTGTTGTAATAGTCTTGTGTCAGGATATCTTGAAAGCTATGAGAAATAGCTAGAGGAAGGCAGAAAAAAAAGAGCCATTATTGCAGTAATGAGGTACAGGTGATATACCTTTCATCTTCTGCAAATGTGGGTGGTCTTCAGCATATTGCACCATGTGTGGTAGAGAAAGATAAAATAATTACACCTGGAAGTCATTATCAATAGTGTTTGTTTTTATATTGGGTAATTATTTATTTTAATTGCTTTCCTAATTGTTCTAATTAATATATTCATTAGAAGTCTTCATCCTTGACTCATTGCATGTATACATCCAACTAGTTGTTGTTGTTAGTTGCGAAGTCGTGTCCGACCCATCGCGACCCCATGGATAATGTTCCTCCAGGCCTTCCTGTCCTCTACCATCCTCTGGAGTCCATTTAAACTCATGCCTACTGCTTCAGTGACTCCATCCAGCCACCTCGTTCTCTGTCGTCCCCTTCTTCTTTTGCCCTCAATCTTTCCCAGCTAGTATCAGCCATGAAAAGCTTGACACCATCTCGTGTCATCACATATATAAATATCTAGAACAGATTTACCATCTTTCCAAAACCAGTTGCTAGGGAATATTGAAAGTAGTATTGCTTTCAGACCTAACTTGTGAGATATTCAAATATCTGGACAGCCAGAGGTTGATAAATCTATAGCTCAATTTGACAAAGTTCTCCTTCTGTTCTAACATATTTTAGGAAATTAAATTTAATTATGAAAAATAAACAGTAAAAAAAATAGAAGTGTAAGCAATTGAGAGGAGAATGGAAATGTAGCAAAGCAATGCCAGATATAACATAGATGAAGAGGAGATGAATAGAGGAGTTCTTTAACAATTTGCTGTATCTCATTAATGGCAGCTCAGTCCAGGCTGCAAAGAGCCTAGGAAAAAGATATTCAAAATGTTTAACGATGTTATGTCGTAATGAATTCATTAATAAATGAGAACTGGAGGTTCTTATTTTCATTTCCAGGATTCTATTCTGTTTCCTTAACATAAAACCACTAATTTTTGTAGTAAGCTCTAAGACAGAACACTCTTTGCTGAGAAACAAAAAGTTTGTCATATATTGGATGTACTGAATGAACCAATGAATGAGTGGGAGCTGATGTATTTGAGGAAAGGTTTTAGGTGAACTACAATTAAAAATTGTATATTAGAATAAACAGGAAAATGCATGATTCTAATGTAAACTGTAGTAGAAAAATTGTGTAGAAATGGGGGAAAGCTGTGTGGGAGTGAAATGGTTTTTGCTGAGTACGTGCAGGAATGCACGAGAAGTCAGTTAGATCTTCTGCCTGCATGGCAGAAGAGATAGCTTTGTGCAAAACAAACATCTTGATAAAGCCTGCGGTTTAGGTTAAGACACACAGTAGATAATGAATGTTTCCTTCCTTTATCTGTATCATGAAGCTGCCGCCTGGCAGGAAATGTTGCAATGTCATTGTTCTTTGTGTCCCCCTGTGCTATACTGTCTCAATAAAAGAGTGGTTAGAGCTTCGGCTCGGGACACTCACCCCAAGGAAGCCATGAGTGTCGGGTCTTAATGAACACCTACATCCCACATTTGGTGACCCCCGATGTGATATCTTCTAAAGGAATCCTTTGGTAAGTATACATCCGTCTACTCCCAGGGTTTTGCCAGGCATTGGACTAGCGCTTCAGTAGTTTATTGTAGGTCAATTCTACTTCTACAGAACCATGGGAGGGGATTTCTCTAAAGCTCAGTTAGAGCACGTAAAAGAAATAAGGGAAATTGTCAGACGAAACTATTTTCAATTCAATGCACAAGGGAAAGTTTTGCAAGTTTCTAGATCAGAAATAAGGGAACTCTTGACATACATCTGGGAACATATGCCAAGTTATCCTGAAGGAGGTAGTGTAAGGGTTGATACATGGAAAAAGGTTGGCGATTATCTTCATCGTCATCCTAGGGCACCAGCGCCAATTTTAGGGACGTGGCGCTCAGTCATGGAAGCTATTCAGACGCATACACATCCGTTGCTGTCTGTTCTTACCCATCCTCCAGATAAGCCACCACCATATATCTATCCTCCGTTACCACTAGAAAACGAGGCATCTGCATTGGCCTCTGTAAATTTAATTAATCATGGGTCTGTCCCTACCATTACTCCATCGGCTCCAACGATTATCACCCCAACTCCGTTGGTTGCCTGTCCTACTAAAAGTGCAGTGGAGGAGGCAATTTTAGCAGGCTTATCCGCTGGACAAATCTCAACGGATGATCTGGTGGAGACTCCTGTCTCTGCCTATCCAGTTACTATAGAGCATGACCCGCAATTAAATCCTATCCGGGTCTGGAAACCCTTGCCTTTGGTAGCTTTAAAGGAAATTACTAGAGCTGCTAAGGAATATGGGGTTCGGAGCAAGTACACTATTGCTCTTTTAGAAGCTTTAGGCTATGGTCAGCGCCTCATCCCCGAAGATTGGAAAGCTTTGATGAGGATGATTATGACTCCTGGGCAATACATGGTCTTTGATTATCAGTATAGACAGTATGCTATTGCTAGAGCAACACCACAAGTAATCCCTGATCAACTTTATGGATCAGGAAATTTTAGGACAGTTGAACAGCAGCGAGATACCTTCCCGGATGCTGCTTTTCCGATTTTGGTAGGGATTATTCTTTCAGCATTACAGAAAGTTGAAGATAAAGGGTCTCAAGGCAAGAGCTTTACATCTATTCGCCAAGGAAATGGAGAATCTTACCGACAGTTTATCGATAAATTGAAAGTGGCCGTAGATCGCCAAATTGAGAATGAGTTAGCTGCTGAGGAAGTCCTAAGGAAATTGGCAGTCGAAAATGCAAACACTGATTGCAAAAAGGTACTTCAAAGTTTGTTGAGTACAGGACCGAAAGAGTTGGCACAAATGATTGAGGCTTGTGAGGCAGTAGGTAGTACAGCCTTCCAAATGGATGCTTTGGCAGTGAGTGGAGGACGACCGAAGGTTGGCAATTGTTACAATTGTGGCAAACCAGGTCATTTTAAGGCAGAATGTCGTGCTCCAGGAGGAGGTCAACATAAAGGAAAAAACGGGGGTGTTAACAAGCCAAAGTCTTTGTGTCCTAAATGCAAGAAGGGATATCATTGGGCAAATCAGTGCCGGCAACGAGCAACTAGCCAAGGAAAAAACTAATTAAAGGGGAGGGAAGGCCCCCATTTAATCCCAATAGGGAACCTTCACTAATAGAACAACACATTTGGGATCGAAAAGTTGCCACAAAAGGCTCAGCGGGGTTAGATTTGCCATTAGCCTCGTCTATTAATTTGCAATTTCCTGGCATGGTTGAATTAGCAGATACAGAGTTAAAAGGTCCTCTACCACTAAACACTGTAGGTTTTGTTTTACCACGCTCATCAGCAGGCAAAAGAGGGATTTTTGTTATTCCGGGAGTTATTGACAGTGATTACCTAGGTACCATCAAACTTCAGTTATATTCTAACTCACCAGTCAATCTGCAGAAAGGGGAAAAGGTTGCGCAGTTAGTATTGCTTCCATATGTTCAGCAGGAAGCCGAAGACAAGATCCGAGGAGAAGGGGGTTTTGGCTCTACGGATATCTGTATGGAGCCACCCACTGGTTTTGTTACATCGGTGTTTGCTTTAGCTAAGCGATTGGAACTAGGAAAGCCTTTGATTACTTTTCAGGTTAATGGTCGTCCCATATCAGGTTTGATCGATACAGGGGCGGATGTCTCGGTTATCAGAACTGGTGAATGGCCTAGGGAGTGGCCGTTAGAAGAGACTCCAGCAGTTAGAGGGTTGGAGGTCTGCAAGCGCGAAGGTCAGTAAAATTGGTTAGTTGTTCGGGCTTGACCTCCTCCAGCTCATATTAAACCAGTGGTAATGCCCTTACATGTTAATCTGTGGGGACGAGATTTAATCACACAGTTAGGAGGGAAGATCGTGTTTTCTGAAATAGACAAGGATGATTAATTTACTGAAATTACAGCTTACCACTACTGAGCCGGTTTGGACAGATCAATGGCCATTACCAAAGTTTAAGTTAGAACAATTACACCTATTAGTTCAAGAACAGCTGCAGGCAGGGCATTTGGAACCTAGTAATAGTCCTTATAATAGTCCAGTTTTTGTAATCAAGAAGAAATCGGGGAAATTTAGATTCTTACATGATTTACGTAACATCAATGCAATTATTTTGCCTATGGGGCCGCTTCAATGCGGGCTTCCCAATCCAAATTTGATTCCACAAGATTGGGATCTTATGGTAATTGATTTGAAGGATGCCTTTTTTACCATTCCGCTTCATCCGGATGATTGTAAACTTTTTGCTTTCACAATTCCAGCTATTAATAATGAGGAGCCTACTGTTAGATATCAATGGAAAGTGTTACCCCAGGGTATGTTGAACAGTCCAATGATGTGTCAGATGGTGGTGCAATGGGCTTTACAGCCATATCGAGATTTGCACCCAGCTTGGAAAATATATCATTATATGGATGACATCTTGATTGCCGCTCCCGGGGTGGCGGGGACAGTGCAACAGACACTTGGTGAACTACAATCCATTCTTGCTAAAAAAGGTCTTCTGATTAGTCCAGAGAAAATCCAAATACAATTACCTGTCAATTATCTAGGTACCAAAATGAGTGCTGCATTTATCACTCCGCAGCTGGTATATTTTACCTTACCCAAACAATTCACTTATGTGGACTTGCAAAAGTGGTTAGGAAATATAAATTGGGTCCGGCCTTACTTGGGTTTAACCACCACTGAGTTAGGGCCTTTATTTTCTGCTTTAAAGCAAGGGAAGGCACCTAATGACATCATTACATTGTCGCCAGATCAATTAGCAGTGGTTGCTTTAGTGGAACAGCGTTTAACGCAACGCTGGACGGATAGATGTTCAGCGAACATTCCTTTTGCCTATCTTATCCTTCCTGGTCGTTTAGGAACAGGAGTCATAATTCAGGAGGAGAATAGTAAAGTTAAACTTATAGAGTGGATTCATTTACGTCATACTCCAGCAAAATCTATAACCACCCCAGCTCAAAATTACTTTGCCTTAATACAAAAGGGCCGTCATCGGTGTCTCTCTCTGACAGGCACCGAACCAATCAAAATTTATGTTCCGAGACGACTTCCGGTGTCCAGAGGCAACGGTCGTCTGGAGGCTTCTCCTGCCCCCAGTGCCCGAATCCGGCCGCCGCCGAGGCCCCCAGGGGCCAGGTGTTCCGAAAAGGACACCTGCCGCACGGACGGCTCGCCAGGGGTCTCCCAGCCGACATACAGGACTGGGGGGACCGATGCTGGCGCGTCCTAGGCTCGGCGGGGTTTGGAGGCCACGGGCCACGCCATTACTTCGTCGCCTGGGCCGCTGTGCCCGGTGACACCGGGCTTTGGATTTATAACTGCAGCAGCCTGGTGGTGAACAGGAACGGAGAAGAATTGAGGAATGGAGAAGGAAGGGATATCGTAATGCGAGTGGAGTGCTCCGAGTGCGGGGGTTTTCTCCCTGCGGCTGGAAGGAGCACGAGTCATTCTGGAGAGAGAGAACTTAAAATAAGAAGATTACCGGTTTTGTGGAGCTCTGGAGAGAAGAGGTGATGGAGAAATTTAGGAGGGAGGGTTTGAGGCCCCCCCTCCCTCTGGGGAACAGTGGTGGCGTCCAGCTTCCGCCTTCACTATGAGAATTTTGATGACATCACTTCCCTTCGGCTTCCTGGTTGGCTAACTGTACTCTGGACTCGGTGCTCCTGTGAGTGCCCCCTGGTGGATCCGGAGGAAATTACAAGGATACTGTGCTTGCCTGAGGATTTTGAATTTTTTTTTTTTTAAATGGCAAAAGGTCAGAGACCAACTGCTGGAGAGATGGAGAGAATTCTGGAAAAGTTATCCAATATGGACAAGAAACTGGATGATTTGCAAAGAGGCCAAACGGAAATAAGAGCAGAAATTGTGACTATCCAAAAGGATTTAAAGGATACTCAACAAGTCTCAGCAGAAAACAAGCAGAAAGTGGAAGGTCTGGAGGGTGAGATGCGGGCAGTGCAGAAAAGAGAGGAGACGACAGGCAATGCTGTGCTTAGACTACAGATGGATAAAATGTCTTATTTCCTTAGGTTTCAAAATTTGGAAGAAGTGGACCAAGAAGATTTGAGAGATGTTGTGACTAAATTGTTGGGAGAATTTCTTGGGAGAGGTGTTGATTTTATGAATCGGGATGTGGATCGAGTTTATAGAGTTAATTCACAATATGCACGCACACATGCAGTTCCCAGAGAGGTTCATGTCAAATTTGTGAGAAGAGAGACGAGAGATGAAATTCTTAGAAAACATAGGAGTGGGGCACTGACTTACAGGGGCAGGGAGATAGCCATTCTGAGGCAGATTCCCAGACAGGTACGTGAAATGAGAAAGAAATATTACTTTTTGTCAAGCAAATTGTACCAGAAGGGAGTAGGCTTCAGATGGCTGATCCCAGAGGGATTGATGATTTTCCGGGAGGGCATTATGAAAAAAATTAGTACAATTGCGGAGGCTACGGCCTACGTGGAGGAACACAAAGCCCTCCTGGGATCAGAGGGCCCAGGAATTGAAGAAGGGAGGTTATAGACCATGGGGGAGGCGGCTGCCGCTGTTGCGGCCCTGGAGTTGGGTCAGGCTGAACCCAGAGTTCTGAGATCCAAAACTAGGAAGTGATAAAGATATTTGGTATTGTGTTGGTTTTCCTTATTCTCTTTTGTACGATATTCTGTTTATTCTTGACCCTTCTTTATTGCGTATGTAAGATTTGTAAACTTATCTACTTCGTGTCACCTGCTTGCCATATGGCTGTTGTATGTGTTAAAAAATTTGAGTAAAATTCTTATCTTGAATAAGAAAAATGAAAATTTACCATACCTGATATGTATTTGTATAAACCTTTTTTGACCAATAAAAACTTTTTGAACAATAAAAAAATTTATGTTCCTATGAATTTGCAACTTTGGCAGCAGATCATTATGGAAAATGAACCCCTACAATTAGTTTTGGGGGACTGGCCAGGGGAATTTTCTTGCCACCCCCCGGCTGACCCTCGTTTGGCCATATTTCAAAATGTGGAAATTACAATTAAGCCTTCCATGTCGCGGTCTCCTTTACCTGCTTTAACAATATTTGCGGATGGTGGGAAGACCTATGGTGCCTGTGCCTGGCAAACGGCGCAGGGCCAATGGACAACACGTATTACCCCACCTCAAACGTCACCCCAACGAGCAGAATTAGCTGCTGCCATTTTAGCCTTTCAATTGCACCCTCACGTACCTTTCAATTTGATTGTGGATAGTTTGTATGTCTATAATTTGCTTGTTTCTTTACCCTGGGCTTACCTGTCTCCGGGTATAGACACTATTCTTTATGGGTTGTTTTTGACCCTACAGCAATTGCTGGAAAAGCGAGCACACAGTTATTATGTGGCTCATATTCGCAGTCATCAGCCTTTCCCTGGTTTGCTGACCGAGGGAAACAATAGGGCTGACTCTGCTACACAGGTAATGACTGTCCTTACCCCTTGGGAGAGTCATGATTATTTCCATCAGAATGCCAAGGCGCTCAGCAAACAATTTAACATCACTCTTCCAGAGGCCACGGCTATTGTACAACAGTGCACCTCGTGTGCGCAGCTTGGCCCTAGTCCTCAATTGGGAGAGGGGGTCAACCCGCGTGGTCTTCATCGCAATGAGCTATGGCAAATGGATGTTACCTTTTATCCTCCTTTTGCCCCATGGAAATATCTTCATGTGTCTATTGATACCTTTTCTGGTTTTCTTTTTGCTTCCCCGCAGCGGGGAGAAGCCACAAAACATGTCATCAATCATTGCATGCGATCCTTTTCTGTGGCGGGTGCTCCGTCGCAATTAAAAACTGATAATGGCCCGGCTTACACCAGTCAGGCTTTTGCTCAATTTTGCTCTAAATGGAATATTCGGCATGTTTTTGGCATTCCTTACAATTCCACTGGCCAAGCCATTGTTGAACGGGCCAATGGCACCTTAAAACGTATGCTCGATAAAATTGGAAAAATAGAAAGGGGAAGTGGGGGTTTACCCGCACTGCAAAATCAGCTTAATTTGGCCCTCTACACTTTAAATTTTTTAAATCTTGGACTTTCTCCTTCTGCTTCAGTGCCGTCACTCACGGCGGCAGAGAGATTTTTTTCTTCTTCCTCTACAGCTCTAAAAGAAGAAGTCTTGGTTCGAGTGAGACGATTGCCTGATCGACAGTGGTCCGGTCCCTATCGTTTGATTACTTGGGGTCGCGGATACGCTGCTGTCCAAACTCCAGATGGCGTGGCATGGGTCCCTGCTCGTTGTGTTCGTCCTTATCATCCCAGCTTACAGCAAAAGGATCGATCGAGCGGGGGACCTGGGGTGGAGCCAGAACAACTTCCTAAAGGATCTCCACCTCACAGTAAAGAGTCTTAAGTTGGATAATTGCTGGATTTGTATGATGATTCCGCCACAATCTAAAGCGGGTATGCCTGTCTACTCTTTACCTGTGAATGCATCTGGATGGTCGGATTTATGGGCCCCCGAAACTAAACCATTGTACTTGAATCCCATGGTATGGCCCGATTGGAATGGTACTGGTTTACTTCTTCCCGCCCTTGAGCTTCATTTGAGTCATTCGGCGTCTCTTTGTATTCGGCGCCTTACGAATGGTGCATACTTGGGAGCCATGGTTGCCTGCGACAAAGTTGTACCAGCGGATGTCCCAGCAATGACTTGCAACGCCGGTCGCAATGTTTCTGCTACCATAACTTCTGGAGTGAACGCAGGACAATCCTGCAAGAACTTGAACGTCATGGGGGACAACGCAGAATGCTGTAACGGCCGTACAAAATGGGCTAATCCTGTGTTAAAACACCATGAATTTGTAGGTAAAATTTGGTTTGAGATGATGTTCAAATGGGAAAAAGAAGGACACAAAATTTTACCGTTGCCTAAAGGGTTGTGGTTGATATGTGGTGACAATGGCTACCAGATGTGGCCATCTGAGTGGTCTGGTACTTGCACAATTGGATACATCATACCGGCAATATCTACGGTAAAAACTTTGCCAAAAACCAGACTCAGAAATCGCCGTGACATCGAAGATTCGCCTTTAACTCTTGGAGGAAGTTTGGCGACACAAATAGCGCGAGGGGCACTTCCACCATTGGGAGTGGCTATGAACTATCGAGACCTACATGCGCTCAACAATTGGACTGTAGCAATGTTTAATCAAACTGTATTAGCTTTAAAGTTGGTAAATCAAGAACTTGCTGAAGTGCGAAAAGTTGCTTTGCAGAATAGATATGCATTAGATATTATGTTAGCAGCAAAAGGAGGTGTTTGTGCGTTGATTCATTCACATTGCTGTGTATATGTACATGATAATGAATTGAATATCACTAAGACAATAACTGTTATGGAACAAATGATTAAGGATAATCCCTTGGTAGGGACTGGTTCGGTGCATCAGAGACATATGGGGAGCCATGTGGTCCTGGCTGCCTGATGGGTCCTGGATCCGAGGGTTAATTATGACAGTGATCATGGGTATTATTGCTTTGACTGCATTATGTTGTTGTGTACAATGTTTACCTTCATTGCTTGCTACTTTTAGACAATGCTTTAAGCCAAACAAACAAGCTGACATTCATGTAATAAGAACTGAGGTTTTTGGTGATTCTTCATATCAAACAAAAAAGGGGGAGATGTGGGAATAAAATGGCTTTTGCTGAGTACGTGCAGGAATGCATGAGAAGTCAGTTAGATCTTCTGCCTGCATGGCAGAAGAGATAGCTTTGTGCAAAACAAACATCTTGATAAAGCCTGCGGTTTAGGTTAAGACACACAGTAGATAATGAATGTTTCCTTCCTTTATCTGTATCATGAAGCTGCCGCCTGGCAGGAAATGTTGCAATGTCATTGTTCTTTGTGTCCCCCTGTGCTATACTGTCTCAATAAAAGAGTGGTTAGAGCTTCGGCTCGGGACACTCACCCCAAGGAAGCCATGAGTGTCGGGTCTTAATGAACACCTACATCCCACAAGCTGAATTTAATTTGGAAAAAAAAATGAGAAACTGAGCAAAAATAAACCTGACAGACTCATTTATTCCTATGATAAGTATATTCAGAATTTCAGATCTTTTGTGTGGATTAATTTTCTTTGAACTGAAATATTGTTGAAATTAGAACACTGTCAGTTGCCAGGACTACAGCAATTATTTCCAAGCATTGCACTTTTGCTACTTGACTTTAAGTTCATTTTTAAAATCATTTTATTAAAAATTATAGTTGCAAAACTAATACAAAATAAATATAAGGTGCAGAAAAAAATGAAAAGAAAAATGGAAAATAAAGAATAAGAATATGGTAAAAAGGGGGGGGAAGAAATATATAAGAAATATATAAAGAAATATCGGTAGTCCTCGACTTACAACTTCATTTAGTGACCGTTCAAAGTTACAATGGCAATGAAAAACGTGATTTATGACCGTTTTTCACAGTTATGATCTTTGTAGCATCCACATGATCATGTGATCAAAATTCAAATGCTTGGTAACTGCTTCATATTTATGACCTTTACTGTGTCCCAAGGTCATGTGATCACCTTTTGCAATCACATTCCTACAAGCAAAGTCAATGGGGAAACTAGATTCACTTAAAACAAGTTACCAGGTAAAAAGGGGGAAAACCTCACTTAACAAACGTCTCACTTAACAACAGAAACTTTGGGCCCAACTGTGGTCAAAAGTTGAGCACTATCAGTAACTTCTCCCTTCAACCCAACTATGAAGAATTTTAGTAACTTATCACCTCCTGTTAAAATGCATCTAATGATCTCTTCTTTTCATTCATCTCTTATCTATAAACAAACCTCTAATGCTCCATCTTTACAGTGCTGATCAGTAAAAGTCCATTAAGGTTGGCAGAGTTCAAGAGAAGAACCTTTCTATATCATTCTTATAACCTGTCATTTTTAAATTCATTTTCTGATCAGTCTCAATCTTGTCAGGTAAAACACTTTCCTCTTTTATAATATCTTTGTAACACAGTAGATCTATAGAGGCAGACACTCTTAAAATTAACAACTGGGTTCATTATCCAAAATATCCTTAATATGCCCAATAATAAAATATTTTGCTTCATTCTGTATTTATAAGTCAAATTTATGGGTTCTTCTCCTTTATTATAATCTTCAGTTCCTTCGGGTTCCCTCATTCTCATTTTATCATGCTTTTTTTTAAAAAAAATCAAATTATTTTTTCACAAGAATTCTTATTAATTTCAAAACTTTATTTCAAATCTTAGTCCATTTATAACTTTATAAAATCAAACTTCTAATTACCTGTTTATTTTTTTTAAAAAAAACAAGTCCTTAAACTTGTATTTAAAGCACTGAAGAAAACTCAAGTTGATTCAAAAGTTCCTAATAGCTAACAGGTAGTTAACAAGCAATTTCTAAATGTTTAGAAAAGGAAGTATGTGAAGATAGGGTCCTTAAAGGTTCCAAAGATGTTTTTAGCAAGATGGCTGTTCTCTTGTCTCTCAGAGCTGTAACTCATTGGATACTGTTGTCTTGCAGTCTTCTTGCAAGAAGCAACTGTCTGGTGCATTTTGGGGCAATCTCAAATTAATGAATGTTGTAATTTAACTTGGAGCCATCACATTTTTTTTTCTAATTTTCATGTCTGCAAAATGTCCCCTTGCAAAAATAGAGCAAAACTAATCTTACTTAAAGTTAAAATTTACCCGAGCATTCTACACCAATAGTCATAAAGTGATCAGAATTTCTCGCCCAAGCTAAATTAAATCCTGGGAGACTGAGCTCTGCTGAAAATAGATAATTATGAAAGTGTTACATCTGCATAAAGCAAAGATTAATAGGCTTTTCTCAATAATTGAAAGTGATTAGGTTACATTAGTAATTCCCTACATTAGGTGCAGCATTTTCTAGGAATATTGCTGAAATATTTCACCAACTATGCCCATACTTTCTTTCAATCCTTTGTTTGCGAAATTATTTTAAAGCTATTTTTCTCTTTCTTTCCAGGATAAACAAACCCAAAACCACTGCTCTGAGCAAGATGTTTTTTTCCCCTCTTCTTTATCAAGTGAGCCCTGAGAAGAGGAAAAAAAAACTCAAAACACCGTCACTTTAAATTGAGAAGCCAAGAAGCCTCCCAACTGATCAGCTACAATGAAAAAATCAGGACTCGCTTCTCAGCCAGGAGATCGCTTGGCAAAGACGAAGGGGGGGGAAAAACGCTGTCACTTTAAATTGACAGAGCTGGAAGGTCCTTTCTGGGTCAGCTGAACAACAAATTGGATAAGTGGAGGAATTCTTATACGGTTCAAAGTTTTTGAAGTTTTGGGGTTTCTGCAACATGGGCTTTGTGTTTCTAAAAGGGTTTGGGCAATTTCCATTGTGAAGTATCCTGTCTTGAATGAGTTTTCTGCCTGCTTGTAAATGGAGCCGAACTTCCGGCTTCCACTTTCTATGATCTGTAAGCACCGGTAGCTGTTTTCTGCTCACAAAGTTTCCTTTATGCAGCTGGCAGGAATGTGGAATTCCAGGCAGGTTCCTGGTTAACAGCTTAATTATTTCTTAATTATCTAATAATATTTTATTTGGGAAATGAAGAAGGGGGAGTTTGATTCCTTCCCAGAAGAGATTAGTGGGGTGGGCAGGGAATGGGGATTTTGAAGTAACCTTCCCCTGGAGTGGGGAGGAAATGGAGATTTTAGGCTTGCTGTCAAACATCAGCCATAATACTAATGATTGTTTTGTACAATATGCAGGTTGTATTACATGAATGGCTATTTTATATGTGAAATTATGACTGAAACCTATATAGGTTCACACTGTCGGGAAGTTTGTCCTTTGTTTTAGGTTGTTTCTCTCTTTGTTGAGTTTCCACCCATTGCTTCTTGTTTTGCCTTCTGGTGCTTTGGAAAATACTTTGCCCCCCCCCGCCCCCAAATTTGGAATGGGTATGTTAGTGAAGGCTAATACATCCCATGAGGACCCAGATTGTTGGGGGCAATAAGTTGACTTTGTATATAATATACAAATGGATGAAGATTATTGCTTGACATAGTGTAAGCCGCCCTGAGTCTTCGGAGAAGGGCGGGATATAAATGCAAATAAAAATAAAAAATAAAAAAAATGTTTTGAAATGCTAGGAGTATAAAAAAATTAGACATGACTCCCATAAATACCTTGGGGAAAAGGTTTAGCTTCCTTTGATGCATACAGAAGGTATCTTATCCAGGATTAGAATTTGATTCATGTAATTCATGTAATTCAAATAAACAATTTGGCTTCAGGAAAAAATTATCATGCAATTTACAACTTCTCCACTGTAAAAACCTATGGACTACAAATCTTGATCTAGGTAAATCAATAGATGCAATATACATAGACTTCTGTAAAGCTTTTGACTCAGTAGTACATGATAAACTTCTCCTAAAATTAAAATCCTATGGAATTTCAGGACTCTTACACAACTGGATATCTGCTTTCCTGTCAAACAGACAACAAATAGTTAAAATTGGTAATGCTCTATCAAATCCTGTTCCTGTCAAGAGTGGTGTTCCTCAAGGTAGCGTTCTTGGACCTACTCTCTTTATAATATACATAAATGATCTTTGTAATCATATCTCAAGTAACTGTGTTCTCTTTGCTGATGATGTCAAACTTTTCAACACCACTGACAATACATCCACAATTCAAGAGGACCTTGATCATCTAACTGCTTGGTCTAAAATTTGGCAACTACAAATCTCAATCAGTAAATGCTCAGTCTTACATATTGGAAGGAAGAACCCAATCACAAAGTACATGCTTGATGGACATTGCCTCGCAGATGACCCCCACCCTGTCAAAGACCTTGGAGTTTTTACATCTAACGATTTAAGTGCCAAAGCCCACTGCAACTATATAGCTAAGAAGGCTCTAAGAGTTGTTAACTTAATTTTACGTAGCTTCTTTTCAAAAAACACCACGCTACTGACCAGAGCATATAAAACATTTGTTAGGCCAATTCTTGATTACTGCTCTCCTGTCTGGAACCCATACCATATATCTGACATCAACACAGTTGAGCGTGTCCAAAGGTATTTTATGAGAAGAATTCTCCACTCCTCCGAAACCAATAAAATACCTTATTCCACCAGACTTGATATCCTGGGTCTTGAAAACTTGGAACTTCGTCGCCTTCGACAGGATCTGGGTTTAGCATATAAAATCATCCGTTGTAATGTCCTTCCTGTCAATGACTTTTTTAGTTTCAATAACAATATCACAAGAGCTACCAACAGATTTAAACTCAATGTCAACCGCTCCAGTTTAGATTGCAGAAAACACGATTTCTGTAACAGAATTGTATATGCTTGGAATGCATTACCTGACTCTGTGGTTTCTTCTCATAACCCCAAAGGCTTTACTCAAAAACTGTCCACGGTTGACCTCACCACTTTCCTAAGAGGACTCTAAGGGGCGTGCATAAGAGCACAAACGTGCCTACTGTTCCTGTCCTATTGTTTTTCCCCCCTATGTATATATATGTTTATAGTACCTTGTTTCTCCTCATATATACGTTCATATATTATATAACCCTTTATGCAATGCTTGTATATATTGTTACGACAAATAAATAAAATAAAATAAAATAAATAAATTTAGTCTTGGTTTTACAGAATGCCAAACATCATGATTTGTTGTTGAAAGTCAGAATGCCAAACATCATGATTTGTTGATGAAAGTCAGAATTTACTCATTGGACTGTGGCCACATCAAGTTATAGATGTCATTTACAAACCATAAAAACCATAATGGTTGGATTCACACATCATGTGAAGCCAACACCAATCCAATAACAATATTAGATTAGTAATGCATTGCATAATCTCATCCTTATTGATTGTACTTCTCTGAATTTTAAAGAGGAGTGGTTTTTTTATATCCTATTTGAAAATGCCCAGGATGAAGTCTGAGACCTGCATGCAGACTCTGTGCTCTATCAGTGCGTTGTTCCCTTTGTGACAAATCAATATATGTTCCTTCACACTTAAAGGTACTTTATTCATATTGTGATTGGCCATTGGACCAAACCAGTAGTTTCAGTATGTAAACAATTATAAATTGATATATTAATCTATATGAAAGTAGGAAAATTTGGTTTAAAAGTTAAATATGGGTGACATATTGTTCCTGTATTTCTTCCAAAAGTGGGGGGATCTTATTGTTGCAGGAGGGTTTATATAATAATATATGCAAAGGATCAGATTTTAGGACAGTAATTCCATTACTTTTTTAGGCTATAGCTCTTTATAGACTTGTGAACGATCAGTGAAATTAGGATAAGTAGATTTATGGGGTTAAATTATGTATAACCTAAGAATCTTACTTATTTGAATTATATGTGTCCATTAATAATTTTTTTGTTTTTATTTTGTAATATAACAAACCATGTGTTCTAGATGTCTAGATCACTTTTTTTTTCAAAATTTCATAGCATATTCTACTTTAATGATGTAATCTGAGAAGGTTACACAGCTATTTGATGTTTGCTTTACATTTCGTATAATTAGGTACTTGGTTCCAATTCTCTGCCTCAGAAATTACTTCTTAAAATAAATTAAAGATATTACTTAGATTTTTTCAGTGCAGAATTGAAAAGTGAAAATTTTCTACTTGATCAGTTTGTTATAAATGATTTAAATGACATTACAAAATCTTGACATGTTTGCAAAATTTTTTCTCTGTGCCTTATTTTTCTTTTTTCATTTTTACTTCGTAGTGTTTTAGTGAATCTGTCTTTATTTCCTTTTAGGAATTTCCTGCGATATATAAATGATTACAGCTATCCTTGACTTATGACTGGTTGCTTAGCAACCAAAGTTACAACAGACTCCCAAAAACAATTTACAACACGGTTTTGAAGTTCTAAACATCCATCCCCAGTGAACAGTGAACATGTGATCACATTTTGGGTACTCAGCAACCAGCCCTCATCCTGGCCAACTGCTATGGATGTTTGACTGTGATTTATGCTGTTTTTGCCAGAAACCAGCATTTATTTTTAATTTCTGGCAAAAAAAACATTCTACAATGGGTTTACTTAATAATTGCAGCATTAAATTACGACCAGCAGCTTCATTTAACAACTCCTGCCAAAAGGTTGCAAAATCAGATGTGGTCATCTGGTGACCTGTTTTATGATTGCCACAACTTACAACCATAGTTGCATGGTTCAATCACCTTCATAACTCAAGGACTATGCATAATGTTTTTTTTTACTGGTTCATTTTGAACTTTATGTAAAGCTAATTAAAAAGTACACTGTTCCTTATTGAATTTACAGCTTTGCTGCAAGAATTGGGGATATATAGGTTTACTTTATTGGGCTCAGAAATAGAAAAAGATGAATTTTGGGCTGGAAAAGCAAAAAGAGCTTTTCAGAAAGAAGGCAATGTCAAACTTAGAAAAAATTATGAAGGATTTTTCTATAGCAATAAAAATCAGAATAATTAAAATAATAGTCAATGAACCAAAGTCAAATAAAAAAGTAATGGAGTAATATTCAATGAACAAAAATTTATATATTTTAAATAAATGGTGCAAGTGGTGATTGGATTAGAAAAAACGATTACGTTTCAGAGTAGAAAGGGCAGATAATGGATAATCTGGATACATTGTATCAAGGAGGTGATAAATTAATAATATCCTTGAAAAAGCTAAACTCATTATAAAGAAAGATGAGAGGATGAGCATTTTTCCATGTACTCACTAAAACTCAAACCTAATTTGATGGTATATAATAGCCATAAAAATTATATAAATACATAATGATGAAAAAATAGTGAAACGATTTATAGAAACAGGCTGGAGTTGACCAAAATCAACATCAAAAACGGAATTTATTTTAAAAGAAAACAGAATGCTATTTTGCATTATTCTGCAAAATTAGAGAATTTTAATTTCTTTCGGTGTCTGATTTAACTCACAGTGCCATCTAATGGGCTTTGTCAGAAATTGCCTACAAAGCTTTTTACAGCCAGTTTATGATTCTTTCTCCACTGCTGAATTGAGATGCCCATCCTTGAATTGACAGAGAACTATATTGGCATTAAATTTTCTCTTTGCATTTCCAGATTCTTCCTTGCATTTATTACCTGTGTTCCTAGTCACTAAATTTACTTGACTTCCCTCTAAATAATAGGTAACAGCCTAATAAGTTTTATGCACCATGAAGCTTCCTTGGAATGCTAATACCACTTTAAAAAGCTCAACTAAAGATGGCCTATGAGAGTGTTCTTTGTACACTGGAAGCACAATAAAGGCAAACTTTAAGAGCACAGCAGAAGAAAAAGTTGTGCCCACAGGTTTGCAAATAGCCTATTTAGTTTATTTAATGAATTTAGCATCAGCTTTCTTCTGCAAGAACCGTCTTAAAACAGGGGTGTCAAACCCTGGCCCATGGACCACGTGCGTCATGTACAGCCATGCCCATCCCAACTCCGCAAAGGGGGAAAATGTCATGAAACATCGTGTGACGGCAATGTGTTGCGATGAGTTTGATACCCATTCTCTAGAAGATGTTCTGGGACTAGAATTCCCAGATAGCAAAGCAATTTCACACCAGCTTCATTAAATTATGTAGCAATTATAAAATGGAAGTTTCTTTTTTTATAAGATTGTTTTTGTAAAACCATTTAATAACTTTGCTGAGCTCCTGTGTGACTTTTGTATAGAATAGAATAGAACTTTTTATTGCCCAAGTGTGATTGGACACACAAGGAATTTGTCTTGGTGCATATACTCTCAGTGTACATAAAAGAAAAGATACGTTCATCAAGAATTCTAAGGTATTTAATGATAGTCATAGGGTACAAATAAGCAGTCAGGAAACAATATCAATATAAATCTTAAGGATACAAGCAACAAAGTTACAGTCATACAGTCGTAAGTGAAAGGAGATGGGTGATGGGAACAATGAGAAGATTAATAGTAGTACAGATTTAGTAAATAGTTTGACAGTGTTGAGGGAACTATTTGTTTAGCAGAGTGATGGCTTTTGGGAAAAAACTGTTCTTGTGTCTACTTGATCTGGTCTGTAGTGCTCTATAGCATCATTTTCAGGGTAGGAATTGAAACAGTTTATAATAATAATAATAATAATAATAATAATAATAATATTTTAATTTGTATACCGCCCTTCTCCCGAAGGACTCAGGGCGGTGAACAGGCAGATAAAATATAAATACACACAATAATTTAAAAACAACCCTTAAAAAACTAATTTAAATGCCCAAAACGTTAAAAAACATACTCCCCTATAAAATAACACAATTTTAAAAACCCATCCAATAAAAATAAAAATCAGGCTAGTCCAGCCATATGAAATAAATAAGTTTTAAGTTCGCGGCGAAAGGTCCTAAGGTCAGGTAATTGTCAAGTCCGAGGGAAGTTCGTTCCACAGGTGAGAGTTCACAGAGAAGGCCCTCCCCTGGGGCCGCCAGTCGACATTGTTTGGCTGACGGCACCTGAGGAGTCCCTCGGGGGGAGCGTACCGGACGATGGGAGATAGAAGCCGGCAGTAGGCGGTCCCGTAGATAGCCCGGTCCTAAGCCATGGAGCGCTTTAAAGGTGGTCACCAATACCTTGAAGCGCACCCGGAAAACAACAGGTAGCCAGTGCAGTCTGCGCAGGATAGGTGTTATGTGGGAGCTCCAGACGCCCTCAATAACGAGCCGCTCTGAACTAGCTGAAGTCTCCGGGTGCTCTTCAAGGGGAGCCCCATGTAGAGAGCATTGCAGTAGTCCAGGCGAGAGGTAACAAGGGCATGAGTGACTGTGCATAAGGCATCCCGGTCCAGGAAGGGCCGCAACTGGCGGATCAGGCGAACCTGATAAAATGCTCTCCTGGAGACGGTCGCCAAATGGTCTATCTAAGATGTGAGGGGGTCTGTAAATATTTTCACAGCCCTCTTTTTGACTCGTGTAGTATACAGGTCCTCAATGGAAGGCAGGTTGGTAGCAATTGTTTTTTCTGCAGTTCTAATTATCCTCTGAAGTCTGTGTCTGTCTTGTTGGGTTGCAGAACCAAACCAGACAGTTATAGAGATGCAGATGACAGACTCAATAATTCCTCTGTAGAACTGGATCAGCAGCTCCTTGGGCAGTTTGAGCTTACTGAATTGGCGCAGAAAGAACATTCTTTGTTGTGCTTTTTTTATGATGTTTTTGATGTTAGCTGTCCATTTTAGATCTTGCGATATGGTAGAACCTAGGAATTTTAAGGTCTCTACTGTTGATACTGTGTTGTCTAGTATTGTGAGAGGTGGAAGTATGGAAGGGTTTCTCCTAAAGTCTACCACCATTTCTACGGTTTTGAGTGTGTTCAGTTCCAGATTGTTTTGGTCGCACCACAAGGCTAGTCGTTCGACCTCTCGTCTATATGCGGATTCGTCATTGTCTCGAATGAGACCAATCAATGTTGTGTCATCTGCGAACTTCAGTAGTTTAACAGATGGATCATTATTGATGCAGTCATTGGTATACAGAGAAAAGAGAAGTGGGGAGAGTATATAACCTTGGGGGGGGGCTGTGCTAATTGTACAGGTATTTGATGTGATTCTGCTTAGCTTCACCTGCTGCTTCCTGTTTGTTAGGATGCTTATGATCCACTTACAAGTGTGTTCAGGTACCTGTAGCTGGTTTAGCTTAGTTAGAAGAATGTCTGGAATGATGGTATGAATGCTGAACTAAAGTCTACAAAAAGGACCCTTGCGTAGGTCTTTGGCAATTCAAGATGTTGTAGGATGTAGTGCAGAGCCATATTAACAGCATCATCTATTGATCTATTTGCTCGATATGCAAATTGCAAGAGGTCTAACAGCGGATCCATGATGGTTTTCAAGTGGAACAGCACTAGCCTTTAAAAGGTTTTCATGACTACAGATGTTAGAGCAACTGGTCTGTAATCATTCAGTTCCTTGATGGTGGGCTTCTTCGGCATGTGTGGTACTGGATACTTTTCATCCTCACACACTATATTAAATCATAATAGATAAACTTTTAATATATTTTCTGCAAAGAGATGTTATGCACCAGAAACAAGTTCCTTGTGTGTTCAATCACACTTGGCCAATAAAAAATTCTATTCTATTCTATTCTATATAACATTTTTAATAACATGGTAATTGAAAATATAGCATGATTTTAATTGTTTTTTTAAAAAGATAAAAAAATCTTAACAACGCTCACTTCAATAAATTCAGTCACTTTTTAGCTCCCATCCAATGTGTCAAGGCAAAAGCTTTGAAAAGTAAAATATCTTTTTTTGTAAATGTAATTGTCCTTATATTTAGGACAATTAACAGAGATCTTTTAGATTGTATACATTATACTGTTTACTGAAGAAAGAATAATTTTCTTCAATGTGATGCTCTCCACTACAAGTCTTAGGATTCTCAGCCAGCATGGCTATTTCATTTAGAAACAGGATCCCATCTGGAGCACACCGTGCTGGGTAACAATGCTCTAATAATAATAATAATAATAATAATAATAATAATAATAATAATAATAATAATAATAATAATAATAACAACAACAACAACAACAACAACAACAATAACAATAATAATAATAATTTAATTTTTATACCGCCCTTCTCCCGAAGGAATACAAGGAGAAACATTTTGTTTCTGCAGCAGCTACGTAGATGACAACAGGAAACCCCGAATTAGGACCAGAAGATAGAACCAGCAGCTGATACTCAGAGATTACTCATTCTGTTGCTTATCTACAGAGCAAAGCATTAGATTAAATATCATAAATTAAAATAGTATTAAATATGCAGAGATTGAAAAAGGTCATTTTAATCAAAAGTAAGTAAAATAACTCTTACATTTCATAACACTCATGGAATTGCATGATTTGAAATTTCAGCGAATGTAAAATGTCTCTAAATAACTTTAATAATAGACGACTGAGCACTATAATCTATACAAAACATTTTCTTAGCATTGAATATATCCTCCCTTCTTCTACCTATAACTTTGTTTGAAATGTTAGTGTAATAATAAAAATAAGACTAATTTATTGCATCGTATCTTCAAAGACAAATATTATTTTTAATTCATTTGTCTACTACTGAGCAGAAAAGACTAAAGTTAATATTGGGGATTAAATAATCTAGAAATTATATAGTATTAGGTGAGAACTAAGTATATATATATATATATATACACGCACACATATTACTTATTATACACGCACACATATTCCTTAAAGGAAGAAACAGCTGCGATCACACATTACTCCTAGAAGCATGAAGCTCTAAACACCAGCCTGAAGATGACGCATGAGACTTCGTCAAAACGTCACCAAGACACTTCCAATTTTACGTGGGTGAAAACCCGAATAACCAAAGACCTACATAAAAACACCCGCGAAAACCTCAGAAAACACACACACACACATACTTAGTTCTCACCGAATACTATATAATTTCTAGATTATTTAATCACACACACACACACACACACACACACACACATATATATATATATATTTGTTTATATATATTTGTTTTCTGAGGTTTTCGCGGGTGTTTGTATGTAGGTCTTTGGTTATTCGGGTTTTCTCCCGCGTAAAATTGGAAGTGTCTTGGCGACGTTTCGACGAAGTCTCATTCATCATCTTCAGGCTTCAGCTTCGTGCTTATATATATATAATCATTTAACAATCTAGATAATTTGCTAAGGAAGACTTCTTAGGCAGAAATTGACACTTTTGACTGCAGCCAGTCATCCTCCAATGGGACGGATGCAAGAGGCCTACTCTTGTTCATGTTGAATGGTTATACTCTTGGGAAATAGCATTGTCTGGTCCATCCCCTATTTTATTATCCTGAGCTTCCAAAGCTGTATTTGACAGAAAAGTAAAGGGTTTGGTTCTTGTTTCTTCAAATATGTAACTGATTATAAGGTCTTATTCAAAGCTTCTTGATTCTAGCTCTGTAGACTCCCTTTTCCAAAAGAACATCCTATTTTCATCAGCATCTCTTGTTCTTGTTCCTGAACTCATGGAGCCAAATCCTATTCTGACTCAGATAAGTAGGTTGTGGCCTTCAACCTTCCACAATTTTTGCCCACAATGTTAGCATTTATAAACTGAACAGAATTCAAAATAACAGAAATAGTTTCCAAGGTTATAGTCATTTGACCTGCTCCAATACTAAATTTTAAGTTAAGGACATTTTCAATATTTTAACTATAAATTGTTGACAGAAATAAACTGATTCTTGTAGTTTCACTCTAGCAGGTGCTGCACAGCATGGAAAAGCAACAACAACTGGATCTGTTTTGGGGAAGCAGAGGAGAGATCCTTCAGAAGGAGGCTTTCAATCTGATCTATCTGAAGAGCTCCTTTATTTTTTTCCCTCCATTCTATAGTTGCTCATCTCAACAAGTGACTCTATGCAGCATACATCATAAACATTTTTAAAAATCTAAATCACTACAAAATAAATATATGTGGTTGCTCAGTAGAACTATTGCCATGGCTATTAATAAAGCCAAGAAACTAGGCCCTTAACAAACTTGCAGCTCCAGATCCAGGCGCACAATCAGATCTCTATGACCTTACCTGAAGAGAACCTTGATTTCTGAAAGGAGACCAGAAGTCAGTGGCTATGGCAGAAAAGGCACATTTCCTGGGATATTCCTCGACTATGTAAACCCATAACATGCTCAGTCTGCTGGATCAAGTTCGATGAGTAAAAACAACTGGGAGAAGATTGTGTCTTAGGTAACCTTTAACACTATCAGTCAATGTAGTTTATGTAATAGTGATGTTACATGTGTTCAATATCTGACATTTGCCACCTGTGCAGCCATATTCTGTACCAGTTGATGTTCCTAATGCTCTTCAAGACACACACATGTAGAGTGTGTTACAGTAATCCAGATGAGAGCTCATGAGGGCATGGGTGATTATGAGCAAAGCCTTCTGATCCAGGAAAACGCACAAATCATGCACAACTTTGAAGTGTGCATAGCTCCCCTGCCCAGGCCATGTCTGCCATTTGTGCTTCTAGTAACAGCCTTGTGTACAAGAAGGCCCCCAGATTGCACATTAGGTCCTTCTGGAGTATTACATACCCAATCCAGGACTAATGGTGGAATCTTTTCACCAAAAAATCCAAATACCTTAATATATTCAGGTTTCCATCTACTTTATCACAGATAAAGTGATCCCTTGGGAGACAAATTCAATCTCACAGAAGATCAAGAAATTCAGACTTTTTTAAAAAACAAAGATAAAATTATATATCAACAACTGAGTTCAAGTATACAGATATGCAATGTGGATTAAAATAATAACAATACTATTAAATCATGGTACTATCATGGCATGTACACTTGTTAAAAAAGAAATCCTGAAAGGGAAGATTATTTTTCCAGACAGGCCATTGCTACAAATTAAGTACTATGTCCAAACTCTCCAAAGAGATTGTACAGCAATAGCTATTATTATTATTACTATTGTTACTACTACTATTATTATTATATCATTACACACTTGTATTATTACAAATCCTTGAAAAATTCTAATGAACAATTAGGTCTTCATGAGTAATGCCTGAAATACTGATGAAGGCTGAAAGATGAAGGATAAAGAAAATAACTGTCAGCACAACTTAGAAAACCATGCAGAAATTCCTGGCTACATAATTACATATTTCTGCAAGACAAATGACATTCTGAAATAAATGTTCTTCAGCTTCAGTTTCCTAGACTTCTACAAGTTGGATGTTCTGCTGTGCAAGCCTATATGGTTTCTTAAATGAAATTCAGTAGAAAAGGAACATTAGCCATCATGCTAGCCATCCTGAGATCCAATTTTGTTCTTGTTAATTATCCAGACATTTCAAAATAGCAATATCAGCCTAAAATATATGACATCTGATGCTCCCTGTAATTTATTAAACTGTTATAAGCTATTATCGCTGTTAAAATAGAAACAGATCCAGTTATTAGTTGGAAGAGATCAACTGGAGACGAAGGAGAAGACATGAAATTGGCCAAATATTATCTATATGAGCTGCAGTAGCAGGGATGAAATGAAAAATTTGTTACTACCGGTTCTGTGGGCGTGGCTTTGTGGGGGGAGGGGGTAATTTGATTGGGTGGGCATGGCCAACTTTTTTTTAACTTTTAAAAGCATTTTTTCTACAACCTCTTCGGCCAAAGAGGTTATAAAAAAATACTTTTAAAAGCCTGTGATGATCAGGCAACTCAGCTGGGATCGCCAGAGGAAAAAAACTTTTAAAGGGTTCTGATGATCCCAGCTGAGCCGCGTGATCACCAGATCGCGCAGCTCAGCTAGGGTAGGGGGGGTGCAGGGATTTTTGCTACCAGTTCTCCAAACCACCTGCCGCCATCGCTACCGGATCGGGCGATCCGGTCTATTATATTCTGTGGGTTCCGTAATAATTGAGGCTCCCCAGATGTTCACACATAACGTTTATTTTAACTCACAGAGACCAGCAACAACCAGCAGACCAGGCCTGCTTTGACAGCCCTCTTTATATTCAGCTCCAAAAGCAGGAGCCAATCAGAACAGAACAAGAAACCATCTCCACCACTAGGGGCCGCCACTGCTGGTGCAGGACATAACACGGTCCAAACCAGGAGCATTTCACCCCTGTGCAGTAGACATTACTTTCTTTAATTTAGTAGTAATGTAAAATATTTGTTTTAATGCCAAACATATAAATGTGTTTTAATATAATGGGATATAATATAATATAAATTCTTCTGTAACAGGGTGTCAAACTCAAAGCCCACAGACCCGTGATGTAGTTAGATCTGGCCCACAGGGCCACCCTAGAAGTAGTGAAGGACCAGCCCGCGGTGCCTCGGCGTGGCCCAAAGTCACTGGGTGCTGATCTATAACCTGGTGGTGGCCATCCGGGCCAGAACACGGTCAGCCTTAGATCTGCAGAGTTGTCTTGGAGGCAGCAAGGGGCCCCATGCTGCACACACACACAAGGGGCAGCAAGCACATGGGGCCTAGTATCCTTGGGAACCATCTTACCCCGCATGCTGAATATGTTTTGGGTGTTTCCCTTTCACCCAGGATGCCAGGATGCTCACCACCTCCTATGTGCATGCCCAGGGGAGCCATGCCCCTCGCTGACTCCAGGGCAGCCTCACGGGTCAGATCTAAGACTGACTGTGTTCCAGCCCAGATGGCTACCACAAGTTGTAAATTAGCACTGCACCCGCACCACCTCCTCCATGTTCCACTCCCTCTGACCCACACACTTTGCCTTCCCACACACATCATGAGTAACCTGGTCAAGGAGAGCGAGCACAGCATCAGCAGCCTCGAAGAGTAAGTGGAGCCAGGCGCCCCTCAGGGAAGCGGAGCTCGGCTGGGGATCCCGGTGCCCTGGGAGCTTGAGAGTCAAGCTGGGAGCTTGCCACCTGCCCTAAGTCTTGGGCAGCCCACCCCACCATCCAGGGGCATTCCACGTGGCCTGAGAGTCCAGCGACGCCCCTCTGGTAGACAAGGGGGTTGGCACGCGCCCTTGTCTTGCCTTCCTCCATTGGAAAAAATGTATCCCCCGGCCCCACACGGGCCACCATGAACACCCCCTGATGCGAGTATTGCTGAGCAGGCCACACCCAACCCAGCCAGACCCATCCAATCAGCTGTGACCACCCAGCCATGCTTACCTGGCCCCAAGGTCAACCACAACCCTGATGTTAAAATTAAATTGAGTTTGACATCCCTGATGTAGATTATTGCTAATTATAGAAATTCTGCACAGAAATGGCAGAAACATGTTGCTATGTAATCCATTACACAGATAACATAATTTTTTTCAGATAACATAATTTTAATTACATTTAATTGCATGAGTACAAATGATATTGACTAAACCCTGAGATCCATGTAACTTTAGCTCTTCTTTTAAGTGTCTTAGCTGTCTCTTTTGCATTGATTTACTCCAGATCTTTAATCTTAATCTTAAAACCTATGAAAAATTCAGTATTATGTTGCATTTTTATCATATTAACATGATTTAAACCACGTGAAGCTAGAGATCTTTGCATATGTCAAGAAAAAGAAGAGTGCAGTTGACAAGCTTGTTCTTGTTATGTAAACAGATTTCAAGAGTTTGTCAACTTGAATAGCTATAGTAATTATTCCTTGTTTGCTCTTTGATGGAGCTTGAGGTTTTCATGTATCATTAATATTTATTAAAAATCAACAGGCATCCACTGACGCTGAAGGTTTTGCAAAATACTATTCTTCAACAGAGACCCTCATTATAGATTCAGGCAAATTTGTAGTATATTGGGTTATTGTTCTCTTTTTTTTGTTTTGTTTTGTTTACATTTATACCCCGCCCTTCTCCGAAGACTCAGGGCGGCTTACAGTGTATAAGGCAATAGTCTCATTCTATTTGTATATTTTTACAAAGTCAACTTATTGCCCCCCCAACAATCTGGGTCCTCATTTTACCTACCTTATAAAGGATGGAAGGCTGAGTCAACCTTGGGCCGGGCTCGAACCTGCAGTAATTGCAGGCTACTGTGTTCTTAATAACAGGCTTTTACCAGCGTGAGCTAAACCGGCCCTTCATAATTGATTGATTGATATCTTATTAATTGATTGATTAATTATGTTTGAGATCTAGCATTGCTACTCAATTACCTTGGATTGCCTGTATATATTATAATTCTTGTAAATTCATTGAAGCTAATTCTTCAATAGATTTCAGGAAAGCAAGAAGCAGGAATGCCTATCCCTGACTCATTGATTCTGATCGACCGACCAACCAACAGACAGACAGACAGACAGACAGACAGACAGATTCTTCAATATAGACTACCCTAATTTCAATGTTCTGCAAATGCATAGACTTCAACTCTCAGAATTCCCCAATAAGGTCATAGCAGAAAATTATATGTCTTGAAACCCCCACTACACAGTGGATTCTGCAACTGAAAAGGTCTATACTAAGGTATTCATTTTTATATGCAGATTTTCAAAAGTATTTTATACGTAATATTTCTAAACATACTTAATCCAAAGCATTTAAAAATTGTAAAATAAATTTTATATATTCACTCTATAAATTTCCCAAATATAGATTTAGCAAATGATAAGAAACAGTGCTGGATTTCATGAATTATCTGCCCCAACAAATTCTGCTTTGTTGTATTGTTCCCCACCCCACAGGATTTGCAAGTGAATAACGGATCTCATGACTCTTCATGGCAGAAATTTTTATAGTCACAATTTGGCTAAAAAGGGATTTTAATTGTGGGGCTCTTCAGGATCTGCAACACAGGAAGACACATCAGCTGACCACACTGACGATATTTTAACGATAGGCTTTTCTATCTTTAAAAAAGTGAAATGTCTATATACACTGGAATATCATATCTCTTCCGTGCTATTCATATGTTCATATTTTTAACATTTAAAGTTATGTTGTAATTTGGTCAGAAATTATCTAATTTGGGCAGACTAGGTAAACAATAATCTTTTCCTGGTTTCACAACTTTCTATATCCTCGTTTCTCTGGCTCCATCAACAGTTCTTGATAAATTCTGCATAATACTTTGTTAGGTAATTGACAAGAAAACTTCAATGAATTGTTTAATCTAGATCAGTTTTGACCAGAACCAATGAGACTTTTAGTCTGTTGAATTGTTGATTGCAGCTTCTTTATTCTTGTTTCGCCTATGCTTTGTACCTTTGTACTTCCAACCATAATAACTGTTTCTCTGCTTGCCACTTTATTATTTTTCCCCTTGGAATGTCTTCTCAGCATTGAGAAACTTAAATTATGTGGGGTTTGTAACTTTGTAACCCCTTCTCCTGCTATTCTTGTTCTCTTTTATTTTCTCATCTCTCGGCAATCTCTTATCATGCTGATCTCTCACAAGTATCAGCCCCCTTTTTATATAACAGTTTTCTTCCAGATAGCAATCAACTCCCCTATTTAATATTCCACAGGTCCATCTGCTTATTCTAGGCAGATGCTTGTCTATATCCTACAGGACATGCACTCTGTGAGTAATGCTCACAAATGATTTGGTGAAAGGCAAGCAAGCATTGCTTTCTTATCAGGAAAATAATTCTAATACAGACTTGTGTTGTGAATATAACACATAATATATGAGCTGAGATTCATTTATCAAGTAAGTAGGCAGACAGAAAAAGAGAGCTCTCATTAAACAGAGAAAAGGAAATTTGAAAACCAATGAATTATATACAGTAGGTGAATATAAAAGTCATTAATATGAAATGATTAAAGCCTATTGGTTTGTACAGAATGGCGAAAGGTGTGCAGAATTTAGATCCACTGACGGCAAGGTGAAATGGTATGTGGGAATGACCTTGGGAGATGGGAGGGAGAGCCACCAACTAGACAACCAATTTGAAAAAGATACTTCAGCCCACAGAAGGAAGAAGGGTGTGGGAAAAGGTTCAGAAAGGACTTCTCCTAGTTTTCTTGAGAATAAAAGGAAAGGAGGGGAAAAATACTTTCAATGTTGCAAGTTTATATTAATGTAACCTTACAATACAGATGGAGCTAGTACTCCTGGTTATTTCTTTTCTGGACTACCTTGCAGGGCTAACACTAGGTTGCTTCAAGGTCTTTGTGGGCACTCATATTATATATCTTAACTCCTTACAGAAGCCACTTAGGAACCACTTAGGTGGGAAGATAACTTAGGAAGGGAAGTGTTCCGTGCACCTCAAAATATTGTCATGCAGGCCACATGAATAGAGGGATAATGCTGGCTCCCTTGGCCAAGACATGGTGATGAGTACCATGCCCTAGAGCAGGGCTGTTAAACTGGCAGCCCACAGGCTGGATGTATCACATGCAGGCCACACCCACCCCAGCTCCGCAAAGGGAAAAAACATCGCAATACATCACATGACAGCAACGTGACCCAGTGAGTTTGACACCCGTGCCCTAGAGTTAGATACGACTGGACAAGGGAAGCCTTTACTTTTTTCTGTAGTGAATGCATTAGTCTGGCGAGATTCCTGTCAATAGGTGAGTAGCAATAAATATATCATTTTGGTCAACTATGTGGTTCTTTGTTCCCAACAGATACTTACAGTAATAGTAGAGTTAACTCTGGGTCTATCACTGCAATAATTATCATCATCATTATAGTCAATTGCATGGCCATCCAAATGCTCAGACTGGATTTGGTTTGGCATTTTTATCCACCTGTTGAGTCCTTACCAAGGACGTGAAATAGGCAGATGTGGTTGTTAAAGGTATTGTTGAAATATGTAAGGTGTTCAAAATAGGGCTGCCTTTTGCAATTGACCAGTGGTGATTTTGTTAATTTCAACTGGTGTGCCAGTTGTTTTGGAATGGCACTTATTACTATGGATAATAGGCACCCAAGGCACCTATTACTGTTGGTACTATCTTTGCTTTCTTTTGCCACAGTCATTCTATTTCTCTTTGCAGATCTTTGTATTTTGTTATCTTCACCAGTTTTTTGTCTTCTGTTCCAGTGTCTCTGGGTGCTGCCACATCCATTATCCAGATTTTTGTTGTTGTTCTTAAATTTAGGCTGTTATGTAGCAGGTACCTGTTGGATTGAATTCTAAAATCCCAGAGCAATTTAACTTCTTCATTTTCTACAACTTTAAATTAATATTGAATTAACAACATTAAATAGTCATTTTTCTGACTCAATTCTTTGTTGTGAAGGGTACTTAACTTATTTTTTATCCAAGGATAACCCATGTTTTGAATATTCATTTCCCTTGTCGTTCCCACCTATGTATTTTCTAACACAAAGCATCAGTTTTTAAAGATGCTTCTCAGGACTATCGTAGGGAACAGATTCATTTGAGTTGGGAAGAGGCTGAACTAGAGCAGCCACATAGATAAAAACTTCTCTGAATAGCACAAGTTGTTCTGCATTCATAAGGCTACTATTAATGGCACTCTAATCTATCTAAGGATAAAAAATTGTGCCCCGTCCCACCTTATTAAGTAGACTGACCAGTGAGATTCTTAAGACCTCCATTCAACAACATCTGGGTTAAAATACCACTTCTCTGTTCTGTTCATACCATTGAGTAATTTGCTTTAACATCAATGTGTCTGATTTCTGAGTAGAGAGGTTTATGAATCTATATTTTATGGCTAATGATGTCCCAAGCATTTGTACTGTAGATAAGAAGCGAATTAGTGTTAGCTTTGAGAGGGGTTATAATTATGTAGTAGGTTGGGTTGAAATAATCAACAGTTGTTCCATCAGTGGTGGAAGGTAATTGCAGGAAATAGCCTATTCATAGGTGTGGATCACTTTTAAATGTCTTAACATTGATACCTATTGGAACTTAAAGAAATAATACCTTATCAAGTAGTAGAAGAAGGCAGTAAAATAGAAAAATGCATGAAACACTGGAAATGTTGAAGGAATAGGAGGGTAAAAAAGAAACAGAAGGTGACAGTAAAAGTAAATGGTATGAAGACTTCTGGAAGAATGGCAATGAAAGTCATGGGTGTAATGCTTGAAAATAGAAGCATTGCAAGGGATTTTTTGGTATCCAATGCTTTCTCATGGAAATGATTCTAAAATTTGATAATGCTGCCTCTGGAACTTCTCAGAACTAGAAATGAAAAAAATGTAACAATATAATACATATAAAGGCCAATTCCAATACAAAACTTTTAAATTTTGAAATTTTTAATGTGACGTTAAAAAAAAGAGAATAGGTTGAATTATGAATGGCTGGTTGCTTAAAACTGTATAGGAAGAGACAAAAACCCACATCTGTTTCAAAAACTGGGACCGCTAGGAGCAAGGAACATCTCTCTATATAAAGCAAAACCCACTCACACCGTAATCATGAACTCTCCAGAATCGTAAAGCCTACCAACTTGAAGTTTAACATGTATGTTCCTCTTGGATTCTAGATGCTCACTAAGAAAGGATTTTTCGAAATGACCATCAGAGCATTAGTATTTCCTTTATTATTGTTAACAGGCTCTGATGCTAAGGAGTTCTACTCCCCCTCCCCACCCTCCCCACCCTCCCCCTCCCCACCAAAAAGAAATCTGTTCCAAATGAAAAACACAAGCAGAGGAGAGGAGTTTCACTTTCAGTTTCACAGCAGGAAGCATTTTTTTGTCTTTTTCATTAAAAGACAAAAAAATTACAGGGAGAGCCAAAAAAATGTTTACTTGGTTTACCTGTAATTACAATCATAGCTGTTGCCAGTCATTAAGTGGCCTACCACATGACCATGCCCGATTTTATGATCTTTTTTGTGGCGGTTGTTAAGCAAATGCTAATGTCATTAACTTAATTCATTGTTTGCAAATGGTGTTTTTTGTGAGTTAACATCAGTTTCTGGCAAAAAAAGAGAGTTATAAATCATAGTCATGTGACCATGGGATGCTGCAAGAATCAATTGCCAAGTGCCCAAAATGCAATTGTGTGATGTTGCTATCAGAACTTTGCTATCAGAACTTCGAATCTGGATTGTAAGTGGCCCTGGGGAGGACTGTTGTAACTTTGAAAGGTCACTAAGTGACCAATCATAAGTTAAGAATTACCTCTATGTTTGCAATCATTGATGAATGAAATGAATAACTCATTTTGAAATTAGTCTGTATTCACTGAGTATGCTTTACTAACTGCTTTTAATACACTGAAATGGGAATGGGATGAGTAGTTGAATTGAACATGTTAAGTTCTGGAAGTAACGAGGCTGGAGACCAGGGTAGTGACAACAGCTCTTTAATATAGGGTGAACCCAGCAACAAAGCTGGGGAAAAACCTCTCCAAACTACTCAAATTTTCTGCTACCGGTTCTCCAAACTACTCAAATTTTCTGCTACCGGTTCTCCAAACTACTCAAATTTTCTGCTACCGGTTCTCCAAACTACTCAAATTTTCTGCTACCGGTTCTCCAAACTACTCAAATTTTCTGCTACCGGTTCTGTGGGTGTGGCTTGGTGGGCATGGCTTGGTGGGCATGGCTTGGTGGGCATGGCTTGGTGGGCATGGCTTGGTGGGCATGGCTTGGTGGGCATGGCTTGGTGGGCATGGCTTGGTGGGCGTGGCTTGGTGAGTGTGGTGTGGCTTGGTGAGTGTGGTGTGGCTTGGTGGGCGTGGCAGGAAAGGATACTGCAAAATCTCCTTTTCCCCCCGATCAGTTAGTACTTGGGAGGCAGAAAATAGATGGGGGTGGGGCCAGTCAGAATTTTTACTGCCGGTTCTCCAAACTACTCAAATTTTCTGCTACCGGTTCTCCAAACTACTCAAATTTTCTGCTACCGGTTCTCCAAACTACTCAAATTTTCTGCTACCGGTTCTGTGGGCGTGGCTTGGTGGGCATGGCTTGGTGGGCATGGCTTGGTGGGCATGGCTTGGTGGGCATGGCTTGGTGGGCATGGCTTGGTGGGCATGGCTTGGTGGGCATGGCTTGGTGGGCGTGGCTTGGTGAGTGTGGTGTGGCTTGGTGAGTGTGGTGTGGCTTGGTGAGTGTGGTGTGGCTTGGTGGGCGTGGCTTGGTGAGTGTGGTGTGGCTTGGTGAGTGTGGTGTGGCTTGGTGGGCATGGCTTGGTGGGCGTGGCAGGAAAGGATACTGCAAAATCTCCATTTCCTCCCGATCAGTTAGTACTTGGGAGGCAGAAAATAGATGGGGGTGGGGCCAGTCAGAATTTTTACTGCCGGTTCTCCAAACTACTCAAATTTTCTGCTACCGGTTCTCCAAACTACTCAAATTTTCTGCTACCGGTTCTCCAAACTACTCAAATTTTCTGCTACCGGTTCTGTGGGCGTGGCTTGGTGAGTGTGGTGTGGCTTGGTGAGTGTGGTGTGGCTTGGTGGGCATGGCTTGGTGGGCATGGCTCTGAGTGTGGCTTGGTGGGCATGGCTTGGTGGGCATGGCTTGGTGGGCATGGCTTGGTGGGCGTGGCTTGGTGAGTGTGGTGTGGCTTGGTGAGTGTGGTGTGGCTTGGTGAGTGTGGTGTGGCTTGGTGAGTGTGGTGTGGCTTGGTGGGCATGGCTTGGTGGGCGTGGCAGGAAAGGATACTGCAAAATCTCCATTTCCTCCCGATCAGTTAGTACTTGGGAGGCAGAAAATAGATGGGGGTGGGGCCAGTCAGAATTTTTACTGCCGGTTCTCCAAACTACTCAAATTTTCTGCTACCGGTTCTCCAAACTACTCAAATTTTCTGCTACCGGTTCTCCAAACTACTCAAATTTTCTGCTACCGGTTCTCCAAACTACTCAAATTTTCTGCTACCGGTTCTCCAAACTACTCAAATTTTCTGCTACCGGTTCTCCAAACTACTCAAATTTTCTGCTACCGGTTCTCCAAACTACTCAAATTTTCTGCTACCGGTTCTGTGGGCGTGGCAGGAAAGGATACTGCAAAATCTCCATTTCCTCCCGATCAGTTAGTACTTGGGAGGCAGAAAAAAGATGGGGGTGGGGCCAGTCAGAATTTTTACTGGCGGTTCTCCAAACTACTCCAATTTTCTGCTACCGGTTCTGTGGGCGTGGCTTGGTGGGCATGGCTTGGTGGGCATGGCTTGGTGGGCGTGGCTTGGTGAGTGTGGTGTGGCTTGGTGGGCATGGCTTGGTGGGCATGGCTTGGTGGGCATGGCTTGGTGGGCGTGGCTTGGTGGGCATGGCTTGGTGGGCGTGGCTTGGTGGGCATGGCTTGGTGGGCGTGGCAGGAAAGGATACTGCAAAATCTCCATTTCCTCCCGATCAGTTAGTACTTGGGAGGCAGAAAATAGATGGGGTGGGGCCAGTCAGAATTTTACTGCCGGTTCTCTGAACTACTCAAATTTTCTGCTACCGGTTCTCCAAACTACTCAAAATTTCCTCTACCGGTTCTCCGAACTACTCAAAATTTCCGCTACTGGTTCTCCAAACTACTCAAAATTTCCGCTACCAGTTCTCCAGAATTGGTCAGAACCTGCTGAAACCCACCTCTGGCTGTCATTAAGCAAGGACTATGCTGAATGGCAAAAGAAACCATTCTGATCTAAATGTATAAATTTGTTCAACAACCTCTTCAGTCTTTCCGCCATAATTGATGCAAATATTTTATAATCTGCATTTAATAATGAAATTGGTCTATAATTCTTTATTTGGTTTGGCAATATCTACAATGGTGGAATGGCTGATGGAATTTGCAAAGATGGCTAAATTGACTTCCTTAATTAGAGAAAAGACAATTTCTGCATTTATGGCTTATTGGAAACCACTTATAGACTTTTTGCTTGAAACAACAACAAAAAAATGCTTATGACCTGATGATTAGAAAAAGTAGATAATAGAAAAGAGAGCTCTCATTAAACAGAGAAAAGGAAATTTTTAAATATCACAACAGAATTAACAGATCCTTTGAGCCTCCAGAAGTTGTGAATGCTCAAACACTGGATGTTTTAAGATGAGATTGAACAACCATTTGTCTGAAATGGTATAGGATTTTCTGCCTAAGAAGGGGGTTGGACTAGAGGACCTCCAAGGTCCCTTCCAACTCTGTTATTCTGTTATTTATAGTCTGGGGAAAATTAACTGCCTCTATATTGCACAGAAAAGACAATAACAGAGAGTAAAATCAGTAATAGAATTTTTTAAATATCACAACAGAATTAACAGATCCTTTGAGCCTCCAGAAGTTGTGAATGCTCAAACACTGGATGTTTTTAAGATGAGATTGAACAACCATTTGTCTGAAATGGTATAGGATTTTCTGCCTAAGCAGTGGGTTGGACTAGAAGACCTCCAAGGTCCCTTCCAACTCTGTTATTCTGTTATTTATAGTCTGGGGAAAATTAACTGCCTCTATATTGCACAGAAAAGACAATAAATGCACCAGATGTAACTTCTTAATTTTGGGCTAAGGTCAAATATTGTACCTGTTCTTACTAATTTAGTATCTGTTCTCTATTCAGACTGACATCTTTGAACATGAACGTGTCTCTCTCATTACAGGTTGTCCTCAACTTATGACCACAATTGAGCCCAGAATTTATGTTGCTAAGTGAGAAATTTGTTAAATGAGTTTTGCCCAGAGGTGAAATGTAAAATTTATTACTACCGGTTCTCCAGAAATGGTTAGAACCTGCTGAAACCCACCTCTGGCTGTCATTAAGCAAGGACTATGCTGAATGGCAAAAGAAACCATTCCTAATTAGAAAAGGGAGATATAGATTCAGTGTGTCAAACTGAAATCTTTTAAAAACATTTTATTTGAAGAAACAATTTCAAACAATTCAAATAAAAGGTTGAAAGCATTAATAAAAGCACACATTATATTGTATAAAATGTAAGATAAAATAGGCAATAATATATAAAGACAATAAATGCACCAGATGTAACTTCTTAATTTTGGGCTAAGGTCAAATATTGTACCTGTTCTTACTAATTTAGTATCTGTTCTCTATTCAGACTGACATCTTTGAACATGAACGTGTCTCTCTCATTACAGGTTGTCCTCAACTTATGACCACAATTGAGCCCAGAATTTATGTTGCTAAGTGAGAAATTTGTTAAATGAGTTTTGCCCAGAGGTGAAATGTAAAATTTATTACTACCGGTTCTCCAGAAATGGTTAGAACCTGCTGAAACCCACCTCTGGCTGTCATTAAGCAAGGACTATGCTGAATGGCAAAAAGAAACCATTCCTAATTAGAAAAGGGAGATATAGATTCAGTGTGTCAAACTGAAATCTTTTAAAAAACATTTTATTTGAAGAAACAATTTCAAACAATTCAAATAAAAGGTTGAAAGCATTAATAAAAGCACACATTATATTGTATAAAAATGTAAGATAAAATAGGCAATAATATATAAAGACAATAACAGAGAGTAAAATCAGTAATAGAATTTTTTAAATATCACAACAGAATTAACAGATCCTTTGAGCCTCCAGAAGTTGTGAATGCTCAAACACTGGATGTTTTTAAGATGAGATTGAACAACCATTTGTCTGAAATGGTATAGGATTTTCTGCCTAAGCAGTGGGTTGGACTAGAAGACCTCCAAGGTCCCTTCCAACTCTGTTATTCTGTTATTTATAGTCTGGGGAAAATTAACTGCCTCTATATTGCACAGAAAAGACAATAACAGAGAGTAAAATCAGTAATAGAATTTTTTAAATATCACAACAGAATTAACAGATCCTTTGAGCCTCCAGAAGTTGTGAATGCTCAAACACTGGATGTTTTTAAGATGAGATTGAACAACCATTTGTCTGAAATGGTATAGGATTTTCTGCCTAAGCAGTGGGTTGGACTAGAAGACCTCCAAGGTCCCTTCCAACTCTGTTATTCTGTTATTTATAGTCTGGGGAAAATTAACTGCCTCTATATTGCACAGAAAAGACAATAAATGCACCAGATGTAACTTCTTAATTTTGGGCTAAGGTCAAATATTGTACCTGTTCTTACTAATTTAGTATCTGTTCTCTATTCAGACTGACATCTTTGAACATGAACGTGTCTCTCTCATTACAGGTTGTCCTCAACTTATGACCACAATTGAGCCCAGAATTTATGTTGCTAAGTGAGAAATTTGTTAAATGAGTTTTGCCCAGAGGTGAAATGTAAAATTTATTACTACCGGTTCTCGAGAAATGGTTAGAACCTGCTGAAACCCACCTCTGACTGTCATTAAGCAAGGACTATGCTGAATGCCAAAAAGAAACCATTCCTAATTAGAAAAGGGAGATATAGATTCAGTGTGTCAAACTGAAATCTTTTAAAAAACATTTTATTTGAAGAAACAATTTCAAACAATTCAAATAAAAGGTTGAAAGCATTAATAAAAGCACACATTATATTGTATAAAAATGTAAGATAAAATAGGCAATAATATATAAAGACAATAAATGCACCAGATGTAACTTCTTAATTTTGGGCTAAGGTCAAATATTGTACCTGTTCTTACTAATTTAGTATCTGTTCTCTATTCAGACTGACATCTTTGAACATGAACGTGTCTCTCTCATTACAGGTTGTCCTCAACTTATGACCACAATTGAGCCCAGAATTTATGTTGCTAAGTGAGAAATTTGTTAAATGAGTTTTGCCCAGAGGTGAAATGTAAAATTTATTACTACCGGTTCTCCAGAAATGGTTAGAACCTGCTGAAACCCACCTCTGGCTGTCATTAAGCAAGGACTATGCTGAATGGCAAAAAGAAACCATTCCTAATTAGAGAAGGGAGATATAGATTCAGTGTGTCAAACTGAAATCTTTTAAAAAACATTTTATTTGAAGAAACAATTTCAAACAATTCAAATAAAAGGTTGAAAGCATTAATAAAAGCACACATTATATTGTATAAAATGTAAGATAAAATAGGCAATAATATATAAAGACAATAAATGCACCAGATGTAACTTCTTAATTTTGGGCTAAGGTCAAATATTGTACCTGTTCTTACTAATTTAGTATCTGTTCTCTATTCAGACTGACATCTTTGAACATGAACGTGTCTCTCTCATTACAGGTTGTCCTCAACTTATGACCACAATTGAGCCCAGAATTTATGTTGCTAAGTGAGAAATTTGTTAAATGAGTTTTGCCCAGAGGTGAAATGTAAAATTTATTACTACCGGTTCTGTGGGTGTGGCCAACTTTTTCTTTTCTTTTCTTTTAAAAGCATTTTTTGGCCAAAGAAAAATGCTTTTAAAGGGTTCTGATGATTCCAGCTGAGCCACGTGATCATCAGAGGCTTTTCTTTTAAAAGCATTTTTTGGCCAAAGAAAAATGCTTTTAAAGGGTTCTGATGATTCCAGCTGAGCCACGTGATCATCAGAGGCTTTTCTTTTAAAAGCCTTTTTCTACAACTTTAAATTAATATTGAATTAACAACATTAAATAGTCATTTTCTGACTCAATTCTTTGTTGTGAAGGGTACTAACTTATTTTTATCCAGGATAATCCATGTTTTGAATATTCATTTCCTTGTCGTTCCCACCTATGTATTTTCTAACACAAAGCATCAGTTTTAAGATGCTTCTCAGGACTATTGTAGGGAACAGATTCATTTGAGTTGGGAAGAGGCTGAACTAGAGCAGCCACATAGATAAAAACTTCTCTGAATAGCACAAGTTGTTCTGCATTCATAAGGCTACTATTAATGGCACTCTAATCTATCTAAGGATAAAAAATTGTGCCCCGTCCCACCTTATTAAGTAGACTGACCAGTGAGATTCTTAAGACCTCCATTCAACAACATCTGGGTTAAAATACCACTTCTCTGTTCTGTTCATACCATTGAGTAATTTGCTTTAACATCAATGTGTCTGATTTCTGAGTAGAGAGGTTTATGAATCTATATTTTATGGCTAATGATGTCCCAAGCATTTGTACTGTAGATAAGAAGCGAATTAGTGTTAGCTTTGAGAGGGGTTATAATTATGTAGTAGGTTGGGTTGAGATAATCAACAGTTGTTCCATCAGTGGTGGAAGGTAATTGCAGGAAATAGCCTATTCATAGGTGTGGATCACTTTTAAATGTCTTGACATTGATACCTATTGGAACTTAAAGAAATAATATCTTATCAAGTAGTAGAAGGCAGTAAAATAGAAAAATGCATGAAACACTGGAAATGTTGAAGGAATAGGAGGGTAAAAAAGAAACAGAAGGTGACAGTAAAAGTAAATGGTACGAAGACTTCTGGAAGAATGGCAATGAAAGTCATGGGTGTAATGCTTGAAAATAGAAGCATTGCAAGGGATTTTTTGGTATCCAATGCTTTCTCATGGAAATGATTCTAAAATTTGATAAATAAAATAAAATAAAATAAAATAAAATAAAATAAAATAAAATAAAATAAAATAAAATAAAATAAAATAAAATAAAATAAAATAAAATAAAATAAAATAAAATAAAATAAAATAAAATAAAATAAAATAAAATAAAATAAAATAAAATAAATATCTGGTAGATGTCGTTTGCTCGTGTGTCTTCCTATGTGAGATGGGGGGGCAGAACACTACTATCCTGTTTTCCCCAAAATAAGACATACCCTGATAATAAGCCCAATCGGGCTTTTGAGCGCATGCAATAAGGCCAAGCACTTATTTCAGGGTTCAAAAAAATATAAGGGTCTTATTTTCCGGAAAACACGGTAATGCATTTCTGTTCAATATGTTCTTCGGCCTCTTCTATTGTAAGGCAAATGGTCTCTGAATTGACAGTAAAGGTTTTTGTATAGGCTGATGTTTTGTTCTTGAAGCTGTAACTGCTGGTGTAATTCTTCAAGAAAAATGCTTTTAAAGGGTTCTGATGATTGCACAGCTCAGCTGGGCATTGGGGGGGGGGAGACAGAGATTTTTGCAAAAGGTTCTCTGAACCACCTGCTGTCATCTCTACCGGATTGGGCAAACCGGGAGTGCTATGGACAGCCAGCGGCCATGTGATATGGGGTGCACGGCTGATTGGTCTGCCGGCAAGGCAGCAAACTGGCGGGACACAGTAGCATGCTGATTGGCTGAGACGCTGACAGCTCCTATATAAAAGAGCTGTCAGCGCTGTTGTTGTTGCTTGTTAACTCGTTATCCAAGTGTTGGAAGCGAGTCACGGTTGAAGGTTTTCTGTCAGTTAATAAATGGTTGTTAATTGTTACCCTGCATCGCCTCCTCATTGTTGTTCTGAGAACACAACAGGGAGCTTTTCACCCCTGGTTTTGCCCCATTTTATGACTTTTCTTGTCACATTTAAGTGAATCACTACAGTTGTTAAATTAGAGTCTGGTTTCCCAACGACTTTGCTCATCAGAAGTTTGGAAAAGATGATCACCTGACCCCAGGATACTGCAACCATCATAAATATGAACCCGTCATCAAGCATCCTTATGTAAATCACGTGACCATGGATGCTGCAAGAATCAATTGCCAAGGGCCAGAGAGGTGTGGAAGGGCCAGAGAGGTGTGGAAGGGCCAGAGAGGTGTGGAAGGGCCAGAGAGGTGTGGAAGGGCCAGAGAGGTGTGGAAGGGCCAGAGAGGTGTGGAAGGGCCAGAGAGGTGTGGAAGGGCCAGAGAGGTGTGGAAGGGCCAGAGAGGTGTGGAAGGGCCAGAGAGGTGTGGAAGGGCCAGAGAGGTGTGGAAGGGCCAGAGAGGTGTGGAAGGGCCAGAGAGGTGTGGAAGGGCCAGAGAGGTGTGGAAGGGCCAGAGAGGTGTGGAAGGGCCAGAGAGGTGTGGAAGGGCCAGAGAGGTGTGGAAGGGCCAGAGAGGTGTGGAAGGGCCAGAGAGGTGTGGAAGGGCCAGAGAGGTGTGGAAGGGCCAGAGAGGTGTGGAAGGGCCAGAGAGGTGTGGAAGGGCCAGAGAGGTGTGGAAGGGCCAGAGAGGTGTGGAAGGGCCAGAGAGGTGTGGAAGGGCCAGAGAGGTGTGGAAGGGCCAGAGAGGTGTGGAAGGGCCAGAGAGGTGTGGAAGGGCCAGAGAGGTGTGGAAGGGCCAGAGAGGTGTGGAAGGGCCAGAGAGGTGTGGAAGGCCCAGAGATTGCTGAGTCACTGAGCCACGCCCCACAGGGGATAAAAGTGGGTGGGGGATGCTCTGTGAGGGACAAAAACTGCATATCGTGAGTTTCGGATGGGATATTTTTTGAAATTAAGGCTTGGACTTTGTGAATGACTTCTGATTACTCTTTGAACTCTTGGTTGCTCCAGCAATGGACTACAGATATGCTGACTCCTGTTTCTAGAGGTGATAAGAAACTTGGCAGGCATTCGGAAGGTAGCTGCCAGCACTTTTATCTGCTAAAGGGATTCAGGTCTGCTTGTAAAAATAAACTACTGGTAGATGTTGTTTGCTCGTGTGTCTTCCTATGTGAGGTGGGGGGACAGAACACTACTATCCTGTTTTCCCCAAAATAAGACATACCCTGATAATAAGCCCAATCGGGCTTTTGAGCGCATGCAATAAGGCCAAGCACTTATTTCAGGGTTCAAAAAAATATAAGGGTCTTATTTTCCGGAAAACACGGTAATGCATTTCTGTTCAATATGTTCTTCGGCCTCTTCTATTGTAAGGCAAATGGTCTCTGAATTGACAGTAAAGGTTTTTGTATAGGCTGATGTTTTGTTCTTGAAGCTGTAACTGCTGGTGTAATTCTTCAAGAAAAATATCAGGATTTGCTAGTGGTGTTTGTCCGCATACTTGGAATGGCAGGTGTGTATTTTATGCTGTATTTCTCTAATTCTGCAGCTGTAATGAGGGGCAGGCCTGATGAGGGGCAAACTGTACAATGAAATCTAAGTATAGGTCACATTTCAAATGCAAAGTTTGGTTGCTGGATTGGCGTAGCACCAAAGGAATATATTATGAACTTTACAAAAGACAAGGTACCACTTGTTAAAATTCTTTAAAATGTGTAATTATGGTGCAGGGTGAATAGAATGCTAGAAGGTTGGAAATAAGGAGAACTCAATTTTTCAGTATTAGGAAAGAGAAAAGGTATAACCAGATTACATAACCCAAAAAGCAAGAGTGGTTTACTGGGGAACGTTTTGCACAGCTCAAGTATAGTTAGTTCTCAAATTATGACCGTAATGGAGCCTGCTGATGAAGGTCATAAGTTATAACAGTCGTAAAACAGGTCACCCACATGGACTTGCCAAATTTTGTGATCTTTTTGGAAGTGGTTGTTAACTGAAAGCTGCAGTCACTAAGGAATGTGTTAAGTTCTGGAAGTAACGAGGCTGGAGACCAGGGTAGTGACAACAGCTCTTTAATATAGGGTGAACCCAGCAACAGGCTGGGGGAAAACCTCTCCTTTTATACAGTTCTACTGGCGGCTTCGTCCAATCAGCAACGTGCTGATTTCCCGCCCAAATATTTAAAGGTACATACATGAATACATAACACTCCTCCCCTCCCAGAAAACACTTTGCCTCTATTTACATATTATTTACATGTTATTTTTCGACGTAGTCACGCAAATAACCTGGGCGTCTCCTAATTCTTTCAGACCTGCGCGGTTCAGTCCTGGGTGGTGTTTTGAGCTGTTCGGAGGGTCTGTTTTCTCCTCCCAGCTCTTTCTCTAGGCCATCGGGCCCTGGATTACTTGCAGACTCTTTTTCTTGGCCATCCGGCCTTGGATTACTTTTGTAATTTTCCCTGTCGTTTCCCTCGGGAACCTGATGGCGTCGCTGGACCTCCGGGACCTCAGCTAAGTCTTGCGCCTCCCCCGGGTCATGGTCAGCTGTGGGTTCAAATAAGGAGTGGTCATGATCTGTTTCATTTGGCTCGGGTTGTTCAGTTATTCGTCTCCTTATCTGATCTATGTGGCGCCTCCATACTCGGTTGTCTTGTAATTCGACCAAGTATGACTTTGGACCGGTTGCTTTTATGATTTGCCCTGCGAGCCAACTTGGGCCGTCCCCATAGTTGCGGGCCCACACTCGGTCGCCTATGCCCAATTCCCTTGTTTTGTCTATTTCCCCCTTGTAACCCTCTGGTGTGTAATGGGGATTCAAACGGTCAAGTGGGCACCGGAGTTTCCGTCCCATCAATAATTCGGCTGGGCTTCTGCCGGTAGCAGTGCTTGGGGTTCTGTGCTGAACAGCCAGAAAGAAATCTATCTTTGTTTGCCAGTCACCTGGCTTGAGCCTGGACAATGCCTCCTTAGCGCTCCGGACGGAACGCCCTGCAAGGCCATTCGACGCAGGGTGGAAAGGCGCAGAGAGGGCATGTCGGATGCCCTCCTCTGCCAAGTATTCTTCGAACTGGGCTGCCGTGAATTGCGGGCCGTTGTCGGACACCAGAGTGTCAGGCAACCCGTGGGTTGCGAATAGGTGGCGCAGGGCTGCGATTACTGCCTCGGCCGTAGTGGATTTCATGAGTATGATCTCCAACCATTTAGAGAATGCGTCGACAACCACTAGGAAGGTATGGCCATGGAAAGGGCCAGCAAAATCAATGTGGATTCTTGACCAGGGCCCTTGGGGTTTTTCCCATTCCCTGACTGGGGCCGTTGGGGGTAGAGGTCTGGACTCTTGGCAAGCCTGGCACTTCCCTACCCTCTCAGCAATCTCTGAGTCCATGAGTGGCCACCACACATAGCTTCTTGCCAGCCCCTTCATCCTTACGATCCCTGGGTGACCCTCGTGGAGGAGGTCCAGTACCTTTCCCCTTAATTTATCCGGAATTACCACACGATCGCCCCATAACAGGCACCCCCCTTGAGCCGAGAGCTCATCACGTTTTTTAACAAATTCCTTAAAACGTTCGCCCGGCGCAGCGGGCCACCCTCTTTGTACCCAACCGAGTACAGTCCTCAACATAATGTCCCGGTATGATGCCCGAGCCACTTCCTTAGATGTGACTGGGCCAGAGTCCAAAGAGTCAATAAGCAGGATGGGCGTCCCCGGAGTGGGGTCTTCGATCGCCCCTGGTAGTGGGCATCTGCTTAACGCGTCCGCATGCCCCACTTCTTTTCCTGGTCGATGCTGTAGCTTGTAAGAATAAGCGGCTAAGAAAATAGTCCATCGAGTCAATCGTGGCGAAAGTGCCACAGGCGTTGGGCGTCGCCAGCCAGTATTCCTAATAGCGGTCTGTGGTCAGTCACAATTTCAAAATCCGCCCAAAAACATATTCGTGGAATTTTTTACCCTGACACAATTGCTAGCGCTTCCTTATCTAATTGGCTATAGTTCCTCTCTGCGGAGGACATTGTTCTAGAGTAGAAGGCTATAGGGGCTTCTGTGCCGTTTGGAAGTCTGTGGCTGAGTACAGCCCCCACCCCGTAAGGGGAGGCATCGCAAACCAGCACTAGGGGCAATGAGTTATGATATTGGATGAGCAGGCTATCGCTCGAGAGCAGGTTTTTTACTGCTTCGAAAGCCCTGTTCTCCGACTTTCCCCAAGACCAAACAGTATTTTTCCCTAAAAGCTTATGCAGCGGTTCAGCGACGGTCGCTTTGTTTTTTAAAAAAACCGCGTAAAAATTCACTAGCCCAAGGAATGCCTGTAGCTCTGCTTTGTTTTTGGGCGCTGGAGCCTTTCTGATTGCCTTGACCTTGCTCTCAGTGGGGTGGATTCCCTTCTTGTCTATCCGGTAGCCCAAGAATTCTACGGATTCGACCCCTATCTGGCATTTGTTTACTTTGACTTTTAATCCGGCTGTCCGGAAAATGCCCAGAACCTTTCTCAAACGCTCCCCCAATTCCTCTACGTTTTCCGCTGAAATCAAGACATCATCGAAGTAGGGAACTACCCCTGGGAGCCCTTGCAGAAGTCGTTCCATTAAGTTTTGGAACAGCCCCGGTGCCACACTCACCCCAAATTGTAATCGGGTGCACTTGAATGCACCCCTGTGAGTTACAATCGTTTGGGCTTCGGCTGTGTTGTCGTCTACGGGCAGTTGTTGGTAGGCTTGGGCCAAGTCTAACTTTGCAAAGACCTGCCCTTGCCCCAAAGAGTGCAGCAAGTGTTGCACCACGGGAACCGGGTAAGCGCTTTTCTGTAAGGCTTTGTTTAGCGTCGCCTTGTAGTCAGCGCAAATTCTAATTGACCCATCTGGTTTTATTGGGGTGACGATTGGCGTCTCCCACTTTGCGTGATCGACTGGTACCAAAATTCCCTGATTTATGAGCTTATCTAGCTCCTTGTCAATTTTTGGCTTAAGGGCAAAAGGGACTCTCCTCGCCTTTAGCCTAATGGGAGCTACCTGGGGGTCTAAGTTGAAGGAAATAGGGGTCCCCTTGTACTTGCCCAGGCAGTCCTTGAAGACATCTTCGAACTCGTTCAAGAGAATGTCTTTCAGGTTACAGTCACTTCTGTAGATGCCAGTCACTCCCATGCCCAGTGCACGAAACCAGTCTAGTCCCAACAAACTAGGCAGAGTCCCCTCGACGATCGTGATGGGCAGGGTCTTCTTGTGAGGTCCGTACTCGACGCGGACAGAGGTGGTCCCTCGAACAGGGATTCGATTCCCCTGGTAGTCGTGGACCCGTAGCCGTTGAGTTTGCAGGTGGCGCTTCGCGACTGATGGCAGTGACTTCGCCAAAGTGTCCCACGACATGATGGTGATCGCTGACCCGGTGTCCACTTCGAGTCGGCACCTTACTCCTTCTATTTTAGGTTTGGTGAAGATCTTCTTCTCCACTCGGGTTGAGGCGCGCCTATGACCACAGTCGTTTGGTTGGTCGCGCTTTCTTGTTTGAGCCAATCGCGGGTCGCCTTTCTGATCCCGCGCTCTGATTGGCCGATTTGAATTTTCGGCGGGAAGGTTGGGCCGCTCGACAGACTTGAGCTAGGTGCCCTTTCTTTCCGCACCGCCGACATGTTGCGTCCTTAAACTTGCAGCGTTGGCGCTGGTGTTGACCTCCGCAGCTTCCGCATTCGTCTCGGTCCTCTTTGTCGCGTTTATCGGTTCGGCAGACCCTTCCTCATCTTCACCGCCGGATTCGGTCTGAATCTCCTCCTGGTGCACTGGAATTGGCTTTGTGCTCGCCTTTGGTGGAGAGGCTTTGCAGTGTCTCCGCCGCTTGGGTGGACATTTCATGTGCTCTGGCTTCGTCCAGAGCGTTGGCCAGCGTTAGGTTGCTCTTTGCTAGCAGCCGTCGCCGCAAACGGATGTCTCTGACCCCTCGGATGAGTTGCTCGAGCAGCACCTCGTCTAGGTCTCGGTATCCGCAGTCCTTGGACGCTTTCCTTAGGGCGGCCATGTAGTCACCGATGGATTCGCCCTCCATCTGTCTTCGCTCTCCGAATTCAAACCGCCGCACGTATTTGGACGGCGTTGGCGCGAAGTGGTTTTTTAGTAAAGTTTGCAGAGTTGGCCACGATACCGATTGTATCGGCGTTGGCTCTGCCAGGGCTTCCGCGATATCGATGACCTCCGGACCACAGTGGCTTAAGAAATAAGCCCTTTTGCGGTTATCTGGAACTCCTTGCAGTTCGTTGGCTTCTAGAAAGCTTTCGAAACGGGTCATATACGTTCCCCATTTCTCTCTAGCCGGGTCAAACGGTGCGGGCGGAGTGTAACTGGCCATCTCCGCTTTTCTGCCCTGTGTTTGCTGGGTTCGGGTCTATCGTGCTTCAGCTCGGTTCTGGTTCTCCTTAGCCTCGAGATCCCATCCTCGTCGCCAGTGTTAAGTTCTGGAAGTAACGAGGCTGGAGACCAGGGTAGTGACAACAGCTCTTTAATATAGGGTGAACCCAGCAACAAAGCTGGGGAAAAACCTCTCCTTATATACAGTTCTACTGGCGGCTTCGTCCAATCAGCAACGTGCTGATTTCCCGCCCAAATATTTAAAGGTACATACATGAATACATAACAGAACATATTTTTATTCATTGCTATGTCATTTGGAGAAAGCAAATTTCCATTTTAACGCAAAATCATTTCTAAGTTTTATCACTATAATTTTACAAAATCACAAACTGATAATGTTTATAACAATAATAACAATAATCTTCTTCTTTCTATTTATATAAGTATTTGAGGATGCTTTACATATGAATCATGAGGTATGATTAATGTGACTTTTATCACCATGGAGGGTGGTTTCCTCATTCCAGTAAATGGGTTAAAAAATATCATAGAATAGTTCAGGATTTGTACAAATGTGACTAAAAACTTGATACCCAGCCTTAATAGTGATTTGTTGGTTTAATAATTTACATATCATCTATTTTTAATATTTTTCTCTACTATTGCATAACTATTATATGCAAAAGAAAGAAAAGCCTCAGGCTTGTTTTAATAATAATAATCTTTCCTGCTTTTCATTACTGCCTACTATAATGTGTATGGAAAAGGTCATCAGGCATTGTGGTGAATTTCTCCTTCAAGCCAAACAGCTTGACAATTTATATTCAGCAGTGCTTTCATGTTTTGTTACATTCGTGGTCTGAGGGGGGAAAATCAAAATAAAAGAATGAATGGAATGTTGTTTTTTTTCAACCTTTGAAATCTACTGTATCTTTGTTATGGGTTGTTTACTGAAGATTCCACTCACAAAATTGGAAGTGGCACATTAGTGTCATATTAGCAGAACATTTTATCTCTATATGAGGTGGCAGGAAGGAAGCCGTACTTTATTTTCCCTATTGTTTTAGCAATGCCATAGAATGAACACATCCTGTTTAACTTTTTATACACACCCTTTAATGACACTTTAGCCTATTTATCTCAGGTATTATAGTTTAATTTTATGTTGCAATATTTATGTGTTATTATTTTTTAAATTTAGTTCTATCCTCCAGGAATCAAAACTGGTATACATAGCATTTCTCCTCCATTTTTCCCTACAACAACAATATAGTGGGAGGGGAGAAAGAGTGATAGGCCAAAACTAATCCATTGAATTTCCATGGCTGTGTGAACCCGGGTCTCATCATTCTTAGACCAACACCATGCTGCTTTTTACAGCTTCCTTGAATGTAAACACAACAAACCGTATATTTTTTCTTGATCTGACCAACATTTTGGAGCAAACCCACAAGATTTCAAAATCATATATAGCATTCAGCTTTAAAGAAATATATAGGGAGGCAGTGTCTCTCCAATTATGAACCTCAGGGATTATGTAAAACCATGGGAAGAGAGTTCCCAGTCAATTCTTGCAAGTCTTTTCCGAGCAGAATAGCTAGTCTGATGTAAAACTATGCTGAATGCAAAGCAACACAATGTTTTTAGAGCCCTCAATGCAGCCTGAATGTTCTTTTTGTTTAAGATGCTTTGGCTTCTAAACAAAGCTTTGACTATTGTCTGGGCTGATTGTGTCACCTGACATTCACTTTGCAAAAGGAATTATGATGGAACTGTTGTTCAAACCGTTGATTGGCCCAGCCAAATGCTGGATTTGTTTTTCTCTGGTGCAAAGTAGCCAATTATCATACAAGATGGGAAACCGTAAACTGGTTTATTCTGTACAGCACAAAGAGATGTCCTTGTGGAGGGTTGTCAAACTGGCAGCCCATGGGCCAGATGCTTCATGCACAGGGCATGCCCACCCCAGCTCCGTGAAGGAAAAACCATCACAAAATGTCATGTGACGGCAATATGACGCTGCGTGTCCTTGGGGGGACTAAATTATAAATCAACAGACCCCAATACACAAATTAGCATACTTTTTATATACATTTGGAAAACATAGGCACATGATAATTAGCCACCAATATAAAATATTTGCACACATAGAAGAAGATGGCCCTCCCATCATCTACTGTAGTGGGTGGGTTCATTACTAAAATATTTTAGCCCTCACTCTTCTGTCTCTAATTGATAAGGCTAGTAATGAAGTAAGTAAAACCTTTTAGCTGATTTATTTGCAGTAAGAAAGGAAAGTTAATCCTGAATCAGCTGCTGACCTGGTACAAGTTCCTTGACAATGAATCACATGATCCTCCAGCACTGTAAAGGGAGAACAAGGGGCTCAAAAAAAAGAGACAAAAAAATGCAATTAACAAAAATTGACTTTCTGTGGCTCAGGGCAGCCACTCCAGATGAAAGAACACTGAAGAAAGAAAATTGTAAAAATGAAAGTGGGAGAGATTACAAGCATCAAGCAAAGGACTGGAAGGAAAAGAAAAGATGGGCTATATCTTTATCTCCTAGCTTTGCTAGGAGAGTCCCAAGAGCAAATTACAACCTGCCAGTATTTCGCAAAGAGCAGCATTTTAAAAACAGTTGTGGAGAAATCAATTTAAAGAAGGGTTGTCAAACTGGCAGGCCAGATGCATCACGTGCAGGCCACACCCACCCTGGCCCCGCAAAGGCAAAAAACACCACGATACCTCACAATACATCGTGTGACGCGATCGAGTTTGACACCCGTGATTTAAGGCAAGTCAACACTGTTTTCTTTTTTCGCTCCTGATTTTAGCAAATGGGAGTGGCAGCCTTCAAAATGGAAATCAAATTTCAGTAATTATGTGAAAGTGAGCAAGCTTGCCCTTCCCATTAAACGTATTATTTTTAAAAAAAATCTCAGATGAAATCATTTTATATTTATAAAGCTCTGGGATTCTATAATTGTTTTATTTGAAATATATTTACTCATAAAAATAAATGACATATTTATTTCTTGTCCAGCCCCCAATAAAATCATTACTTTTAGGGGGGCACAAATATACTTTGAATCTTTTAATCCAAGCATTTGCTTGGAAACAAGAAAGTCAAGAAATTCCAGGCTTCCAGGCATATAGATTTCCTTTCATGATATCCCTATAGCAGTTAATTTATTTAGAGTCAAGGAGCAGGCCTTCTGCTACGTGGTACATATTTTACACCAATAAATATGTAAGTTTAGTGCAGTGGTTGATGGATTCGGCTAGAAGCCAGACTGAGAGTTCTAGTCCTACCTTAGACACAAAGTCAGCTCTTGATCTTAAACAATCATACCTTCTCAGCTCTAAGAAGAAAGCAATGGCAAACCATTTATTAAAAAAACCTTGCAAGTATACTGAAGAGACTTGTCCAGATAATTGCTAAGAGTCAACAGTGACTTGAAGGCATTAAATTCACACACAATCACATATGAAAATGTAACAAAAGTAATCCAATCAAAATATACAGCAACCATGTTTTGTGTTCCTCACCCTTTATCATTCCTAATTTGGCAGGAACTGGGTTTTTTCCACAATATTTGTCATTTGAAATAGTGCCCGAAACACTATTTCACTTATTCTCTCTGATAAGTTTATTTCCTCTGTGAGAAATGTGCATCCTTTCATTGACCTGTTGTGGCCTCTTAGGCCAATTCCTATCAATGTATGATCAGAATGTGACAACTGAGTGTTGTTCAAAGAATGCTAGTTTAAATTCCAGAGGAAGGGAAGATGTAAGAGACGGAGAGTTTGGTCTGAGAAGAGTTTGGAATTCCAAAGAAATTTTTCCACCTCTTGGTGGGAAAAAAGGGGTTACAAATAGGTATTTATTTCCAGAGAAGCCACAAATTAGCAGCCTGCATACACTTTATACAATGTACATAGCGAAAAGTTACCTTGCTATGACAATTAATAGGATATACTAAAGAAATTAACTTAAACCATAACCTTAAAATAACTTTTCACTACCTTTTAATATTTTAAAATCATGTTTGTTTATTAATTATTTGTTCAAAGATGGGACATTTTTCTCACACACTGGCCAAGTCATGTTATTGTTGCCTAGAACAGAAGCCCATCACTAAGTAGTCTAAAAAATACAAATAAAATAAAATAAAATAATAAAATAAAATATTTGTGCTTTCTGAGATTTGGTGTGTTTCTGTAGTGTTTCACTCTAACCACAGAAACACACAAAATTTCACAAAGCTGTATGTGGCATTTTGTGTGTGTGTGTGTGTGTGTGTGTATGAGTCAGTTGTGTTGTGTTGCGTGTGCGCGTGTAAAGTGTGAAAGTTGATTTTTGAACTTTTTGTGGCTGTGTGAGGTTCCTGCTTGTTGCAGGGGCTATTTTGGGTGAAGGGCAGCTGCTTTTACATTGTGTGTGAGTCAATTGTGTTGTGTGTGTGTAAAGTGTGAAAGTTGGTTTTTGGTACCTCTTATTGTTTTGTATACTTCGTTTATTATTTTTATTATTTATTGTTATTGGCCACGCCCACCCAGTCATGACCACCAAGCCACGGCCACCAATTAAGCCACGCCCACGGAACTGGTAGGGAAAATTTTTAGATTTCACCCCTGGAATAATCACTCCTGAAGAATGAAGGAAGCATCAGGCTCATGACCTTGGTGGGAAGAAGAAATCCCTTCTAAATTTCCTGCCAATGAGAAATTACCCCACCCTGCAACTCCAGAGGAAATACTGAGAGAATCTCTTCACTCTGTTTCTGCATAACTGGATCTGATATTGATAAATAAAATTAATTAGCTCAGCACAATACTGTAGGGATTCAGATGGTGACATCAGCCATAACATAATCATATCTGGTTTCTCTTCAATTACTCCTGATTTGTTGAAGTTAACTTTATCATTTCATGTTTATACTTGAATTCAGATATGTATCAATTACAGTTCTGTATGTAGCCTTATTAAGGGTGTATTTAGCTCATGTCTCTAGGCTCTTTTTGCGGACAAAAATATTTTTCTTAAGAGTTTTCTATCACTGGAATCTTCTGTGACTTCTAGGACTGAGTTCAATGATGATTTTATAAATAAACTATGGTTTATAAATTACACTGGTTCACATTTCACATTAAGCTGTAAACTATAATTTATGAAGCACATTGGCTAGTGTCATACAAAATATATTAAAACACAAACAAGCAAATTACATTTGGCTTAGTATGATCTGTATGACCATAACCTTGGCATGGAGTCAGAGAGATAACCTAATGTTATGATTTCTGTTGCCTCAATAATAATCTCCCTAACTGAAATTTATTGTTGGTAAGTGGTGCTAAGTTAAATAATAATGTATATTCTATAAAAATATGAGTAGGGTGCTATTGCTTAAAGGATAGTGGTGTTCGTATTCCTCTTCTACTAAATTAGCAGAAAGGGTTAAATCAGATCTAATTGTATTATTGATAAGGCTATGGCCATGATATGAAAATATGCAGGATAATTACTTACATAATCCTGATTCTGGTCAGTTCCTACCCTGTTCTTCATTCTGCTAGAGTTTAGTATTGCACCAGCATGTCTTTACAAATATATTTGGGATAGTTTTGCCAGACCCTGTTGTTAATTCCTGTAGTTCCTTAGCTGGCAGATTTTCTGTCCAAGGTAACACTTCACTCATCTTATCAAAGGAGTTAACAGAAGTTTCAATTGTCTTCATTCATTGTCATTTTTCAAACCAAACAACATCCACCCCCCAACTTCAGGAAATGAATGTATTTTTTTTAAAAAAAACTCAAAAGAATTAGCAGTAACATATTGCTTTATGGGTTTTTTCCCCTCATCTTATTTTCTGCATTTTTTCTATTCTAGCTAAGCAGCATTTCAAGCCTACAGTACGTTCACCCCACCTCAAAGAGTTGTTGCTAAGAGAAAATACAACACTGGCAACAATTTGATTAGTCAGAAAAAGGCTTTTTGTTTTGCAGAAAGTATTTTTTTCTTCACATAAGAATAAGCATACAGGATTTGCCAATAAGCACACATTTCTTAAATTAGGATAATATGAATGTGACCTTCTGCTTTTGTTTAACTATGCAACTTATTTGCTCAATAAGTGTTCTTGGAAGACTAAAGCATCTTCCAGAGGTCCATATTTGCCCCTGAAATCCCTGTTATTTTGAATGGCTTTCAATCTTTTCCATTCTTAAAATTATAGTACCATTGCCACTCTCAGTTCATTTGTTTTTGTTGTTAGTTGCGAAGTCGTGTCCGACCCATCGCGACCCCATGGACAACATTCCTCCAGGCCTTCCTGTCCTCTACCATCCTCTGGAGTCCATTTAAACTCATGCCTACTGCTTCAGTTCATTTGTAGTAAGCTACAAATAATAATGGGGGGAAAGAACTGTTGCAGTTGTTATTGCTACTGGGTTGTTGTTGTTTTTAATCTATACTCTTTCAGCTTAGAGCTAATATTATATCACTTCACAAGGCAACTGTTGGTTTCTGGACTTTGGTAAGATAGCTATTTGGTTCTTCTGCCTCCCCTGCACACAGAAGCAATTATAGAAGAATAAAAAAAACCCTTCCTCCTGCTCCAAGAAAAGAAGAAAAACAAGTGATTCAGAATCCAATTGTAACAGTAGGCCTCAACTCTGTTAGGGATAAGCTGGAAGTCAGACTGAGGAAAGCAATCTTTATGTGGGGATTTCAGAAATGGTACTTTTGTCACAAAGAGATCACTGCTTGAGAAATACCGAGCTGGCATCATAAAATCCAACTATAGCTCATTGCTACAGACTGAAGGATACCGTTTAATTTCAAACAGTTCTGCAGGATGTCTTTTCAAAGCTGACCCCCTTTCCTAGCCCATTCTACTAATGACGCAGTGGCTATGTGCATCCTGTCACATGTCAAGGTCAATGATACTCAATAGTACATTCAGTTGTTACAACTTTTTCTGGCTTGGGTTCTGAAGCTACCAGTGATTGCTGAAATTAATGAAATTAAACCCAATAAACATCTGTAAGTCCAATATCTATTTCTCCTGGTGCTATTCAGAATATGTGTGAGAGATAACCACTTGACTCCTTGGGAGCTATCATATTTGGTAATACAAAGATACACCCACACACACTTATCTGGACACTTATTCAGGCAGCATTGTAGATGATCTCTGATGGGAGTGGTGCATCTATCCTTGCTTTTCTTGACCTCTCAGCTGCTTTCAGTACATCAACCATGGTATTCTATTGGGCTGGGTGGCACCGTCTTGCACTGGTTCAGCTCCTTTATTCAAGGCCAGTCCCAATCAATGTTGATAAGGAGCAAAAGATCCACAGCTGCTCTTTTGTAGCAGGATTCAATACTCTCTTCCCTCTTTTTTAACAGCTACATGAAATTGCTGAGTGACATCATCCTACACAATGGGATAAGGTATCATCAATATACATCTCCATCGCTGATGATCCAAGTGATAAAGTAGCTGCCCCCTCACAGTGCCTAGGGACTGTAGGGATTTAGATAGGGGACAACAGGCTTCGGATAAGACCTGGCAGAATATCTATGCGTTAAAGGGACCTTGATATCTGGAAGTTTATCATCCTTATTTCTGAATGAGGTTACCCTATCCTGACAGACCACAATCTGGTGGTTCTCCTAGACTTCAACTCCTGCTCAAAGAGCAGGTAGCAGTTGTAGCTAAGCAAGCCTTTGCAAAACTTCTGTAGGAAAGATATTGGAAGAGCCAGAGGAAAAGGTTAAATGAGACATCAGTTGCAGTCCCTATGTAGCCAAAAAAGAATAAAGTCCAATGCCCCTTGAAGGCCAACGACCCTTACCTAACTCTAACCAGGTATATTGACCATTAGTTGAGAAGATTCTGTGCATTGGCTTTTAGCAATAAATCAGTTACTGTACTTCGAACATTCATGTGTGGACTTGGTTTTTCGTACCTGATAACTTAAATATTGTGCACAAGTTGCCCTTTCCTGGATTGTGAGGCCCTGCACAGACATTCATGCTCTGAGCATCTCTCGGCTGAATTATTGCAGTGTGTGTACGTGGGGCTAACCTTAAAGAGTATTTGGGAACTACAACTGGTACAGAATACAGTGATGCAGACAGTTTTTGAGGCCCCTCAGGTGGCACATGTCACTGCTGTTTTGTGAGCTGCACTGGCTGCCAGTTCGCTTGTGGGTCCAATTCAAGGTGTTGGTCATTACTATTAAAATTATTTATGGCATGGGTCCAGGATATATGAGGAACCATCGCACCCTGGTGGGATTCACCCACCCCACTCATTCCAGCAGAAATGGCCTACTTCAGATCCTGTCAGCCAAAGAATTTCAGCTGGCGGGATCCAGAAGAGCTTTTTCAGCTGTGGCCCCTGCCTCTCAAATATTTTCCTTCCAAAACAGCCTAAAAACCTGGCTCTCTCACTTAGCCTGGGGCCACAATAGGGCCTGCTACCTTCTTACCCCTCACCTATCATCTTGGTTTTTAATTTTTTTTTTAAATTTTAAACATTTTAGCTCTTTTAAACTTTGTATTATATTGTAATCTGACCAGTATCACTGTATCAGGGAGGTAGGCAACATAAACATTAAATAAATAAATATAAAAACAGATACACACACAAGCTACATGAGTTGCCACTTTGCCTACACATCAATTCAAAGTGCTGGCATTGACCATTCTGTCTGAGGTGTCACCTCTCCCCATTTATATCAGCCTGTTCCATGAGATATTCGAGAGGAAGCATGATTGGGTATCATCGGCTAGGACTTACATTTGGTAGTTTTCAGGAAATGTGCCTTCTCTGCCATGGCACCTGCCTTTTGGAACATTCTTTCTGCTGAAATTAAATTAACTCCCTCCATTTTGATATTCTGAAAGATCTTCAAGATCTGGTTATCAAGCCTGGGACTCCCATGGAACAGGAAGCATGATTAGATGGCTCAAGGGATGAAATGCTCCCGGTTTGGACCAGATCAGCCAATCTGGTAGTGATGGCGGCAGGTGGTTCAGAGAACTGGTAGCAAAAATCCTGCCCCCCCAATAACCTGGTCGTCTGCTTGCCCCTTTTTTCCAGCTCACTTGCTTTTCCTGCTTTAAAAAATTTGGCCAAATAGGTTGTAAACAAATGCTTTTAAAAGGTAAAAAATGGCTCTGACGATCACATCTGAGCTGCACGATTGTCAGAGCCTTTTTTTAACTTTTAAAAGCATTTTAATACCTATTCACCTGAGCTGGTAGTTAAAGAATGCTTTTAAAAGGTTAAAAAAAGGCTCCGATGATTGTGCGCCTCAGCTGTGATTGTCGGAGCCTTTTTTAAAGCATTTTTTTACATTCACACGAGCTGGTAGTAAAAAAATGCTTTTAAAAGGTAAAAAAAAGGCTCCAATGATCACAGCTGTGGCGTGCGATCGTTGGAACCTTTTTTTAGGGGGGTGGGGGGGTCCGTTTTTGCTCCCAGCAGGCTTCCCTGAAGCCTGCTAGGCCAAAAATGGGAGGTGCAGAAGCCTGCTACGCCAAAAATGGGGGTGGGGGGTCCATTTGAGAGAGAGAGAGAGAGAGAGAGAGAGAGAGAGAGAAAGAGGGAGGGACAGAGGGAGGGAAGGAAGGAGGGAAAAAGGAGGAAGGGAGGACTACAAACCTGGCACTAGATGCAGCTCTAGAGGATAATCTAGGGCTGAAAGGGACCTGGAGGTCATCTAGTCCAACCCTGCTCCAGCAGGACATTGTTAGTTTCTGTCTTTTGATCCCCCAGTCACATGGTTACATAGCCATGCCCACGCAGGCACACAACCCCCACCAAGCCATGCCCACCAAACCATGCCCACAGAACCGGTAGGAAAGAAATTTAGATTTCACCACTGGATGGCTCCATTGCTGAGTTGGCTATTTTTATTCTCTCTTGGCCTAGGGTTTGCATCTCTGTTTTTATACTACCTACAATTAATGTGATTTTTGAAAATTTCTTTTACATCTGTAGTTGTTATAAGTGGTTTTATCCATTTACTGTGCACCATCCTGGGTTACGTTTGATGATATCATTAATATCATAATATAAATTTCATTAATAAACGTTTGTGTGTATATGTCTGTAGTAGTTACCAACAATGTGGCATTTTTTCATATAAGATTAAAATGTTGACGGGTATGAAAAATTTCATGACAACAATGTAGTTGAGGCAGACTAAGTGATTCATCATAGCTCAGGAACAGTGCTGAGCTAGCTTTGAATTCTATTGTTCTGAGGTTTTGTAACCAGTTTAAACACTGGATGGATATAGTATTTGTCATCTCTGATGAATACTTCCTTTTATTTCTTCCACTAGAGCAGAGCAGTCCTAATCTTATTGGGTGTGCCCCTTTGCTAACACAATGGAGCACTACTGATAGGGTGGCATACTGAATCTGGATGCCTTAGATAGGCTCGTTGGAATAGGGGCACCAGCATTCCATTGTCCAAACTTCTTTTTAATTCAAATCCTTTTTAATTCAGTTTTTGTAGTGTAACTTCACTTTGGCAACTTAAAGCATAATTCCTTGCTTCTGCATTCAGCAGGATGGAGATAGCGCACTGTGGCCACTGATAATATACAGGACTTTGGATGCCATAAGGACTTTCTGGCAGATCTTTTCTTCTCCCAGCTAATTACATAGTTCACCAATGTATATTGATATAAATAGTTCCTTTTTTCAGGCAGCAATATTTAGCAAAAAAAAAAAAAGTACATGATATATGAAAGCATGCAAATCTGAGAAACAAAACAATATTTTTAGCCTGCTTAATGAAATATCTACTCGCATAAATCAGGCACAAATTCTGAAAAAAATACTTTCCCGATAGAAGAAGATAGCAGGATTGCTAATCTCTAAAAAATGCAAAGTTATTAAGTGAGATTTGTCAGATCTACGATTACAATAATATTTCTTACAATCATTACAAGCAAATGTTTTTGAAATTCAAAACATGGTTGGGATTGTGACTTTTAGCACTATAAAGTATTTTTAATACCATAGCAATTAATCATAATATTTGCTTTGCATATGCAGGATTGACTTACCATTTGAGAAAATGTGGTTCTTGTTTAAAATATCATATTTGTATGGCAACCCTTAGCTTCACCTCCTGAGCTTCCCAACTTTTATCTATTAAATGGGCTACTAGCATAAGTGTTTGCAGGTATAATAAAGACATCTATCCTTATGAAGGCCATTCAAATAGTAGTCTAAGCAGGGAAGTCCTTTGCTTCAAGCATAAAAAGTCTTAGCATGGTCCAATATATCTATACGGAAGTTAACACATGAAATATATCCATCCTTTCCATTTCCAGTCCAGGTCTCGTGCTAGTGATTTTAGCAAATGTAATTTGCTATTACATTTATGATGAGGCTGCTTCTGCCATGGTGTTTTACTGTTTGTTCACATAGGCGCGTGTTCATGTAGGCATATAGCAGTCATATTTATTTGATTGATAAGTAACTGGGAACTGAAGTCTAACATATCTGTAGAGAAGAAGGTGGAAAAGGCTGCAACAGATATTGCCCTGAAGGAGAAAACCATTTTATCTTATACAACCATTTTATCTTCTACATTAAAAATAATATCAAGTTCTTGTTTTACCATTGGCTATTACTCTAAGCATCTAAAGTTCATGTAGAATCTAACAATATTTATTGATATTGGTTATCTGTTTTGCATGCTAAAACTGAAAGGCAAACTTTTTTTAAAAGCTTTATAGGAATGCAGCCTATGAGCTTAATATATGGCTTAATGTGTTGTGGGTAGTCCTCGACTTACAACTACAATTTGAATGGGAACTTACATTGCTAAGCAATGCAGTTGTTGAGCCCAATTTTACAACCAGTTTTACTGCGGTCATTAAGGAAATCCACTTTCCCCATTGACATTGCTTGTTGGAAGCTGACTGGGACTGGTGATTACATGACTCTGGGATGCTGCAACCATCAGAAATACAAGCACTTGAATTTTGATCATGTGATTATGGAGATATTGTGATGGTTGCAAGTGCAAGAACTGGTCATAACTTTTTTCAGCATTATCCTAACTTCAAATAGTTACTAAACTAATGGTTGTAAACTGAGAATTACCTGTATTAGAACAGAAATTGGGACTGAATAATAATCCTCAGTTCAATTAATTGAGATAAGCATGTTGTATAACCTCAGTCTTTACCTCCTGTCAAATCCCCAAATTTCTCACAGCTGCATTGCAGGAATACTGAATTTTGTTCCCCCATTGCTAATGGAACAGCTTTTTCACTTTGAATATTTTTCTGGAAAAATCTATTACACACCTCTATAGAACACACACAATAATATATCACAGAAGAGGAATGGAGACTTAATAGAGAATTGTTTCTTTGCAGAAATTTCTAATTCAATTCTGCAACAACCAATGATGAACTGCTTGGGTGAAGCAGTTAAAAGTATGAAAGCTATCATATCTATTCAAAACAAATCAAAAGTTCTGACCATTCAATGGGCAGAAAGCCATATATATATAAGCATCTAAAGTTCATGTAGAATCTAACAATATTTATTGATATTGGTTATCTGTTTTGCATGCTAAAACTGAAAGGCAAACTTTTTTTAAAAGCTTTATAGGAATGCAGCCTATGAGCTTAATATATGGCTTAATGTGTTGTGGGTAGTCCTCGACCTTACAACTACAATTTGAATGGGAACTTACATTGCTAAGCAATGCAGTTGTTGAGCCCAATTTTACAACCAGTTTTACTGCGGTCATTAAGGAAATCCACTTTCCCCATTGACATTGCTTGTTGGAAGCTGACTGGGACTGGTGATTACATGACTCTGGGATGCTGCAACCATCAGAAATAAAAGCACTTGAATTTTGATCATGTGATTATGGAGATATTGTGATGGTTGCAAGTGCAAGAACTGGTCATAACTTTTTTCAGCATTATCCTAACTTCAAATAGTTACTAAACTAATGGTTGTAAACTGAGAATTACCTGTATTAGAACAGAAATTGGGACTGAATAATAATCCTCAGTTCAATTAATTGAGATAAGCATGTTGTATAACCTCAGTCTTTACCTCCTGTCAAATCCCCAAATTTCTCACAGCTGCATTGCAGGAATACTGAATTTTGTTCCCCCATTGCTAATGGAACAGCTTTTTCACTTTGAATATTTTTCTGGAAAAATCTATTACACACCTCTATAGAACACACACAATAATATATCACAGAAGAGGAATGGAGACTTAATAGAGAATTGTTTCTTTGCAGAAATTTCTAATTCAATTCTGCAACAACCAATGATGAACTGCTTGGGTGAAGCAGTTAAAAGTATGAAAGCTATCATACCTATTCAAAACAAATCAAAAGTTCTGACCATTCAATGGGCAGAAAGCCATATATATATAAGCATATTAAGCATATTATGTATCTTCCAGATCAACTCACCACACTTATCTGTCTGTGTGTGTGTGTTTTCAGTTGATCTGGAAGAGACATATGTATATATGAATGTTTTATAACCACATATGAATTTTTGAAGCATATTATGTCTCTTCCAGATCAGCTCACAACAATCTTCTTAAATTAGTTTGGATCGAGAATAAGCAGCTGGCAAAAGTAGAAATTTGAACAGCGTCCGAAAAAAGTCACCAGTCATTTATTTGGACGCTAACTGGAAATAGAGACACATTAAAAATAAGAATTTTCCGGGTGTTTTATCACGTTAAGGAATTATAAGGAGGGTCCTCGAATCCCAATAGAGGGTACAATACAGAAGAACATAAGACACCACACTACTTTTCTCCCTGATTTGCTTCAGTAAAGCACGTGAGTAGAGGGGCTGCTTTTAGGAGCAGTGGGGGTGGAAAATTCCTGCATTTCTCCCTGATTTGCTTCAGTAAAGCACGTGAGTTTGAGCTGCTGCTTTAGGTAAAGTGGGGTGGAAAATTCTGCATTTCTTCCTGATTTGCTTCAGAAAAGCACGTGAGTTTGAGCTGCTGCTTTAAGGTAAAGTGGGGGTGGAAAATTTCTGCATTTCTTCCTGGTTTGCTTCAGAAAAGCACGTGAGTTTGAGCTGCTGCTTTAAGGTAGTGGGGGTGGAAAATTTCTGCATTTCTTCCTGATTTGCTTCAGAAAAGCACGTGAGTTTGAGCTGCTGCTTTAGGTAAAGTGGGGTGGAAAATTCTGCATTTCTTCCTGATTTGCTTCAGAAAAGCACGTGAGTTTGAGCTGCTGCTTTTAGGAGCAGTGGGGTGGAAAATTTCTGCATTTCTTCCTGATTTGCTTCAGAAAAGCACGTGAGTTTGAGCTGCTGCTTTAAGGAGCAGTGGGGTGGAAAATTTCTGCATTTCTTCCTGATTTGCTTCAGAAAAGCACGTGAGTTTGAGCTGCTGCTTTAAGGAGCAGTGGGGTGGAAAATTTCTGCATTTCTTCCTGATTTGCTTCAGAAAAGCACGTGAGTTTGAGCTGCTGCTTTAGGTAAAGTGGGGTGGAAAATTTCTGCATTTCTTCCTGATTTGCTTCAGAAAACACGTGAGTTTGAGCTGCTGCTTTAAGGAGCAGTGGGGTGGAAAATTTCTGCATTTCTTCCTGATTTGCTACAGAAAAGCACGTGAGTTTGAGCTGCTGCTTTAAGGTAAAGTGGGGGTGGAAAATTTCTGCATTTCTTCCTGATTTGCTTCAGAAAAGCACGTGAGTTTGAGCTGCTGCTTTAAGGTAAAGTGGGGGTGGAAAATTTCTGCATTTCTTCCTGATTTGCTTCAGAAAAGCACGTGAGTTTGAGCTGCTGCTTTAGGCTAAAGTGGGGGTGGAAAATTTCTGCATTTCTTCCTGGTTTGCTTCAGAAAAGCACGTGAGTTTGAGCTGCTGCTTTAAGGTGGAGTGGGGTGGAAAATTTCTGCATTTCTTCCTGATTTGCTTCAGAAAAGCACGTGAGTTTGAGCTGCTGCTTTAAGGAAAGTGGGGGTGGAAAATTTCTGCATTTCTTCCTGATTTGCTTCAGAAAAGCACGTGAGTTTGAGCTGCTGCTTTAAGGTAAAGTGGGGGTGGAAAATTTCTGCATTTCTTCCTGATTTGCTTCAGAAAAGCACGTGAGTTTGAGCTGCTGCTTTAAGGTAAAGTGGGGGTGGAAAATTTCTGCATTTCTTCCTGATTTGCTTCAGAAAAGCACGTGAGTTTGAGCTGCTGCTTTAAGGTAAAGTGGGGGTGGAAAATTTCTGCATTTCTTCCTGATTTGCTTCAGAAAAGCACGTGAGTTTGAGCTGCTGCCTTGGGGTGGAGTGGGGTGGAAAATTCTGCATTTCTTCCTGATTTGCTTCAGAAAACACGTGAGTTTGAGCTGCTGCTTTAGGTAAAGTGGGGTGGAAAATTTCTGCATTTCTTCCTGATTTGCTTCAGAAAACACGTGAGTTTGAGCTGCTGCTTTAAGGAACAGTGGGGGTGGAAAATTTCTGCATTTCTTCCTGATTTGCTTCAGAAAAGCACGTGAGTTTGAGCTGCTGCTTTAAGGTAAAGTGGGGGTGGAAAATTTCTGCATTTCTTCCTGATTTGCTTCAGAAAAGCACGTGAGTTTGAGCTGCTGCTTTAGGTAAAGTGGGGTGGAAAATTCTGCATTTCTTCCTGATTTGCTTCAGAAAAGCACGTGAGTTTGAGCTGCTGCTTTAAGGTAAAGTGGGGTGGAAAATTCTGCATTTCTTCCTGATTTGCTTCAGAAAAGCACGTGAGTTTGAGCTGCTGCTTTAAGGTAAAGTGGGGTGGAAAATTCTGCATTTCTTCCTGATTTGCTTCAGAAAAGCACGTGAGTTTGAGCTGCTGCTTTGGGGTGGAGTGGGGTGGAAAATTCTGCATTTCTTCCTGATTTGCTTCAGAAAAGCACGTGAGTTTGAGCTGCTGCTTTGGAGCAGTGGGGTGGAAAATTCTGCATTTCTTCCTGATTTGCTTCAGAAAAGCACGTGAGTTTGAGCTGCTGCTTTAAGGAGCAGTGGGGTGGAAAATTCTGCATTTCTTCCTGATTTGCTTCAGAAAAGCACGTGAGTTTGAGCTGCTGCTTTAAGGTAAAGTGGGGTGGAAAATTCTGCATTTCTTCCTGATTTGCTTCAGAAAAGCACGTGAGTTTGAGCTGCTGCTTTAAGGAAAGTGGGGTGGAAAATTCTGCATTTCTTCCTGATTTGCTTCAGAAAAGCACGTGAGTTTGAGCTGCTGCTTTAAGGAGTGGGGTGGAAAATTCTGCATTTCTTCCTGATTTGCTTCAGAAAAGCACGTGAGTTTGAGCTGCTGCTTTAAGGTAAAGTGGGGTGGAAAATTCTGCATTTCTTCCTGATTTGCTTCAGAAAAGCACGTGAGTTTGAGCTGCTGCTTTAAGGTAAAGTGGGGTGGAAAATTCTGCATTTCTTCCTGATTTGCTTCAGAAAAGCACGTGAGTTTGAGCTGCTGCTTTAAGGTAAAGTGGGGTGGAAAATTCTGCATTTCTTCCTGATTTGCTTCAGAAAAGCACGTGAGTTTGAGCTGCTGCTTTAAGGTAAAGTGGGGTGGAAAATTCTGCATTTCTTCCTGATTTGCTTCAGAAAACACGTGAGTTTGAGCTGCTGCTTTAAGGAGTGGGGTGGAAAATTCTGCATTTCTTCCTGATTTGCTTCAGAAAAGCACGTGAGTTTGAGCTGCTGCTTTAAGGTAAGTGGGGTGGAAAATTCTGCATTTCTTCCTGATTTGCTTCAGAAAAGCACGTGAGTTTGAGCTGCTGCTTTAAGGTAAAGTGGGGTGGAAAATTCTGCATTTCTTCCTGATTTGCTTCAGAAAAGCACGTGAGTTTGAGCTGCTGCTTTAAGGTAAAGTGGGGTGGAAAATTCTGCATTTCTTCCTGATTTGCTTCAGAAAAGCACGTGAGTTTGAGCTGCTGCTTTAAGGTAAAGTGGGGGTGGAAAATTCTGCATTTCTTCCTGATTTGCTTCAGAAAAGCACGTGAGTTTGAGCTGCTGCTTTAAGGAGTGGGGTGGAAAATTCTGCATTTCTTCCTGATTTGCTTCAGAAAAGCACGTGAGTTTGAGCTGCTGCTTTAGGTGCAGTGGGGTGGAAAATTCTGCATTTCTTCCTGATTTGCTTCAGAAAAGCACGTGAGTTTGAGCTGCTGCTTTAAGGTAAAGTGGGGTGGAAAATTCTGCATTTCTTCTGATTTGCTTCAGAAAAGCACGTGAGTTTGAGCTGCTGCTTTGGGGTGGAGTGGGGTGGAAAATTCTGCATTTCTTCTGATTTGCTTCAGAAAAGCACGTGAGTTTGAGCTGCTGCTTTAAGGTAAAGTGGGGTGGAAAATTCTGCATTTCTTCTGATTTGCTTCAGAAAAGCACGTGAGTTTGAGCTGCTGCTTTAAGGTAAAGTGGGGTGGAAAATTCTGCATTTCTTCTGATTTGCTTCAGAAAAGCACGTGAGTTTGAGCTGCTGCTTTAAGGTAAAGTGGGGTGGAAAATTCTGCATTTCTCTGATTTGCTTCAGAAAAGCACGTGAGTTTGAGCTGCTGCTTTAAGGTGGAGTGGGGTGGAAAATTCTGCATTTCTTCTGATTTGCTTCAGAAAACACGTGAGTTTGAGCTGCTGCTTTGGAGCAGTGGGGTGGAAAATTCTGCATTTCTTCTGATTTGCTTCAGAAAGCACGTGAGTTTGAGCTGCTGCTTTAGGAGCAGTGGGGTGGAAAATTCTGCATTTCTCCTGATTTGCTTCAGTAAAACACGTGAGTTTGAGCTGCTGCTTTAGGAGCAGTGGGGTGGAAAATTCTGCATTTCTCTGATTTGCTTCAGAAAGCACGTGAGTTTGAGCTGCTGCTTTAAGGTAAAGTGGGGTGGAAAATTCTGCATTTCTTCTGATTTGCTTCAGAAAACACGTGAGTTTGAGCTGCTGCTTTAAGGTGGAGTGGGGTGGAAAATTCTGCATTTCTTCTGATTTGCTTCAGAAAGCACGTGAGTTTGAGCTGCTGCTTTAAGGTAAAGTGGGGTGGAAAATTCTGCATTTCTTCTGATTTGCTTCAGAAAACACGTGAGTTTGAGCTGCTGCTTTAAGGTAAAGTGGGGTGGAAAATTCTGCATTTCTCCTGATTTGCTTCAGAAAGCACGTGAGTTTGAGGGCTGCTTTAAGGTAAAGTGGGGTGGAAAATTCTGCATTTCTTCTGATTTGCTTCAGAAAGCACGTGAGTTTGAGCTGCTGCTTTAAGGTGGAGTGGGGTGGAAAATTCTGCATTTCTTCTGATTTGCTTCAGAAAGCACGTGAGTTTGAGCTGCTGCTTTAGGAGCAGTGGGGTGGAAAATTCTGCATTTCTCCTGATTTGCTTCAGTAAAACACGTGAGTTTGAGCTGCTGCTTTGGGGTGGAGTGGGGTGGAAAATTCTGCATTTCTTCTGATTTGCTTCAGAAAACACGTGAGTTTGAGCTGCTGCTTTAAGGAGCAGTGGGGTGGAAAATTCTGCATTTCTTCCTGATTTGCTTCAGAAAAGCACGTGAGTTTGAGCTGCTGCTTTAGGAGCAGTGGGGTGGAAAATTCTGCATTTCTTCTGATTTGCTTCAGAAAACACGTGAGTTTGAGCTGCTGCTTTAAGGTGAGCAGTGGGGTGGAAAATTCTGCATTTCTTCCTGATTTGCTTCAGAAAAGCACGTGAGTTTGAGCTGCTGCTTTAAGGAGCAGTGGGGTGGAAAATTCTGCATTTCTCCTGATTTGCTTCAGAAAAGCACGTGAGTTTGAGCTGCTGCTTTAAGGAGCAGTGGGGTGGAAAATTCCTGCATTTCTCCTGATTTGCTTCAGTAAAGCACGTGAGTTTGAGGGCTGCTTTTAGAGCAGTGGGGTGGAAAATTCTGCATTTCTCCTGATTTGCTTCAGAAAAGCACGTGAGTTTGAGCTGCTTTAAGGAGCAGTGGGGTGGAAAATTCTGCATTTCTCCTGATTTGCTTCAGAAAAGCACGTGAGTTTGAGGGCTGCTTTAAGGAGCAGTGGGGTGGAAAATTCTGCATTTCTCCTGATTTGCTTCAGTAAAGCACGTGAGTTTGAGGGCTGCTTTAAGGAGCAGTGGGGTGGAAAATTCTGCATTTCTCCTGATTTGCTTCAGTAAAGCACGTGAGTTTGAGCTGCTGCTTTAAGGAGCAGTGGGGTGGAAAATTCTGCATTTCTTCTGATTTGCTTCAGAAAAGCACGTGAGTTTGAGCTGCTGCTTTAAGGAGCAGTGGGGTGGAAAATTCTGCATTTCTCCTGATTTGCTTCAGAAAAGCACGTGAGTTTGAGGCTGCTTTAAGGAGCAGTGGGGTGGAAAATTCTGCATTTCTCCTGATTTGCTTCAGAAAACACGTGAGTTTGAGCTGCTGCTTTAAGGAGCAGTGGGGTGGAAAATTCTGCATTTCTCCTGATTTGCTTCAGAAAAGCACGTGAGTTTGAGCTGCTGCTTTAAGGAGCAGTGGGGTGGAAAATTCTGCATTTCTCCTGATTTGCTTCAGAAAAGCACGTGAGTTTGAGCTGCTGCTTTAAGGAGCAGTGGGGTGGAAAATTCTGCATTTCTCCTGATTTGCTTCAGAAAAGCACGTGAGTTTGAGCTGCTGCTTTAAGGTGGCAGTGGGGTGGAAAATTCTGCATTTCTCCTGATTTGCTTCAGAAAAGCACGTGAGTTTGAGCTGCTGCTTTAAGGTGAGCAGTGGGGTGGAAAATTTCTGCATTTCTCCTGATTTGCTTCAGAAAAGCACGTGAGTTTGAGCTGCTGCTTTAAGGTAAAGTGGGGTGGAAAATTTCTGCATTTCTTCTGATTTTCACAACCCGCGCCTAACGGTGTGAATCTAATCTAATCACTATAAACCAAAAATAGCAATAATATATTCAGGGTTGGTCCACTTGAGATTGTGATTTTATTCTATTCAAAATGACTGGCTTAGTTCAGTGCAATACTTGTTTTGCAGCTGTCTTTCGCAGTACCTTTTCAAATTTGGGTACTGTCCTCTTTGTAAACAAATTAGCAGTCTACGTGGACAGATTACATATCTAGAATCTCTAATCTATGCTCTCCAAGCAGAAATTAGGTACCCAATTCAGCCATTCCAGCTGCTGAGCCATCAGCCCCCTCTACCACAAAGATCCTGCAGGAAAAGGGCAGTATGGACAACCGTGGGATCTGGCAGGGTGAGAGCTGTGAACCATAAACACAAAGCTTTTACAGTGTCCCAGTATAACAGATATAGTGCCCTTGCTGACCTAAATAGGAACACTAAAGTGACAGATCAAGGTAGTTGTGATACTGATAACTCAAACAATCAAGGGATTATGGTTCAAGATGAAGAACTTACTTTGGAAAAGTGTGAACCTACTTTGGAAAAGTGTGTATCAAGTATTACAGATCGGTCACACAAGAAGAGCAAGGTATCCAAAAAGAGAAGCCACCTTCTGATTGGTGATTCAATTGTAAGGGATGTAAATTTAGGAAAGGATATGGAGGTTTTGAAAGACGTCAGGTGTCTACCTGGTGCTACTGCCAGCAGAGACAAGAGGCGATTCTTAAGATAGTCAAGAATGCCAGTAAGGATTCTGATGTTGATGCTATTATACACCTTGGCACAAATGATCTGTCCCAAAAGGATGTGCTTTCTGTGCAGAATGATTTCCAGAGCTTAGGGTATGAACTTAATAGCATAGGTTGTAGGCTTAACTTTTCAGAGGTTTTACCAGTACATAAGGAACAAAAAGGTAAAGGCCAGCGTGTAGTGGAGTTTAATGTGTGGCTAAAGGAGTGGTGTAAAAGGGAAGGCTTTGGTTTTATTAGTCATGATGTCTGCAACTGGTCCAATGAAAATTGTACAAAGAGATGGATTGCATCCATCAAAGAAAGGGACTGAGTTACTTAGCAATACATTCACAGATTTTCTGGATAAACATTTAAACCGAACAGTGGGGACAGAGAATTAACTGATATAGAAAATTTCTGTCCCCAGCAATCGAAAACTAAAAGGGTTATCAGTGCATGTAACATAGATGTCTGTATGGGTAAGACTATCAACCATGCTATCAAGCAAAACCAAGCATTTAACAGTGAGTGCCATACCATGTGCACTAAACCAACAGGTGGCATGAAAGATGGGGCAGTCAACACAGGTTATGTAGACAGTAAACACAAGATCAATCCAAATGGACTCAAATGTCTATACACCAATGCACAGAGTATGAGGAATAAACAGGGTGAATTAGAAATCCAAGTAAATGAGGGTAGATATGATATTGTTGCCATTACGGAAACTTGGTGGGATGAAACTGACAAATGGAACATACAGCTAGAGGGATATAAATTATTTAAAAGAAATAGACCAAATAAAAGAGGAGGTGGAGTTGCACTATATATAAGAAATAACTACATCTCTACAGAAATAGAGCACAACAATGATGAAAATCATCTTGAATGTATTTGGGTCAATATAAAAGGGTGAAAACGATATTGCCATAGGCCTATACTATAGGCCACCCAACCAAACAGAGGAAGTAGATGAACTTTTTGCTAGTCAGCTAACTAAGGTATGTAGGAAGCACATCACAGTAGTAATGGGGGATTTAACTACCCTGACATCAACTGGGAAACAAACTCTGCACCAAGTGGAAGATCCAACAGGTTCCTAACAAACCTAGCAGACAACTTTGTTTCCCAAAAATAGAGAAGGCGACAAGGATCAGCCATATTGGACTTAATTCTCACTAACAGAGATGAAATGATAGAAGGTGTTGAAGCTACAGGAACCTTGGGGCAAGTGACCACGCAATATTGGAATTCAACATTAAGCAAATACAAGTAGTAGAACAAAGTCAAACTAGAGTCTTGGACTTTAAGAGAGCTAATTTCAATAAACTTAGAGAGATCTTGAGAAGGATTCAATGGATGAGAATCCTCAGGGGGAAAACAACTCAAGAAGCTTGGGAAATTTTGAAAAGTGAGATTATAAAAGCACAGTCTAACACAATACCAATGAAGAAGAAAATAGTAGATCTCAAAAGAAACCAGCATGGATGCATAAAGAACTATCTGACAAATTGAAAGACAAAAGGACAAATATAAAAAGTGGAAAGAGGGGCAAATAACTAAGGCAGAATATCAGCAACAGCCCGAGCCTGTAAAGATGAAGTGAGGAAAGCTAAGGCTCACAATGAACAAAGGCTAGCGACAAAAGTAAAAATAACAAAAAGCTTCTTCCAACATGTTAAAAACAAGAAAAAGTCAAGGAAACAATTGGCCCATTGCTGGGAGAAAGTAATTACAGAATTTAACACAGAATTGTAGCATTGCATTAACATAGATAACACAAATGACTTGATAATAAACTCATTGTGTTATTATTGTTCTAGTATTTTGTTTGTTGAAGTTATTTTGCTCTACTTCATTAAAAGTATGTCTTGGAAAACTAAAGTATTGTCTCATTGAGCTTTAGATGTTGGCATTTTTGGTGTCAGACTTGTCTTTTTCTAAATGCTCAGGATTTCTATTACTGTTATAGCCGTGATGGCAAACCTATGGCATGCGTGTCACAGCCCTTTGTGCATGATCGCATGCAGCTCCCACTGGCCAGCTGATTTTCAGGATGTGCAGAGGGCGGGGCGCATGCGGGAGATGCACACGGATATACAGGAGTCATGCACATGTGTGGGGAGGGGCAGGAGTCACGTGGAGGAAAGGATGCCTGCCCACGTTTTTGGGCACAGGCTGCAGGGAGGGCCTCTGGAGTCCAAGGGAGGCCGTTTTCACCCTCCCAGAGGGTCGAGGAAAGCCTCTGGGGCCTGGGGAGGGCAAAAAAATGGGTCTTCTGGAAGTTTGGAAATGGGCCTGTTTCCGGCCTCCGGAACCCGTGAGAGGCTGTTTTCGCTCTCCCAGAGGGTCGAGGAAAGCCTTTGGAGCCTGGGGTGGGCAAAAACACTCCCCTAGGTGCAGGAGACCGAGTATGCCACGCCCACCATGGCCATGCCCAACCAGCAACTGGGCAGAGAACCGATTGCTAAAATTTTTGAATCCCACCCCTCGTGCACGCATGTGCGGGGAGTGTGGGGGCTCGCGTGCACATGTATGTGGGGGGTCTTGTGTGGGGGCACGCGCATTGCATTATGGGTGCCGCCACACACATGCACGCTTTTGGCACACAAAGAGAAAAAGGTTAGCCATCGCTGTGCTATAGACTCAATACTTATATTGAAAAAATGGTAAGACAGAAATTGAGGGTAGTGTGGTTGAATGACATTATAACTTATTAATATGGACTGGTTATGAGGGCTAGCCATAAACCTTAAGTTGGTCTGTTGGGAAATCATGAATATGATTTGGAAATTTATGACTGGGAATCATAAGGCAAGGAAATAAAATGCAGCTTCTACAGGATTTTGGAATTTCCCCATCAGCTACTCAAAATAGGAAGTTTTGCCTTTGCTTTTTGGGAAAAATGCATTAATGCAATTGAATGCATTAATGCAGTGTTTTATTTTGACTTTAATAAAAATGAAGTATTTTTAGATGTTAAAATATTTTCAGTTTACATTAATTGGAAAGTATTTTTCAAAAGTTAAAAAATAAACATTTAATAGGTACTATGGAGTAATAATTTCGAGGAAATTATATAAAATGTAAAAAAACCAATTATTCTTATCTTCAGAGCACAGAACAGTGATTACAGTACGAACTACATAGATTTTTTTATATTATATCTTAAAATAGCGTAAGAAACTCACTAATGCTATACTTCCATAGCATTTTAAGAGAATGGGAGAATGATATGTCTTTTGAATACTTTTGCATTAGCACATGCAGCATTGGCTCCATAGAGTTTGATATTTTGATATTGAGATATTCATAACTTTCGTTGTGCTTTTTCGTTGTCCTTCAAACTGTTTGCAGTTAATGCTGCTGAACGTAATAAAAATTGATTGATACAGACGACTTCCGTATCCAGCGGCAACGGACGCCTGGAAGGCTTCTCCTGCCTCCAGCGCCCGAACCGCCGCCGCCGAGGCCCCCAGGGCCAGGTGTTCCGAAAGGACACCTGCCGCACGGACGGCTCGCCAGGGGTCTCCCAGCCGACAGGACTGTGGGGACCGGCCCCTAGGCTCGGCGGGGTTCGAGGCCACAGGCCGCCATTATTTTGGTCGCCGCTTGCCGCTGTGCCCGTGACACCGGGCATTGGATTTATAACTGCAGCAGCCTGGTGGTGAACAGGAACGGAGAAGAATTGAGGAGGAGAAGGAAGGAATATCGGTAAACGTGAGTGGACTGCCCGGAGTGCGGGGGTTTTCTCCCCGCTTGGAAGGAGCACGAGTTATTCTGGAGAGAGGAGAACTTAAAATAAGAAGATTACCGGTTTTGTGGAGCTCTGGAGAGAAGAGGTGATGGAGAAATTTAGGAGGGAAGGTTTGAGGCCCCTCCTTCTGGGGAACAGTGGTGGCGCCCAGCTTCCGCCTTCACTATGAGAATTTTGATGACATCACTCTTCGGCTTCCTGGTTGACTAACTGTACTCTGGACTCGCTGTTCCTGTGAGTGCCCCTGGTGGATCCGGAGGAAATTACAAGGATACTGTGCTTGCCTGAGGATTTTGATATTTTTTTTCAAATGGCAAAAGGTCAGAGACCAACTGCTGGAGAGATGGAGAGAATTTTGGAAAAGTTATCCAATATGGACAAGAAACTGGATGATTTGCAAAGAGGCCAAACGGAAATAAGAGCAGAAATTGTGACTATCCAAAAGGATTTAAAGGATACTCAACAAGTCTCAGCAGAAAACAAGCAGAAAGTGGAAGGTTTGAGGGTGAGATGCGGCAGTGCAGAAAAGAGAGGAGACGACAGGCAATGCTGTGCTTGACCACAGATGGATAAAATGTCTTATTTCCTTAGGTTTCAAAATTTGGAAGAAGTGGACCAAGAAGACTTGAGAGATGTTGTGACTAAATTGTTGGGAGAATTTCTTGGGAGAGGTGTTGATTTCATGAATTGGGATGTGGATCGAGTTTATAGAGTTAACTCTCAATATGCACGCACGCATGCAGTTCCCAGAGAGGTTCATGTCAAATTTGTGAGAAGAGAGACGAGAGATGAAATTCTTAGAAAACATAGGAGTGGGGCACTGATTTACAGGGGCAGGGAGATAGCCATTCTGAGGCAGATTCCCAGACAGGTACGTGAAAAAAGAAAGAAATATTATTTTTTGTCAAGCAAATTGTACCAGAAGGAGTGGGCTTCAGATGGCTGATGCCAGAGGGATTGATGATTTTCCGGGAGGGCATTACGAAAAAATCAGTACAATGGAGGCTACGGCCTATGTGGAGGAACACAAAGCCTTCCTGGAATCAGATGACCCAGGAATTGAAGAAGGGAGGTTATAGATCATGGGTTGAAGCGGCTGCCGCTGTTGCGGCCCTGGAGTTGGGTCAGGCTGAACCCAGAGTTCTGAGATCCAAAACTAGGAAGTGATAAAGATATTTGGGATTGTGTTGGTTTTCCTTATTCTCTTTTGTACGATATTCTGTTTATTCTTGACTCTTCTTTATTACGTATTTAAAATTTGCAAACTTTGCTACTTCGTGTCACCTGCTTGCCTTATGGCTGTTGTATGTGTTAAAAAATTTGAGTAAAATTCTTATTTTAGATAAGAAAAATGAAAATTTACCATACCTGATATGTATTTGTATAAACCTTTTTTGACTAATAAAAACTTTTTGAACAGAAAAAATTGATTGATACAAACTGTTTGCAGTTACTGATCATTTCCAAATTATCCACTATGCAATTTAAATAGGAAAACAAGTCATTAGGAAAACTTTCAGGGTATGAAGCCTGACTATAGAACAATGGGTTGGTCAGTTTTAATCCCAACATCATACATTTAAATTTCTGCAGTAAACCTTTCTAATACAAAAGTAAATGGTGGTGTAGGTCAGGAAATGAAGTAAAGAAGAATTATTATTTGTAAATAATATTTTTACTTAAAAATAGTATAATAAAATAAAATAATTATTATTATTAAAATAATAATAAAATAAAATAAAAACTACTTTAGAAATAGTAAAAAAAAATATTAAAAAATTTAAATTATCATTTGAAAAGCCCCTAAAATAATGCTGATTGTAAAAATTCCTTCCCTCTTTAGTCATACATTGCCTTAAAAGGGTGTGGACTAGTTCATCTCTTCATTGAAGCCATTTTCCCATTAGTTCTGCATAGTTCTGTCCAGCTGATATTGTTCACCTGACTCTAAATTAAGCTTTGGTTTTTTCAATATTTTGAGAGTTTGGTTGTAATTGCTTTACAATTAAATAATTTATATTTTTAAACCTTTAGTTATATACCTTTGGGATTATTAAAATGTGGAATTATACATTTTATAAAATAATAATATAAAAATAAGAGTTTGAATGTATATACTTCTTAAATTCAGCATACATTCCAAGGAAAAAAGCCTTAAAAGTTATTATTCCATAGTCATCAGGTAATATAACATTTAATAGTTGCAAGCTCAGCAGACAAATATTCTGTGTTTGCTTTTAAGAATTTAATTATAGGATTATATGGTGCAAAAGGCACGTTTCTGTCAAAAGATAAACTCTTAAACAGTTTGTCCAGTTTATGTTTGCTTTCTGTATTTAGGACTACAAATAATGTACCTGATTTCAAAGAAATATATTTTCATGTCCCTGGTTAATGCAGGATCCTCTGCTTTTGGGTGGAGGAAGAGAGAAGCAGTTGGAGAAGACTCTATTATTATATTTTAAGCAGTGAGGCAACAACAATGCACTGTTGCTTGGAATAAAGTTTAAGCTGAAAACAAACTCCAGGGCGCTGCTACCCACAATGGGGCAGTGTATTATATACTTCATGGTAATCTATTATAAATAGCTTAAGCAGTTTTTCATGTACTTTATCTTCCTTGCCTTTCTGCTTCTTCCCCTCTTAAATTGACTCTTGTAACAATCGTGTAATAAATTTCAGCAGGCAAAAAAGAAGTCTTGGATTCAAAAGCAAAAGTAGCTTGTTCCCAATGTTGCCTAAGGCAAATTTTTGTATGCTTTGTGAACAATGTGAACACAAAACACATTTGCCTTTCTCTATAAACTACTATCTTGAATGTTTGGTTTTCATGACTATACATAAATCCCAATTTTGATGACAGAGATATAAAGATAAATTTAGGGCAACTTTCATGAAGTTGAAAAACTCTTGACTTGAGTATGACTAATCAGAATTGCTCTGGCTGAAGCAAAAATTCTGATGTATTTTTGTACCTATTTCTTGATAGTCACCATCTGTATAAGAAGTTAAAAGTAGAATAAAAGGACAAGAGCAGGTTCCTCTTTTTATTTCTCAGCACCTGGTATGGAAAGGCATTCCCTTGTGTTTGGAAATTATATAATCATAATTTTCTAATAATCTTCACAAATATGGAAACTAGTAAATAAAAGTGCCTCCAGTTCCTTGAAATAAAAGGCAAGCTATAAATGAAATCAATTTCAATATTGTTAATGTAAAAGTAGAGAGTCCTTTTTAATAGTAGCTTAAATAGTATAGTGCCTTGATGGTGAACCTATGGTACGCGTGCCACAGCTGGCATGCAGAGCCGTCTCTGCGGGCACTCAAGCCATTGCCCAGCTCAACTCCACTGCGCATGCGCATGTGTCTCCTGCCGGCCACCTGATTTTTGGGATGCGCAGGGGGTGGGGCACATGCAGAGATGCGTGTGCAAGCATGGGGTCCCGTGTGCATGCGTGGAGGGTGGAGATCGCGCGGGGGGTTGTAGCACGCCCCCCATGGTGTTCTTGGGCCCAAGAAGCTGCAGGGAGGGCCTCCGGAGCCTGGGGGAAGCCGTTTTCACCCTCCCGGAGGCTCAGAAAAAGCCTCTAGAGCCTGGGCAGGATGAAAAACGGGCCTCCTGGAAGTCCAGAAACGGGTCTGTTTCCGGCTTCCGGACGGCCTCTGGAGCCCAGGGGAGGCCATTTTTGCCCTCCTGGAGGCTCAAGGAAAGCCTGTGGAGCCTGCGGTGGGCAAAAACACCCCCTCCCATGGCGCTGGAGGGTGAGTAGGCCACACCCACCCAGCAACCAGGCAGAGAACCGTTTGCTAAAATTTTTGAACCCCACCCATCGCCTGTGCATGCATGGGGGGGTTGCGTGGTGATCGCATGTGCATGTGGGGGTCATGCGCACATACGAGGGGGGGGGGCGTCCACTGCATTGTAGGTGCTGGCCTGTGTGAGAAGGTTAGCCATAACTGGTATAGTAGCTTGTAGAGATAGTTTTTTATTTATGACCATTTAACAACGGTTTGAAGTTATACTCAGAAAAAGTGCCTTATGATTGCCTTGAAGTTACGATGGTCAAACCACCCTTGTAGTCATAGATCACAATTTGGTGCTTGGTAATCTGGCTCACATTTGTGATGTTTGCAGCATCTTGCAGTCATGTGATCACAATTTATGACCTTCCGAGATAGCTTCTGATAAGGAGAGTCAATTCTGGAAGCCAGATTCACTTAACAATTACATGATTCACTTAATGACTATAGTGATTCATTTAATCCTGGTAAAAATGGTAATGAAACTGTGTCGAGTCAAATGATGACTTACTTTATGACCACACCAACTTCTGATGAAAAGTCCAGTCCCAATTCATAAGATGAAGACTGCCTGTATTCATTTGCAGTGTTGATTTGCACCTATCAACTGCCTCATTAGGTGACCATTCCTGAAAGTTACAACCATGGTGAAAAAAATGTTATGATCAGTGCCTGTATTTGTGACTTTTGCAGCGTCCTTCTATCACATAATCACCATTACATTCAGTATGTGTTGCGTTGTTCTGTGCCTTGACCTATTGGTTTTCGCTCCTCCTCCACTTGCATAGCAGAGATATTGGAAAGGAAGGGATTACAAGAGAATAAGCAGTGGAGAATAAACATCAAAGAAATGCAGTGGCATCAGTAAATCTGGTTGCAGTTTGCAAACAGCCAATGTATTTCCATTGTGTGCGTGCTTACTCTCTTCCAATTCTTTCCTCACCAATCTCCACTTTGTGGAGGGGGAGAAATTGCCTAAAGAAATCACTTCTTCTTTTTCCCTTCACTTAATGATAGAGATGCCAGTTACGATTTGATTGCTAAACAAGGACTACCTGTAAAGTTTATTTCCATTACTTTAGAAAGTGGGTTATAAGGCAGAAGAGAATTTATTGTTACATTACCATTTCCCACTTTTCATGTAGATTACCATTTCACACTTGATTGTTCACTGGGAAGGGGAGGGGGATTTCAAAAAAAATCTGTAAAACTGCCTGTCAGTTTTATGAATAGCAGTTATCTGAAGATTCATTTTAAAAAGAAAATTAATTGAGCCAAAAATGGCTAAGAGTTTGGTTGTCCATGTTTTCCCATCACATCCTTGAGGCAATGTTACCTTAGCGATGAGTCTCCCATTTTTCAGTCAGTTTGAGGAGCAAAGGCAGTCTTTTTTTGTTGTTTTTGCTTTGTTGTTTTCTGTAATGGACTTCTCTGGAGGATTATGCACATATTTAAAATAGCTTACTTCGATGAACAGATTGTCTTGAAAATCACTTCTTTTCCACACACACACCCCCCAAGTTGATGGGAATATACATACATGTATGTTCATACATGACATGTCATACATGACACACATCTGTCTATTTCCTGGATGTCCAATCTAGGTGTTCCCCCCACCTCTACCCTCTTCCACTGCCTAGTTTCTAAAATTTCTACCCAGGCCTTTGCCTCCATTTCGAACATATCTTCCAACTCTCTTAATACATTTTCCCCCTGGTTTAATTCATCAACCACTATTACTTTCATCATTAATCTCCTCTTTTGTCTTCTTCCTTCTTCCTTTCTTCTTGACTCCTTTCCTGGGCATCTTGGTCTGTGCTCATCATCCTCTGTATAATATTTTCCATTTTTTTCATAATCTCCTTAAAACCTTTATCCATAATGTCTTTTGTATTTTGAAAGAGTAAATTCATCTCCTGTACAATTCCACTCATTTCTTCCTTTTTAAGTATCTTGGTGTTTTTTTTAAAAGAAATTGATTTTTATCCAACAGTCCAAGAACTATTTATTCAATCTTTTAATTAACCTTCAGGAAGTACATTGGTCCCAGTTCTTTATATCTCATAGGTTAATAATCAGTTCCATTTAAGTAGTCCCAGAGGTTATCAAAAGCTCCTTTATATCCTCTTTTCAAATTCAATCCTCTAATATAATATTTAAATGTCTCTTTAATTGAATCACTTCCTCGGTTTCATATTGGGATATCCAGTACACATAGGGTAGCTAAAAATAATCAAACTTTCACTGTCTTTCATATAAGTAAAAGGCTTGTAATTTTCCTTTTTGTCACCAGGTGGCAATCTCCACTTAGGTTTCAATTACTAGTCCATCTTTATTTCATTTCCAGTTAGGTATTTCTTCAGAGTGCCGCTAAAATGCTTAGATGCCACTTTGACACATAATTCTGAGCAAATTATTCTGACTTGCTTCTTCTTAGATTTAAAGCAAAAGAAAAATCCTCTTCCCCAGTTCCAACATGGCTCACCACATTCTCTCCAGCACCAGTCTTCGCTGTTATTCTTTGGATGTCCCAGCTTTGTAGCAGCCATCTTCTTCTTCTTCTTGTGGTCATGGCTGAGAGGGAGAAAAAAACCACAGGTCAGGCAGGAGATCTGTGATTCTCCCTGACCTCACAGGGTGCCCTTGTTTGCTTCACTTTGCCTCTGGCTTTGACTCCCTCCGGAACCCACAAACAGGAAGAATTCAGCACAGGGAATGCGGAGACCTGTTCCTCTGTGTCTGTAATGCCGTGATATGAACCGGAAGTCTCTTGAAAATCACTTCTTGTTTTGATACAGCCATCTTTGTTTCGCAACTACCTCAGTTAGTAGCCATTTGGAAATATGGTGGTCACAGTGCTATAAAATTAATTTTCCAACTCACACTCACATTTACATCTGACAACAAAACCCTTCAGGGTGAATCTGATCAAGGTCTATTCAGTTAGTGCTCTAAACTAATTAAAGTCACAGAGTTGAGCTTGTCAATTTGCAGTTAATAGTTTTTAGGAGAGTGCTGCCCAGTGGAAAAAAAGCAGCTAAAAGATAGCTTGTTTAGGCAATCTTTCCGCTTTGTGAGAAGGGGGGAAAAACAGATCAGGCAGAGGACAAGAGACCTTTATCTGAATAAAAGGTCAGCAACCAGTGATCTTTCAGTGCCTTTACCTCTTGCTCTCCCTGTTTGAATCACTGGTATTTGTTTATTTATTTTATTATTTATATCCTGCCTTTATTATTTTAACAAATAACTCAATGTGGTAAACTTATGTAATACTGCTTCATCCTTCTATTTTCCCCACAGCAGCAACAACCCTATGAGGTGAATTGGCTGAGACAGAATGGTCATCCAGCTGACTTTAAGGATCAAGAAAGGATTAGAACTCATTCTCTCACAGTCTATAGCCTGGTGCCTTGATCAAGGAGCTTGGTTGCTAATCAAGGAGAGGGTGTGCATGATTTTTTCATACCCCTACAAAGAGATCATGGGAATTGTACTTTACACACATGCTCTATATTTCTCATCTATGTCAGTTATTTTTGTTTTAGTTGTTACTTGTAGTTTTGAATAGGAAAGAACATAAATGTCAAAGACAGGAAATAATAATCTTACTTTTGGAAAATACTTACAATAACCAAAAGAGACAAATAAAAAAAACCTGTTTAAAAGGTTTTTTCCTTAGTGTTTGAGGCTTAAAGAATGTTAAATCTTATTTCAAGTAAATTTAATTGAAATGTATTATGCTATCTTTGAATCCAAAGGAATTAATTTGCTTTAATGCACATGTGAAAGGATAGTACCTTTGGGGATAATATTTTCATAATCAGTGTTCCTTTATTTCTTGAATAATCCAATGGGTTTTGTCCCCTTCCTCCAAATCTGTGTTACAAAATGGATTGCAGGATTAAAAAATAAATCATCCCACATAGCACATAGGCCTTGCTGGAATTAATAAAGTTAAATTTCAACAAATATAGAGGACATTAACTTTGAGAAATTGGAATTAATAATAGAAATTGTAATTAATAACAAAATATCCATTAGTGCTTAACTGAAACTTCTTAAAAGGGCACTAAGAATGAACTCCATATGGATTAAGACCATATCTATTTAATGATAATTAAATTTTAAAAGTTCTACCTTTTTTAAAAAAAAATATAAGTCCACTTCCAGTGGTAGAATCTTTAGTTATAGATGGGTGATTCCGGTTCTGTGGTCATTTTTATTATTCTTTTCTGCAATTTTTATAAAGATCCAATATATTTTTGAAGTGATCAGAATTATTCACAGTCTAGAAGATATATGACAACTATCATTTTATAGCCATTTTTCCTAATTTAGATTGTATTATAAAATTTTATTTTTATCCTCAAGTATTGTTTAATATTTTTTAATTTTTAATTATTAAATTTAGGGCCATCTTTTTGCTAAATTAATCACTCAGATTAGCTTGTTAAATGAAAAACAAAACAGTTGTCAGTTTTCAGAGTGTTGGAAGAAATAACCATCTGGTTCAGTTCCAAACTGGGAGAAAGGCACTGGAGACAAAATGGAAGTTGGAGGCTGATCGGAAAGAGAGTCCATTTATTGATGAAGCAGAATCACCAAGCACATGTGATTCTGGGTAGCTGACCACATGGAGTTGTGAGTGAGGGATATATACCTTCTCTTGAGCTTTGAACTTGAGCTCCCTGTTCCTGTTCAAGAACATGTATTCTATTGGCTGTTGTAGCTAACTTTGACATAGCTAACTTTGTAGGTGATCTGAGTCCCAGGTTTAGTTGAAATTTGCTGGGTGATGCAGTGTCCCCAGGTGATTGTGCCACATGGTGAGTTTTGCTGCTAGACGAGTTAATCCTATTATGTCCTGGAGGGTCATGTCTTAATCCCATCACCCTGGTGCTGTAGGTCTTTTGTCTCATATATAGGCTGGCCCAGTCTTTCTTAATAGGCACCAAATATCTGCTGGGGGCAGAAAGCTGGAGCTCTGAGTTTCTGTCTCCCTTAGGATTTTAATTTCTCTTGTAGGAGAAATATTTTATCCTGCCTTTTTAAATATTTCTCAAAGTATTTCATTCTTCTAGGAGAGGGGTGGGTGCTAACTTTCTACAAGAGGTAGGCAAGGTTTGGAAAGAGAAGTTTTTTTAAATGTTGTTTTAAATTGTATATATCTTTGTTTTTATTCTGGCTGTACACCGCCCTGAGTCCTTTGGGAGAAGGGCGGTATAAAAATTTAATAAATAAATAAATAAATAAATAAATAGGTGTTGTGGAAAGTATTTTAATGCTGTTAAGGCAGGGGTCCTCAAACTAAGGCCTGCAGGCCGGATAGGGCCTACCCAAACCATTAATCTGGACCGCGGGGGACCCAGAGGCTGCTCTGCCCACCTCACGCCCCCCATTCGCCGGTCCCCCACCATTCAGCCAAGCGCAGGACTTACTTTAGCAAGCCCCGCAGCTTGAACTGGAAGGTAAGGCCAGCAGAGTGCTTGTGGGGACAAGGGAAGGAAAAACGGGCCGCGTGGAGCTCCCAAGAGGCCTTCGCACACCTTATTTATGGCCGGCAGAATGTTTGTGGGGATAGGGGAGGGAAAAATGGACCCAGGAGTCCTCTAAGGGATCCGTTTTTACCCTTCCCCACCCTCAGAAGCACTCTGACAGCCAATAAAGGGACATGCCTTTTGCCAAGGAAAGAGCTCGAAGATTTACCAGGGACTTAAGTCCACCATTGCTCTGCTGAGGGGAGGGAAAGCCAAAGGGTTCCAATGGGAGAGGCTGTGCCTGCTGCATAATTACGCATTATTTCCAAGAGTTGCGCTTAGTGCCAGGTACCTGCACACTTTCCATTCGTCCTGGGTGAAGCAGAGCAGAAGCAGAAAGGGGTGGGAGGCCTGAGAACACGCAGAGCCCCAGAGCAGTACTCTCCCCTGGCGGCCAGACTTGCATGGAAGTCACACATCCCCCGGTCCTGGGTTGGATGCAGGGCCCAAGGCGGAGGAGATGGCGAGCAGGTGGCCCTTAGTGGAGAGTGCCACCGTGGCACTAAGTGTGAGTCTTGGAATAGATGCACAATTACTTGGCAGGTACAACCTTACCTTTGGGACCCTTCAGCTTTTTCCCCCTTGGCGGAGCAATGGTGGCAAATCTTTGAGCTCTTTCCTTTGCCGGTAGGTCTCTTGTCCTACAAGGCAACCACCTTTCATTCCCGGGCCCAAATGACCTTCTTTCTTTCCTTCCTTCCTTCCTTCCTTCCTCCCTCCCTCCCTCCCTTGCTTGGCTACCTGCTTTTCTCCCACTTTGCAGTTATGGGGCTGTGGCCGGTGAGGCTGCCTGCCCCCAAAGGAAGATGGCCGTTTCCACCCCTGGAGAGGGAGGCAGGAAGGGCTGGCTGGCCGGTAAATCAACGTTGTTGAGCCCCCATCTTGGGGTTTCCTCACCTGATCTGCTCCGAGTGATGCCTTCCCGCCCCGAATCAGCCTGCCAGACGCGGGAAGCCCTTGCCCAAACCTGTTGTACATGTTCGGCACATGTAGAGGAAGCTCCGGGGCGGCCAGTGATATCCCAAAAGTGGATTGAGACTGCCACAATGTAAATAGAATAGAATGGAATGGAATGGAAATAGGAGAGAATGGAATGGAATGGAATGGAATGGAAATAGGAGAGAATGGAATGGGGATGGGATGGAATAGCAATAGGATGGAATGGAATGGAATTCAGCAAGGTTTCTCTTCCCCACCCCCTTTGCTCTAGTAAAAAGAAAAGTCAAACAAAAGCAAATAAAATACCTCCAGGAGGAAAACAAATTAAAGTTTAATTAGTGTGTATTATTTAATTGCCTGCTAAATTGGCAAAATGGACTGATAAATTGGCCACACCCAGCCATGCCCACCCAGTCACATGAATATCTAGCCACACACACACACATATATACACCCAATCCGGCCCCCCAACAGTCTGAGGGACTGTGAAGTGGCCCCCTGTTCAAAATATTTGAAGACCCCTGAGGTAAGAGTATTGTAACAAGTT